>NC_083103.1:94284035-94584035 GCF_949774975.1 Lagenorhynchus albirostris
ACCGAATGAAGGAACGACTGACTGAACTCTAGATCCACCACATGAATCAGCAGGGTATGGTGGCAATGGTTGAAGCTTCAAAGCAAACAAGTCAGGATTCAAATCCCAACTCTATCACTTATTAGCCTTAGTCAAGTCACTAAACCACTCTGAACCTCACTTTGCTCAACTTCAAAATAAAATTGTACATATTTTATTTAAAAAATGCCTGCTGGAGTACCTAACACACGGTAGGCATGCGGTGAATGACAGGAGGTATTACTATCTGTAGCGTCCTGATCCAGCTGTGTGCTAGCAAGAAAATGTTAGCCTGCCTTGTTTTTGATGAACTTGTGGCGGCTCCCAAGGATCACTGTTTTCTTTTCTAAGTGCTTTTAAACCATATGCTGAATAATGTGTTCTCCAAATTTGCTCGCCATCAATAGTCAGACTGATGGTTAAAAACAGAATTTGGTCCAGCTCCATGCTCCTGGCCCCTCTTCAGATCTCCAAAACCCTCCCAGCCTCTGACCATGATACAGGTGGACAACCCAAGAGTTCATCATCTCAACCAGTGCCTCCCTGCTCCCCCTCCCCTCCGCCGTTCTCTAAAGTCCCTCCCTGCCGTCAGCTGCCTTCCCTTCTTACCAGTGGAATTTCTGCCCTTTCAAGCCTAATTCTTTCTCCTCAACAGAGCAGAATGAAGCCAACACCAACAGAGCATCTCCCCCTTCTCTCTTCCTCTCCTTGTTACTCTCACCCTCTCTGCTCCAATGGCAGGCCTGCCTCATCTCATCTTTCTTGCCAAGAACACAACTTTCAAATGCCTTCTGCCTGCTCTGGTTTTGCAACATTCAATTTTGGAGCCTGCCTGTTCCGGCAATTCTGGGCCTGGGTCGCACCCTTTGTACCTCCCCATCTTTCCTCCCCTTCCTCTTACAGATATCTGATTTATACCTGAATTTATCCTAGGGCTTCCTAGGCGGCCATATCAGCATTTTCAGACTGTTTTTATCTCCCTCATTAGGATTTTCAGAATTTCACAATAAGAGACTCCCATCACCCTAGAAGGATCTTCCCATTTTAGAGCTTCTGTACATGGAATCTTATATTTTCCCTGATCTGAAAAAAAAAAAGGCATCTTAAAGCCTTTGGTAGGACTTTAGATTTAGGTGGTACAAATAGAGACAGGCTAACGGGATGGGCAGGAAGACAGGGGAATGAGGAAGAGCAAGTGGGTTGTATTCATGTTCTCAGTGAAGTCAGTGCATTAACAAACACCTACTGGGAGGATGGGGAAAAGGAAATGAGATTAGGGATGGGGCTGGAAGATGAGAGGAGGGTGGCAGGGATAGGGAAGAGGTGAGAGAATTAGGAAGAGAGGATGGGATTAGGAGATAGGCAGAAGGATGAAGGGCAGATGGGGTAGATGACGGCGGATGAGAAGATGCTGGGAACACCTATAATATGAGAGTGGATGGTGGGCTGGTGGGAGGACAGGAGTCAACTCACTTCTTCTCCTGAGTCTTCTTGATAATGAAGGCGATGAACTTCTTAACCAGCAGGATGAAGATGAGGAACCCAATGACCCCGCCCACAACAGCCAGGATGATGAGTGTCACTGTGTTGTCCACTTCTTCCACTTCATGGCCAGAGCAGGGAGAGAAGGGGGGTGGAAAAGGGGAACAGGAGTCACCATGGCAGCCCAGCAGCTCCAGAGCCTCCAACCTGGGCAACTGGGACATGCCCACCTCAGGCAGGAAGCAGGAGAAGCTAGAATATGGCATCCATCAGGCTAGGGCATAACAGGAAGACGGCCCTCTCCTCCGACACTCTGCACATACACCCTCCTGCAGACACCCACACAAGTTCTGGAATAACTCAGACTCAGGGATCACAGCACCTAGGTTTGACTTGACCCTCAAACATGAGACTTTCACTTGCCTCTTCCTAGGTCTCCGCTGCCCATGCAGAAGAAATTGAGAATCTCCCTGTGACACCTCTTATGTGATCAGAAGGCACTGGAGCCAGGTAGCCTGGATTTCAACTACAGGATTTCCATGGTCACTTACTAGGGGGTAACCTAGAACTGGTCACTTAACTCTTCTAGCCTCAGTTCCCTCAACTGAAAACTGAACCCCTGACTTCCCAAACCTTCTCCACCCACAGTCTCTCCCATCTCTGCTGAGAAAATTCCATTCTTCTAATTGCTCTGGCCCAAATCCTTGGAGTCATTCTTGACTCCTCTCTTTTTTACAAACCCCCATATCCAATCCACCTGAGAATCCTAATGGCCCTAACTTCAAAAATTCCAGGGCTTCCCTGGTGGCACAGTGGTTGAGAGTCCACCTGCCGATGCAGGGGACATGGGTTTGTGCCCCGGTCCGGGAAGATCCCACATGCCACGGAGCGGCTGGGCCCGTGAGCCATGGCCGCTGAGCCTGCGTGTCCGGAGCCTGTGCTCCACAACGGGAGAGGCCACAGCAGCGAGGCCCGCGTACCGCAAAAAAATAATTAAAAAAATAAAAATAAAAAATTCCAGAATCATGAGCATCTCCTCTGTAGAAATTCCACACCATCTAGGGAGCAGTGGACCCCCAGGCACACAAGAAACACAGCACGATCAGGATCCTTAAGCAGATTCCCTTCCTTTTTCTCTGCTTCTGCACCTCCCTAGCCTTCCAGGTTCCCCCCTCGTAGATGCCCACCCAGCCTAACTCCTCCAGCCCTTTCCCTAAACACCTCCAGTGTCCGGGATCAGGTGACATCCTCATCACATGCTTCCTCGTCTGTTTCACCTGTGTCAGAATGAAACCCCACCAGCTGGGACTTAAGCTCCAGAGGGAGAGATCATTCTTATCAGTCGGGTACCTGTGCCTCTATCTGCTTTGCCCCTGTTTCAGTTATGTGTTTACCTGTCTGCTGTCCTACCCTGACCTGTCAATTCCTCGAGAAAGAACACTGTGTATCATTCACAGCACTCTTTGGTTTGATGCCTGGCATCCAATCGGCTGTCGCTAACAGAATCCACAGTAATAATCAGCACATACAGAGAACTTTACAAAACACTGCCGTGTAGTAGCTTCTGTAACTCTCACAACAACCCTAAGCGAATGCAGATTCTACAGATGAGGAAAACAAGGTTCAGAAGGCCTAAACGTATATCACAAGCTATTCAGGGGCAGAATAAGTATTCAAGCTAAGTTATTCAAGCTTCCAGATGTAACTCCAGTAGCTCTTGAAAGCATAAAGCGAAAGAAAACACCAACGTGGTCCATTTCACCATTACACTGAATTGGGTACCCACCCCCACCCCCGTCCTTCCAACTTTACTGCCCTTGTCCCAGGCCTTACTGCATACGTTTATCAACAACTTGGAGGAAGATGGTGGCCTGGTGCTGAAGATAATTCTCCTTGGGGTTCTTCACGTGGCAGGTGTATTTGCCCGTGTCGCTGAACTCCAGATTCCTCAGCAGAATGGAAATATTGTTCATTTTCTCCTTCACAGAGCCCTCCAGAGTGATGCGGTCATCATCTTTCAACTTCACCTTGGGGTCTGACTTCTCATTCTTCACGATCCCATCTATGAGCTATGGGGGGGAAGAGGGGAGCCAGGAGGTGGCCAAGAAAGAATCAAGGTCCTTTTGAGAGTCATGACGTCACTCCAGCCCACTCCTTGGGTATCTCCCTGCCCAGGTCCAGGAAGAGCCCTCCCCTGGTCGTTTCCTTCCAGTATCGATAGCTCTGCCTGTCTAACCTGGATTTTACTGGCTTCAGGCTAAACCCACTTTCTGTTATTAAGGTCTCCCTAGAATGTAGCATGCTTTTACTGTTCTCTTCATAAAAGCCTTTTAAGTAACGAATGCTGCAAATACCACACTCGTTTCCCTCTATCGCTCCCCCCGGCCTCTGCTGACACCACATCCCATCTGTCCGATTCTGACCCTCCATCAGGACGTGGATCGACCCCACAGCACTGTGCATCGGTACCCTCTGAATTCAGCGTCTAATTACATCCAGAGTTGGTGTCTTGTGACTGCTGGTCCCCTACTAGATTGCAGAGTGAGTACTCAATAAACACCTGCTGACTGCCCCATCCCCACCCGTGGCCACAGCCCTGGCCCCTTCTCTTCTCCACCTTGCCCTCCCATCCTTCCAAGGCCTGTTCCCCAGCCCTCCTCCGATTTGGACTCTCCTCATTCCCCCTCTCCAAGTCTCCCAAAGGTCTTGTCTCTCCTGTTTTTTTATATTAAAGTATTAATTTTTATACAAGCTGACCAAGTTTCAGGTATTTCTTCACACCAGACAGAGGACTCTAGCCAAGAATTCCAACAGACCCCAAATTCTGGGAACACAGTCTAAGCATCCTTCCCACTTAGATCCTTCTAGACAGGCTCCGACAACAATACTGGGAGAAAAGGTGACGAAAGGTCCTGGGGACCATCACCGTGGGGTCAGGCCAGAAATGACCAGAGCCTGGGATGGGAGGCAGGGGTGAGGCGACAAGGAAGGGAGGAGGATCTGAGCTGTCCTGTCCCTTCCCCGCCTACTTACGATCTTGAATGTATCACTGCTGTTGTAGGACCACCAGAAGCGCAGGTTCTGGAAGCCAAAGCAGCTGGTGAAGGTGCAGGGCAGCAGGATCTCCGTGCCGTTGACAGCGTAGATGGTAGCGGCCTTTCCCACAGATACCTCCAGCGACAGGGACACAGGGACCAGGAAGAGACCTGTGTGAGGGGCACCACTTCCCTTAAAACCCCATCGGGGGCTTCCCTGGTGGCGCAGTGGTTGAAAGTCCGCCTGCCGGTGCAGGGGACATGGGTTCGTGCCTCGGTCCAGGAGGATCCCACATGCCGCGGAGCGGCTGGGCCCGTGAGCCATGGCCGCTGAGCCTGCGCGTCCGGAGCCTGTGCTCCGCAACGGGAGAGGCCACAGCAGTGAGATGCCCGCGTACCGGAAAAAAAAAAAAAAAAACCCCATCGGAACCTCCAGGCTGGAGACCTGGAAGGGACCTCTCGGATAGGGTGGAGTGGCTTGGTCAGGCTGAGAGGTCTCTATCACCCTTGGTGTCAATATCAGGAAGATGGTTCTCTTTACTTCAACGTACACTGCCTGGGCCACCGCCGTGATTCATTCTCCCGCTTGGGCTGAGCTGGATGGACTTCCGAGCCAGTTAGCAGCCTTTGGGGCATTCTAAGTGACCACCAGGAGTCACCCCAACCCAGGAAACCCAGGCCCCTGCCTCCATGCCGCGAGTCCTCGCCCCCTAACCTGCGGATGCGGTCCCTGCATCGCCCCCAAGGGCAGGACCCGCGCCTCCCTCCCCGAGGGCTGTGCGCGGCATCCCCGTTACGTTTCCGGGATTGGGGGTGGGGTATTGGGAGGCTGAGGGGGTTCCGTGAGGTGAAAAAGACGAAAACGGCAGCAGCCACTCATCACCGACCCTGGCGGCTCCCACCGGCCCCAAGGGGCGGAGAGGTAGAGGGGAGCCTCGCGCTGGACCTTGCTGAACCACCGAGCGGGACCCCGAGAAGAGAAGGGAGACAGGGCGGGATGGCGTCCAGAGGGGTGGGGTGGAACAGAGCACGTCTGGGCATCGGTCAGCAGCAGCGAGAACTGAACGGATAAAGCAATAACACAGAGAAAGTCAGGGCGGAAGACGCTTTGTGGAAGCCGACTGCGGACAACCAGGTGCACGCAAGCGGGGTGCCTGGAGAGGGCGCTGCACACTCCGTCCCCTCGTGACCCGAAGTGGCCCATCCTGCCCCCCACTCCCCGCAGCCCCACTGCGGCCTCTTGTCCTGGGAACATCCCCCGAGCCCTACACCCCCGCCCCTGCTTCTTTCCCACACCCTCGCATCAAAACCACCCCTACCGCTTGAGCAGGTGGCAATCGTGAATTTCCACTCGTGGCCCCCGGGTTCTGCCTCATGAGTTCTTGTAAGGAAACCTGGTCCTCCTGTCCTACAAAGTCCTTGAGGATAGTCCACCGTACCTCAAGGTCATGGGGAAGGGGGTGTCGGAATCAGAGAGTAGCTCTCCTTGCCCCTAGATGAACCAGGCACCCAGGGTCACCCTGGGTGAGGACTCAGAGGGAGTCCTTCTCAGGTTTCCAGTGATCCTAAGAATAATGACCTTTTCCTGGGCCGGGATGCTTGCTAAGGCTATGTGTGAGTAATCTCATATCACCCTCACCTCACACCTGTAAGGGGGTCTTATTAATCACATTTTACAGGTGGGAACAATGAGGCTCAGAAGAGCAAAGTGCCCTGTGCCTTGGCCGAAGTCATACAACTGCTAGAGGCAGTTGAAATCTGAACTGGGGTCTGACCCCAGGTCTAGTGGGCAGTTGAGAGCATCCATCTGGCTGTACCAACTCCTATGCCAAACTTTCCCTGGCATCTCTTCCCAGACTGTAATTTCTCTCAACTACTTGGACCTCCAGCCTAGAGCTCCCAGAGTGTAAGAGCTAAAGGACCCAGACTGATCCATGTTACAGACACTAAGTTGCCACTGCCTGATTTAAAGACAGGACAACCAAGACCTAAAAGGGGAGGAAACTTGGCTGAACTGACTGGGTTTAGTGGCCGAGTGACTTGAGAACCCTTCTCAGGCCAGGTCAGCTCCCAGCTCTAAAGGCAATTCCCAGAACTGCCCTGGTTCCCAAGACAGCCAGGGTCAGTCTTTGTTTTAAAGGCCACCAACCTTGCTTTCTCCCATCCTCATCTCAGGGAAGGACCTCTTTCGTCAAACTTAATTCCCTCGTGGTACATCATAAACCAGCTTCCTCTTGTTTTGCCCACATGAGATAATGATGCCTGGTACCACATGGGCGATGCTTTTTAAATAGGGGAGGAGGAGTTCCCCGGCGGTGGGGAGCTAAGATCACACATGCTGCACGAAGCCAAATAAATAAATAAATAAGAGGAGCTCCAAGGAGAGCTGGCAGCCCAACTCTGCTCTCAGGGCCCCCCTCAGCTTCTCCATGTCCACTTCACTTCTGAAGGCAAAGTGGACTGCTCTTACCACGAAGCTCAGAGATAACACCCCGGGTCCAGGATCCCCTGCCACTGTCAACAACTGCTGATACTTACTCAGCAATTACTATGTGCCAGGCACATTTAACCTTCACATCCATGCTATGAGTGGTGTACTGTGATACCTCCCTATTACAGACACAGCAACTGACCATAGACAGGTTAGGTGACTTAACCTAAGATCAAAAAAAAAGAGACATTTCTAGCATCCCAAAGCCCCAAAGCAAGAAAGTCCTTCCTTACATCCTTAAGCAGCAGGGTTTGCCCACCTGCTGGGTTCCAATTAGTGCTGAGAGGTCATTTCAATTAGCCTTCATTCTTTGATCAGCTCCTCTGTGCCAGGAATTGTTCTAGAGCAGTGGCTTTCAAATTCACAGAGCGTCAGAATCACCTGGAGGGCAATTACAGCTAGCTCTGTGGGGGAGTTACTGATCTAGCATGTAGAATGGAGCCTGGAAATTTGCATTTCTAAGAAGGTCCCAGGGAATGCTGTGGTCAGGGATGATACTTTGAGAACCACTGTGCAAGAGGATTGCTACCTGTTAACTCCAAGTTTTATTAGAATGCCAAGAGGTAGGTATCATTTTTCTTATTTCACAGGCAATGAAACTGAGGCTCAGAGACGTTAAGTCACTTGCCCAGGGCCACATAATAAATGGTGAATCTGAGTTGAGCACCTATTATAAAATAGGACAGGCATTTTACATGCACTGTCCCATTTAATCCTCATAATAATCCTATGAGGTAGTTAGTTATTATTTTTATCTCCAATATACAAAATGAAGAAAAGAGGCTGAGAGAGATTAACCTGCTCAAGGCTACACAACTGGTGAGTGGAATAAGCAGTGTACCAACGGCACTCTGCTGTCCACCCCTTTGTGACGGTGCCTCTCCAAGAGAACAGTGCTGTCAGGGCCAAGCTCTCCTTAGCACTCTTGGTTTTCTTTTTATCTCTCCCCTCCCCCAACCCCCTGCCCCAGAGGTCTAGGGATGGGAGACAGACATGAGATCACCCTCCAGCCTAGAAGATGGCCTTCTGATCGGAGACCCCAGCTTTGCTGCTCTCCCCCTACTGCCCCCGCAAACCAAGGAACAGAGTACAGAGCTGTGACAGGGAAGCTCTCGGGAGAAGGCAGCTTCCTGATGGCTACAGTGCTCCCTTGGGGCCTGAGCATGTGCTCCAAGGATCACCACACCGCCAGCCTCCAGCGTTCGGGATCCTGGGGAAGGTGGCGGGGAATGCAAGTCAGGGGCCAAATCCCTCTCCCCAACCTCAGCCAGAATGGGCTCTCCAAGAGCACCAAAGATACACATCAAAAGTGAAATTATTTGACTGCTTTAAATAGAAGCAAAAAAAAAAAAAAAGAAGCAAAAAAAAAAAAAGTCCAGAACAGAGGAGAAAAGTATTTCTTTAAGGTCTGGCTGATGACAGTGCACATTTCTGCCTGATTAGTGTGTGCCTATGTGGATGACTTAACTCTAATACAATCGGGACTCCCCGACTCTCAGAGTGAAGCATTGCCATTTCCATCGTAGCCCGGAGGGGACAAAGGAAAGGCAGAGACGTTTCCACGGAGAAGTTCAGAGCCCTGCCTGAGTTAAGGCATCAGAGAGGCCAAACAAGCCCGGCTTCTCCACAGCACGCCCTCCCAGCAGGCAAAAGTCCTGCTGGCTGTGTCTGGGAGACTCGTGCACAGGAAAGCCCAGGGGCCTGCCTCTTGTACCTTCTCCCCTGTGAGCCTGCGCTGCGGGGAGAGGAGGGAGCAGGGGCAGGTATAAATCCACTAGAGGACCCCGAGAGGTACTTCAGCCAGGGTGGATGGGTCAGCAGACACAAGGCAGGCCCCACTCTGCCCGCTGACCTTGAGAAGGTCAGAGGTGCCATAGCCCCAAACCAGGGATGGCTGTCTTTCCTACCTTCTGAGCTTGGTATAACATGAGCTTATAAAACACGAGAAGGGGGCTTCCCTGGTGGCGCAGTGGTTGAGAGTCCGCCTGCCGATGCAGGGGACGCAGGTTCGTGCCCCGGTCCAGGAAGATCCCACATGCCACGGAGCGGCTGGGCCCGAGAGCCATGGCCGCTGAGCCTGCGCGTCCAGAGCCTGTGCTCCGCAACGGGAGAGGCCACAGCAGTGAGAGGCCCGCGTACCGCAAAAAAAAAAAAAAAAAAAAAACACAAGAAGGGCTTCAGTGAGTCCATCCTCTGGCCTGGGCACTCTGCAGGTGGAGGATAGTGTTTAAAGGGAGGGAGACAGAGGTGGCCCCCATCACAGGTCTAGATGTAACCAAGGCACCCCAACTCAATGACCAGTGTCAGTCAACAATATCTCCAGGCCATTCACACGCTGTTTTATACTTTCACCTTGTATTATTTCTTGGAGGTAATTATTTCCATGTGGTTATTTCCTTAGATAAAGAAGGACTTCCTTTGCTTTGTCCCAAACTAAACTCTTTAGAATTTCTTGTGTGTGTTTCAGACTGAGGGCCTCTTTCTGGCATCGTGGGATTGATGAACAAGTCCTCCTACTCATGATCTTGTGGAATTCAGTCCTAAGCCCCTAAGCCTTGCCTTTGCTCACTGAAAGACCCTAACCATGGAGCCACTCTCAGAGCAGCCATTTCCTTTTCTATTTACTGATCGGCCCCCTCCTATATCATCTGGGTGCTGCGGTTTTGTCTAAGGATTGACTCAGGCCTCCCATTTAAAGTAAAATTGTGTTGGGTACATGCAAATGTTATCATTAAATACACCAGCAGGGATCTCAGGGCTACCATCAGACCTTCCAAGGCAAATGCCAAGGCGGAAACATTCTGCCACCTTTTCCCACATCCGGGGACAGTGACACCCACCTTGGGGTGGAGGGAGGAAAGAGGGGCAGCGTGGTGCCCTCTCTAAGTTTAGCTCCCAGGGCTCTCCTGGCAGGGCAGGCGGAATCACAGCTGACGTTAATAAGGAAGCTGATACACTCTGGCCCCCGGGGGAGTCAGACAGGCTCAAAGTTAGAGCTGGGAGGCAGAAAGTGGGCCGAGGTCAGCAGGACAAGACCCCTCCTGGGGTGCAGGCCCTGGGGGCCGTGGGGGGGGGGCAAGGCTGAGCCAGGAAGGCCCCTGGGCCCAGAGACAGAGGAAAGATTTCATGCTCCCTCACCCTAGGCAACCTGCCTCCTTCCGGCCCACACCGAGGGGCTTTGCCGGGATAGAAACATGCCCCTGAGCCAACACTGGATGCTCAACAAAACCAGCTCTGCAAACAAGTCCAAGCAGAGTGCCCATCCCTCCTCCTGCAGGCCACGGAACGGGTGCACTGGTGCAGCCAGCCCGTGGCTTATGCAGAGAGCCCTACACCCACAGCAACAGGGCAAAGCGGGAGGATCTGTACCTGGGGTCTACCTAGCATTCTGGTCCCACCAGCCAAGGCAGGCATTAGGGCTTGGGCGACCCCACAGGCCTGCATCTCCTGAAGAAGAACAAATCCCCTGTTCCAGATTCAAACCTGGGGTCTTTCTCCATTTCCCCCCTTTCCCATCCTCTTCTCCATGAACTCCTCACTTACCCTTTCTTTTTCCTTCCTCTGAGTGGGACTCAGCACCCTCTCCTTAATTGCCTTCTCGTTAAACAAGCCCTTAATAAACACATACCAAGGGAAAGAGGGTGGGGCAACATAGCACCCTCACAAGTGATCATTACACAGAGGTCACAGTAATTAAGCAAATCAGGGAACAGGAAGGGGTGGGCAGGACACGTACATTACCAGTTACATGCTTAGGAAGGGACTGGTACCCATTTTATCCTCAACTTCGCAGTTGAGGATAAAACGGCCATGGCCACAGTGGGAACTCGGGCTGATCAGGGATGGGGTGAGGGGCAGCTAGTGTAGAGTGGCCCTGTGCCTAGCCCGTGAAGAGGAGCCTCAGTCCTACAGAGGCCCACTTCCTAGGGTCACTGTGAAACCAGCACATCTGTGCCTAAGGTACAAGAGAGAACACCAGTGACTTCGATCCAGCTGTGGGGATGTAATAACATCAGCGGCTCCTGAGTGCAAGACATCCTCTAGCCCCCTCCTCCACCAGGTGCCAACGTGACGGGTCTGCACACAGTTTACATTTGCAGAAGCAGCAGTGACCGCCCTTAAAGGCTTCTGTCTCCCTGTTTTCAGCCCAAATGCCTACATGGTGTGCCTGACCCGGCGAGGGGGGAGCTGCCAGAAGCCAAATGTGACTAATATAAACAGGAAGCGGTGCAGGTGCCGGAGATGGAGTCGGCTTACATTGAAATCCAGCTATGATTTGTGAGGCGGTTACATTCTGGCCTTAATAAATATCATCCCCCAATCTGTTGGAGTTTGACGCTCGAAACTATCGCGAGCATACTAATAGATAATAATCTGTTCCTTCTGTGTCCTCTGGATGTGCCCCCTCCGTCTTCATACTCATCCCAAAAATGAAGAGCCAGGAGCAGGCTAAACAGGTTCCCCCACACTCCCATGGAATCTTTACCTAAGAAGAGGGATAAGATCCTTCCTAAAAGGGGGCTTGGGGAATTCCCTGGCGGTCCAGTGGTTACAACTCCGACTCCGCGCTTTCTCTGCCGAGGGCGCGGGTTCAATCCCTGGTCCGGGAAATAAGATCCCGCAAGCAGGCGCGGGCCAAAAATAACTAAATAAATAAATAAATAGGGGCTTGAACTGTCCTCCAAGTCCCTTCAACCCCATCCAGTCTGCAGGGAAGGCAATGGGCACTGGGGGAAGTAGAGAGCAGAGGAGTCAAACAGAAAAAGGACCAGGAGGAAGGGGAGCTCCCCCACCCCCAACTGGTGCACGCTACTGCCTGGGCAACAAGCATCCAAGTTGCAAACGGCTCTGGGCAGAGGTAGAAACCAGCATCCGAACAAGTACACGTTGGGATGCAAACCCACCTGGCATCCCCTACACCCAAGGCAAAGACACCCTTCCCCAGCACGCTTAAACCTCCGAACTCTGGGCCCCAAGATTCAGCTTTAGAAGCCCGGGGCTGAAGGCACCACAGACAGCAAAGAACTAATCTCGGGGCTGGCTGGCCGGATGGGGCAGGGGACGGCGCACGGTCCCCAGGGAGCTCAGCAGTCCGAGCCCGCGTCCGGCAAGAAGCGGTAGCCGCGATGCTCATTCCGTGCCGCACTCCAAAGCCCACCCCGTCCAAGGCGCTGCTCTTCTAAGTGTCTCCTCCTCTGGGGGAAGGTGGGGGAAGGGTGGGGGAAAGAGGCAGAAGAAACCAAGCCGGGGCTGCCTTACCCAAAAGCCCAGTGCCCAGCCATCTCGCCCGGGCTGCGCCTCGGTGCCCAGCCCCGGGCATCGTGCTGTTCTCTGCCGAGCGCACCAGGGGCGCGGGGACAGGATACACAGGTCACAGCCGCGCTCGCAGCCCTCGGTCTGCAGTCGGCCCCGAGGCTGCCGGGGAGCTGTGCACCGCCGGCCGGGGCTCGGGAAAGTTGGCGCGGAAAGGGCGAAGAGGGGGAGGGAGGGAGAGGAGGAGCCGGCTGCGGGAGCAGCCGCGGAGGGCAAGGGGAGGAGAAGGAGGGGCCCGAGGAGGAGGACCCGGAGCAGCAGGACCTCCGAGCTAGTGCAGACGCGAGCGACGCTGCTCCTCTGCTTTGGAAGCGCTCCAGCCGCAGGAGGGGCGGTGGCCGCCGCGGAGCCCCGGGCGCCCCCGCCTCGTGGTCCCCGAGCCCCGGGAGCCAGCCGTACCGGCCCCACCACCACCACCCCTGCTTCCGCTCCGGCTCGGGCTGGGCGGCTGCGGCTTCGCACTGCAGGGCCGCCCTCAGCCGCGCGCATCATCCCGTGCGCTGAGCTGCCAATTAGGAGGATAGTTTGGGGAGGGGTAGAGATGGAGCTTTTCGGCTGTTGGAAGGCTGTGATGTTCTGCTTTGAGGAACACGAGTAGGGTAGCGGCTCCCTCTCCCGGGGCCGCGAAGGGACCGCTCGGATGCCCGCAGCCAGCACTGCAGCAGCCGGCGGGCGTGTGCGGGCTTGTCCGCCGCGGCCGCCGACCCGCGAGTGTGCAGCCTCGCGGAGCCCCGCTGTGCAGGGTCCCGGGAACCCGGCTTCCAACTGTAAACTACCCCCGTCACCGCCCACCATCCTCTCCCACTGCTTCGTGGACTCCTCGAAAATCATGATGCTCCTAGTTAGGGAATCGGCCAGACACCACCGATCGGGTCCAAGCCCCGCTTCACCCTCCCGCGGCACCCCTACTTCTCATTTTTCCCACCTAGGCCACCCCCCTCAGACCCTCCCCTTTTACCCCCCTCCAAGGGTGTCCTGAGTCCTTCAGAATCCTGGAGGACTCCCTTGGCCTCGCCTCCCTTTTGGGGTGGGGGTCGAGGAGCCCAGGGCAGATGTCCGGGCTTGGTGGGGGTCGCAGCCAGGTCAGAGGGCTTTTTCCCAGACCCTCTTGAGTTACAAGTGACTAGTGCTACTTGGGGTGGTTTGGTGACTCATGTCTGCTATCCTCCTCAGCAGCCCCTTCCCAGCCATCCCAGCCCCCTCCCGCCACCACAGGGCCTGTCTGAGGTCCTGACCCTCCAACCTTTGCCTGTCTGGAGACTGGTTCAGACCTGGAAACCTGCTCCCACTTCATGGCCTGACCTCTGCTACTGCCCCCGCACCGCCCATCTTCTTAACCTGGGGTCCCTGGGGGGCTTCAGAGATCATGGACCCCTTGAGGTTGTACTGGAAATGCTGAATGTCTCTCTTTTTTTCCAGGAGAGAGGCTGCTCAGTATAGCTGTGATAGTGGTATAGGGGCTCTGGAGTTAGGCACTGGGGAATCAAGTCCCAGCTCCAGCATATGTTGTCGTATGACCTTGAGCAAGTTATGCAATCTTCTGCAGCAGCTTCATCTGTAATATGGTGAAAGTGACGATATTCACCTCATGCAATTGTTAAGAGCAATGCCACCCTTAGACCTGGGCAACAGGGGCCTCAGCCCTGGTCTCCTGAGTTTGGAGGGCCTCACTCTGGCCCTCCTCTGGCCCTATGCCTCCTCACTGGAAAAGTGTTTCCTGGGACAGAAGGGAGGGTAGTCTATACACCTCCTCTTCTAGACCATGCTCCGAACATCCGGGACCCTGGAATTCCCTGTTCACATGACCCGATTCCGAGCAGGCCTCTTCCCCGGGTCAATCCTCTCAGGAGCTGCCCATGCCAGATGTGCACCCCCAGGCCGGGGCAAAGGGCAGCTGTTTACAGAGGGTGGGAAGTGGATGGAACTTGACATGCAGATGGAGGGTTCCCAGGCATGCATGAGAGAGACCCTGTCCCAGCAAGACCAGGGAAGAGTGGACCAGGGAATGGCTTTTGGGCCTGGCCTTAAAATTAAGACTGAGGAAAATTCATCAAAGGTGGAGGATAATAGATGAGTTTTAACACTTTGTTATCTTGATTCATAACTTATATTTAGACATATATGTAATTATCATTTGTGCAGTTGCCCCAGGCCTCACAAACATCAGATGTGGACCTATGAAGACTGGATGAGATATCATACGTAAAAGTGCTAACAGAGTTCTAGGCATAGGGTCAGCCCGCAGTACATTTTAGCTCTCATTATTCTCAAAGAGGTCTGTGGCCCTAAAAAGGCTAAGACTCTTCCTGTCTCCAAGTTTGCACGTTTACCCCCTCCTTCTCCAGGAGCTTCCAGACACTAGATCCACAGGGCCAGACATCCACACTGCCCACTTTATTTTTACAGCAGGGGTCAAGTTTCTCAGAGCCGGAGGCTGATTTGAGACAGGAGGTGAGTCAAAGGGAAGGAAAGTGACCCCTGCCCAGAGAAAGGGGAAGGGAGGGGACAGCATTCCCTGGATATCTTTAGACCCTGGGGACACAAAAACAGGCCAGCTTCCTCCGCACCCTCCACCTTCTAGGCTGCCTCGCTGCTCACCAATTCTTAGAGCCAGAAGGGTCCTTAGGAAACCCACACGCCTCCCAAATGAAGAAACAGGCCCAAAGAGGTAGAATGTGTGGCCCAAGGTCACAGAGAAAGTGATTCTTAAAGTCAGAATTAGAACTTCCCCCATTATTTGATTCCCTCCCTCCACACCCCCAGCTTTCCTCTAGAGAGCAGGAGGGCTCCACAGCTGGGCAGGAAAAGTGCTTGAAAGATGCATTAGCGGCTAGAGGAATTTCACATTTAGAGAGCACTTTCCTCAAAAATTCTCAAAACCCTAGTGCATCCATCAGATGGACGGGCACTTTGGCCCTTTCTGCGCCTCCGGCTGCAAGTCCCTAGAGGGCAGGATGGTGGTTTGGACACAGCCCCCTGCTGTGCCCAGCAGGCTGGCTTCGCGGTGGTGGGGTCCTGCACACTCAGGTCCTGGGCAGACTGGCTCAGAAATACCTCGAAGAGCAAGTTTTCAGGGATACAGAGACGGACTGGACCCTGAGCCAAGGAGCTGCCAGGAAGCTGTTCTCAGGTGGGAGGAGATGGGCCTAGATTTAAGAGGAAAGGAGATTTTTCCAGGGGGGTGGGTGTGCGGGGGAGGGCTCAGGGTCTTTGAAGCAGTTAGTCCAGCAGTCCTCTCTGAGACCAGGCAAGCCTCTGGGTTCCTGCCCTCCGCCTCCACCTCAGGGCCAGGATGGGAGCTAGGAAGCAGCGCAGGTATGAGGTTCAGTGTGTGGTGGGGAAGTGACACGGGCAGAAATGGGGGCCGAGCTCCGGCTCCCAGCCTCCGGGAGACGCTTTTATCCAGGCAGGTACTCAACCCTGGGGGTGGTCCCACCTTCCACCTACACCAGGGCGGGTAGGTGGAAGATTCCATCTCTGTCAATTCTCAGAAAGCTAGCCAAGACCCCGGCAGGGGAGGAAGGGAGAGCTCCGGTGAGGCCTCCGGAGCTATTTTGGGAGGAGTTCCTTCTAAGTAATAAGAGCCTGGCAGGGAGCCTCCTCCCCCTCTGGCTCCCCTATTGCCCTTGCCCTTGCCTGCCCCTCCCCCTCCCGCATAAGCCCTCTTGGCTCCTGTCGGGGCATTGCAGGTAATGGAGCTGGACGGCAGCCACGCTGACCCAGCTCAGAGAGGCAGAGAAGAGGGAGCTCTGCAGGGATCCATCCCCCCGCAATGCCCCCACCTCCCAGCCCCTCTCCCTCTGACCTCAGATCACTCAGATCGACACCAGGAGCTTATAGCCCAGTTATCAACAGGGCCCCAACCTCAGGACAGTGGAACTGCAGGAGCCGGGATGCTCTGCATACAGTAACTTAAAGTTGAATGCTCCCAAATCCTTCTGCCTCTGGGGTTGGGGCTGGGTGGATGCTACCTAGCCAGGCATTTGGGTGTCTCCTTCTAATGCACCTAGGTCTGTTCCCTGCCCATTCCGACTCACCATTCCTGCCCTCCAGCTCAGCGCTCACTTGCCTCAGCCACAGTCTCAGCATCCACTGAAGTTTGGCAGGTGCTGAGGGGGTTAACAGGACAGCATGCACCAAACCAACCCGCAGGCACGTGGCTCAGCAGCCTAGCAAGGAACCAGTACTGGCCCCCTCGCCCGCTGCTCCCCAGCCCACCTCGAATCCGACCTGGAGCAGCGATGAACTCTTCCTGAGCTCTCCTCACCCATCTCCACTTTCTCTAAGGGCTCTGGGCGCACGCACCTCCTCCATCCCTCCCTTCCTCTTTTTCTGTTTTCTGCCAGGTTCTTTCCAAACATCCCTTCAGGCAAAGGGGGGTGGGGAGCCCCAGACAGATGAGCTCATTGGGAGGAGGAGGGCAGAGGGAGGAGGGAGCTAAAACATCCTGACCAGGGAGGTGCTCACTGGACAGTCCCAAGCTGGAGAGGGGCATGTGCCCCCTGGCAGGAGCAGGCGTCTGCTTCCCTCACTGCAGCTCAGAGATGGGGTGAGTCCTGGGCATCCCTTTATTCTGGGCCACTTTGGGGTAGGGCGTGAAGCCCCATGGCAGGGTCTCAGCCACCCTACCCAGCACCCCAGAGCTGTGTTTACCTCTGTGTTTCATGGATTACCATGCCCCACTGCTTGTCCATCATGGGAGGATGGGGGCTCAGGAGGGCTGGGGGTCGGAGGCATTGGGAAGGTTTGTCATTCATTGTAGGGGGACTGCCTAGTCCGCTGAATGGCTAGATGTCCTCCTGGAACCGTAGACCTGGTCCTGCCGCTGAACTGGGCGCTGGGACAGACTGACCAAACCAGAAGCGTAAAAAGGTGCAGAGCGCCAGGCAGGGCTCCCCTAGTGTTCTGGTCCCATCCGCTATGAATATTTTAGTGTGAGAGCAGTGGATCTTGCAAAGTGAGAGGAGAGAGAGGATGTGGAGTAGAAGAGGAGATATGGCAGGGACAGAAGGCCAGGAGAGATGGCCGAGAGGAAGGGAAGAAGCATGGGAGCAAGGGAGAGTCTGCCTGGAATGAAGGGGAACCTGGGGAAGTTGGAGTGAGACACAGGCCGAGGAGGAGGGGTAGGGATGGAGACAACTGGTCAGCAGGTAAAGAAAAGGTTTTATAGGTTTTCAGAAACCAGGAGAGGAGAGGGTGGCCAGCGGGAGCCAGAGCTGTTTGCAAAGAGCTGTGGGATCAGGGGCATGGAGGTGGGATGTTAGAGACCCACTGGGAAGCCTTTGCCTCTGCTTCCAAACACTTTTGCCCATCTCTGGCTGTCCATGGTCAATTTGAGATTGGCTCCCAGTCACCCCTCCCCCACCCACTCCTAGGTCTCTGGGCTGCAAGAGGCCAGTCCACTGCCCTTTCCCAGTCACAGCCTGATGTGATTGATGGCTTTGGCATCGCTCCACCCTGGGTCTGAATTCTCTGCTATTTTCTGTGTCACCTTGAGTGTACCCATAACTTAGTATAACAGGTCTCCTCATCTGTAAAAGTGAGAAAAGAATGCATATTTGGGGAGTTGTCCTGAGTACTATCAGCTGATACACATAGAATATTGAGCTTAGGGCCAGGCACAGAGTAGCTACTCAGTAAATGGTGTTCATCCTGATTAGTCTAGCCAGCTGTCACTCACCCTGCTACCACCCCGGCCCCACCCTCCAAACCCTTTGAGGCTGGATATGAGCCCGCCCATCCCACAGCCCTTCCCAAGAGCATCAGCTCCTGTGGAGAGCCCACAGGGTGTGAGCCTGCTATGGGACAAGGATGGGAAGGCTGAAGACTTTGACAAAGCTGGGAGGGTGAAGGGAGGAGAAGGCTGAAAAGATTGTCACCATTTTCTACAGTCTTGATTGAAGGACAGGGGAAGCTTTGCCCCAGCTGGAGGCCCAAAGGTACAAGTTAGACTTGGCCTGATCTTTGGAAAGAAGTTCCTGAGGGTTCCTAACTCCAAATTTCCACCCTCTTCCGGCCTATTTCTCACTGTGAATAGGGGCTTGCCACCTACCCTCTCCCCACCACCATCGCTAAGTCGGGTAAAGATGCAGCCTGGGGTAGAGCGTGACTGAGTAACAAGGCAGAGGGACAGGAGTTTGCCCATTCATGTGTCCTGTTTATCTTCAGGCAGGCAAGCAAGAGTTAATCCTACTTCTATCATTTGAATCCTAAAATGAGGGCTGCAGAGGGCCATTGTCAGTAAATTTAGACAGCATCTAAAAGTATGCCCTGACATATGAATCTTCTCGACAACACCCCCAAGCTATGCTTGAATACCTTCCGGGATGGGGAGCTCATTACCTCAGAGAAACTCAACCCTCTGCACAGCTCTGACTTCCATTGGATCAATATCTGCCTCTGTCCGCCAGCCCTAATGTTTCGCCCTGGGGCAGAATGGGTCAAGGCGAATCCCTCTCCTTGTGGCCACAGCCCCACCCGCTGTATTAGCCATCAGCTGTGACACACACTTTCCCTCCAGGAGGTACACACCCCCTTCTTTTGCCCATTTGCCCACAGGAGGGTCTCAGTCTGTTGAGGCAAACAGTTCTAGTCCTATGCCACCTGTTTACAGGGAATTTGTCGCCGTTGAGAAGCAGAGGCAGCTGCAGTTGGGATAAAAGTGCCTGTGCCAAGGCTGTAAGGGACAGCCCCTCTCATGGACTCCAGAGTAGCCAAGCTGAGCACCCAGTGTCCACTTGGCCCCCTTCCCAGCGCCTCGTGGGCTCTCAAAGTCATTATTGCCAGAGAAAAGGAGAAGCTGCTTTACAAGCTCCCTACTCCCAACTCACCTACTCCCACCACCTCCCTCCCGCAGTCTTTCTCCCTTTTCTAGACAGAGGCCTCCTCAGCCCTGCAGAGGAGTGGGGTCCTAGGCTAATCTGTTTTAGGACCAAATTTATGGGCCATGTCACGATGCCAGGATATAGTTCTAAGATGGGCTTCCTTCCCCATGGCCCTCTGGAGCTCTCAAACACTGGGTGGCCGGAGCCTGTCCTAAAAGGTGGTTGGTACCCTGCACATCAGCATGGTAGCAGGCAGCCAGGAATGACTAGAACCTGGCAGCCTTCAGGGTCAATTTCACCATGGCCATCCGAGAAGAGAGCCCGCAGCGCCCTGCCAGCATGGACCTTCTGAGCCCCTGCAGTGCCGAAGGCGGAGGGCAGGAGACCTCAGTGGGGACCTGTGCTCCTGTGCCCAGCTGCCCAACCCATATCCCACCAGGCACTGCCCCAGCTTCCTCTCCCCTGAAGTTTTTTAGCACAACACCTGCAACATGGGAGGGAGACAAGTGGCCTAAGATGGACCATATACAAACCAGCATGAGGAAAGGCACTCTACTGAGGTGTGGAATGGGACTTGGAATGGCGACTAAAACCAAGCTCTGTCATTAGCCTACTGTGTGACTTTGGGAGAATTACTTTCCCTCTCTGAACCTCAGCTTTCAAAACTGTGCCCTTACAAGAAGCATGGGGGCTTCTTTTTGTTCAACTCAAGCCCACTGGGAAGGGGCAGGCAGGAGCCTGGGCTGGTGTGGGCTGCTGTGCCGAGCTGTGCCGAGCGCTAGGCTCAGACTGGGTGTGGGCTGTGGGAAGAACAGGCGGCCTGGAGCCAGCTGGGAGATCCTGGATTGTCCTTGACTCATCTTGTGGCCTTAAGCAAATCGCTTCCCCGACCTGGTCCTCAGTTTCCCCGTCAGGATAATCAGGAGACTTGGCCAAGTAGTCCCCGGGATCCCTCCCCTCTCTGATGTTGTAAAGATCTACTCTTCCCCCTCCCCCGCTCCTTTTGGGCCTCAAAACCTGTCCTGGGGACTCTGAGAGGCTCCGCATACAGACTACTATTCCGGGGCAGCCGGCCATGGGCAGGCCGATGGCTGTGCCTGAGCCCTGCAGGGGCTCCGGCGGGAAGCAAAGGAACGGTGGGAATGGAGAGGCACCAGCACCTCAGGTGGGGGACACGGGAAGCCGGTGAGCAATTCTGAGTTGCGGGGTGGGAGCTAGCCCTTCCCGTACACGGCAGCCCCCTCCTCAATCAGAACTACCTCACCAGGCCCCAAGCAGGCTGAGCCCCAAAACATCAGTTTAGGGGAGACACCTGAGCCAAACCCAGTCCTCCCAGAAGCCAGGCCCAGCTCCACAGTGTCCTCCAAGTGTTCTGGGGGAGAAGACTTGGACTGAGTTAGATGCTGTGTCCACCCGGAAGGAACCCAGCACCTGAGTCCACATCCCCTGCCTCAGTTTCCTATCTGTTAAGTAGGGAAGCATCCTCTCTGACATTCCATCCTTGGAAGGACTCAGGGGCTCCAAGGGCAGACATCCTTTTAAACCAAGGTACCTTTGGTTCTGTCAAATACCAGCCACCTCTGTTTAACACTGCCACCTTCTATCTGGCTTCTTTCTCGGGTAGCAGCTGCCGGCATTAGGACTACGAATGTTAGGCTACTCCTAGAATAGTCTAAAATGCATCTGACCACTAAACCAGTGGCGAAGGTCTCTGGGTTACCAGGGAGCAGGCAGAAATGACAAAGGAACCATGAGAAAAGTAGAAACCAAGCACTTCAGCATTCCCTTGCATTCAGAAAGCTGAGGACTTTCTTATCGGGTGAGCCTCCTTGGCAAGGGTGTGTGGGTGTGTGTGTAAGAAAGAGAAAAGTGCAAAGAGATACAAAACCAGAAGGCAAGAGAGAAGACTGGGTTGTCTGGGAGAGCAGAGCCCCTGGGCCAGGTGGTTGCCTTTGGTCCTGAATTGAGGACCGATTCAGCAGCACGTAACTAGGATAGAGCAGTTCGCAGATGGGACATGAGCGACCTGATTCTTCCCTGCAGCCACCCTCATCCGTGAAGTTGCATGAGGGCAGACTCTGCACCAGCTGTCAGCTATTCCTCTTGAGCCCAGAGCAGATGAAACAGATGTCTGCCTAGTCAGACACAGCTTAGAAACAGGGGGCAGGAAGGATGGCCCGTCCACCCATGGAAAGAATAGACAACATCGGCATGACGGTTAGCCTTGGGGACATAAAGTGTTGTCATCTTCCAGAAATAACCAAAAGCCCTCCAAGAAGTGGGTGTTTAGACACCCTGTCCCCAGGGTGCTTTCAAGGTGGATGGAGTCCCCCAGGATTTTGTGAAGGCAATGAGGGGAAAAGAGGAAACATCTAACAAGAGGGGAGCAGAATGATCTCATCATTGATGGGGACCCAGCAGTGTCAATGGCATCACCAGGAAAGGAACAACAGGACTCCCTGTGAAAATCCTGGCACCGCCTCAACTTGCCCCACTCTGCACCCCTGAAAAAAGTCACACTCAAGGGATGTTCAGGGGAGACCATCTGTTTATTGCAGCCAATAAATCCAAGCAACGAGACAAACTGCAACAGAAACGGTCTGCTCCCCAAAGCAGACACATCACAGCAGTTGGGTCACAGAGGACCATTTCAGTTTCTCTCTCCACCACCTCTTCCATTACCACATAGCACATAAATCCTAGAAAGTGCATAAGTAGTTGTGTTTTCCCCTCCAAGTGCACAAAGAGCAATAAGAACGTTCCATAATTTGCCTTTGGTGAATCAACTCAAAACACTGAGAAATAATTGTTGCCCCCTCAACGTAACTTTCGGGGTAGATGTAGTGAGATGTTTTATATTTGTATATATCATATATCTCTACCTATATATAGACTATGTACAAACGCATCAGCAAGCTTCAATAAAGGAAGACATCAGCAAGAGGCACAGCAAGAGACACAGGCTTTCTATCCTTAAGACGTATGTAGGAAGAAAAATTTCTCCATTCATCACCCGTTCCAATTGCACCAAGCCATTCCTATGGCCTGGGACTGTCTTTTGGACCTGGCCAGCATTTTCAATTGTCCATCTGCTTAACCTGACCTTGCAAATACTTACCAGCCCAACCTCACCAAGGAGACTCACAGGGAGAAATATGGGTCCAGCTTTTCCTTTTTATAAATTGGGAATAACTGTGATTAGTCCAGAGCTAGGGGGCAGATAGCTATTTCCAAAGCCAGTTCCAAGGCACCTCAAGGCATTTCAGTCCTGAAAAAGTGTGCTTTGTTCCTACAAGCTAAATCCCATGGGTTGGCGAGCCCATCTCTCTTTCCAGGGGCCCTTAATGAGGAGAAAGGGACAGATACGGGGTTCCAAGAGAGCAGGAGAGGCAGAGGCAGTTGAGAAAACCAGCAGACTGAACCCAGCAGAGCGCAGTGATGGGAACATGCGGCCAGAAGTAGGGCTTGAGCCCCACGGTGCAGGAAGAGGTATACACTAGAAAGCAGGGTGCTGTGGAAACATCTCACCAGTCTCCCACCTCTACGCACAGAAGCTCCATTTTGTTCCCAGCCTCATTGCCCTGGGGGAGGCAGCTCTATGAGGCCTCTGGAAGAGACTCTAAGAGGCTTGGGGAGAAAGTGCATATGAGGATGGGTACCTGAGACAAAGGTGGTTCCTGGCCCATCCCCATCTGCTTGGGCGCCTGAGGCCCCTGGACAGGCACTGCTCTCCCTAGGACCCTCTAGGGCAGGGCAGAGAAAGGAAGGAACCCAGAAGTCTTGGGCTTCTTAATAGAGAGTTAGGACTTCTTAGAATAAACCTAGGGAATCTTGCAAACAATTTCCCTAAATGTTATGAGTCCTGGAAAAAGAAAAGTTCCCAGCATCCACACAGATCCTCACTCATCCCGGAAGAGGAGAGCACTTAAGAAGTTGCCAAAAAGTGAAATCTGCAAGCTGCAGACATGTTATTACAACCACCCTTGGTCTCAGCTGGAACGAGGGTGCCCACTACCCATCTCTCCCCTCTCAGCTGGTTGGCTCCAAGGATGGGCAATGTCCACCTACCCCAGGCATCCTGGGGGCTTAGCCCACCCCCATTGGCAGTGTGTTGATTGGCAGTTAGGTACTGATGAGCTAGAATTTCCAGGTGAGCTGGACTCATCCCACCCAGGAGCTCTCAGGCTGGTTGCCCACCCTCCACTCTGTCTGGCCTCTCACCCTCTTCCTTATTGCATCTTCCCTCTTTCCTTCCTTTCCCCCCTTCCCAGGGCCCAGATTCTGGAATCTCTTCCTTTTTCTCCTACTCCAGTCCTGGAAGCAGTGGCTGCAGAGGTGGAATTAGATGCACCAAAAAAAAATTCATCTTGGTCCCCACAGTGCTGACCTAGCAGTTCCCAGCTCTGTTATGGCTTTGTGTGCATCTCCAGTACCTGGTCCAGTGCCTGGCACATAGGAGATGCTCAATAAATGGATGTTGAATTGAAGTGAATTAAACTGAATCGCCCATATACTATTACTCTCTCCCCAAAAAGGCCATCGGCTGGGCAGAGGCAGAGAGGGGTCCCAGAAGCTGTCAGAGTCCCATCTCTACCCCCTTTCCCCAGACTCCTGCCCTGGGCTCTGATCCCCTGAGCCCAGGCAGGGCCTGAGCTCTGAGAAAGGCTGGGAAGTGCTGCAGAGGGTCAGCCTGGGGTGGGCGTGGGGCATTCCAGCAGCTCTGCCCTCCCACTCCCATCACCCCATCCCTGCCTCTGTCACAGCCTGGAGGGGCTGGGCTCCAGGGAGTTGAGCAGGGCTGGAGGAGCTCACCTCCCTCCCCTCATCTCCTTCATCTCTCTGTCTGCAGAGGCCCCTCCCACTGGGCAAAGCGTGGCTTTATTCATCCAACCTGGAGACTGAGGAACCAGAGGAGAAGCAGGCCCCTCGGTTGTGAGTTTGAACCTCAGTCTCCCGGTCTGTAGTATGGGTGACTTGGCTAGCTGATCTCTGAGGATCTTCCAAGGCGGTTTCTCTCTGTCTCTCTCCCGCTCCTGAGGCTTGAGCGATTCCCTCTTCATGTGAGTAAAATGGCAGTGAAAGTTGGCTCCCCACAAATGCTACTTTCCGTCCCCCCAGAGAGAACTGTCGGGGCAGGGGAGGGTGTGACATGGCTCCAGATGTGACATGGCCACAGGGTCTCAGAGGCTACCAGGCTCCCCTCAGGCTTCCCTCAGGGCCAAAAGCCAGATGAAACCCTGCTGAGGGTAACGCGGGAAGTCTGAACAGAAGCCCCAGCGAGGCCCCCGCTCTGCACACCTACTCCTCTGACGTGGCTCCCACCCCCTCTCTCCTTGTCTCCGCACCTCAGCTGCTCCTGGCCCAGGTGATGGTGGCCACCCTGGGGGAGGAGGCAGTCAACCTTGAACTCCATTTTACAAAGGAGCCCCCAGCCCCTCGTCCCTCAGCTAACTTTGCAGTTGCCTCCTGTGAGTGGGTAACTGCGGTGAAAAATGACCAGCACCTGGAGAAACACGACTCCCCGCCCCCCACGGCCTAGCTCAGCAGCCCTTTGGTACTTTTCCTGCCAAAAATCCCAAGGGCTTAAGCAAGCCCACAGAAACCCAGAGGCTTCTGTGGTAGCAGCTATCGAAGGAGAAAGGTGAGAGCAGAGCTCCCTGGGCCAAGGCTTGTCTCCAGCTGCCTCCAGCTTCCTTCCCTTCAAGGCCCAGGAAACGCACGGACATCCCTTCAACACACCCCCAAGTTATAGGAACCCATCACCACCCCCGTGACAAGGCTGCCCAGGGCTAGGGGCAGCTCTGGGAGCAGAGGCATGCCACACCCCAGGCCTTCTAGAGGCAGCCAGCAGAGCCCCGTCCCACCTGCAGGTCCCCTCTGAAGCGGCCACCAGACCAGTCCACGCACTGGGCAGACTGGACAGCTGGCCTCCTCCTCCTCCACTGCCCACCCTCCCCCTTCTCTCTCTGCGCCCCTCCCACAGGCCTCCTGCCTCTTCTCAGAGGCTGGCAGTTTTGAGCCCGCTTCTCCCTCCCCCCCAGGGCCCACACATCCCAGACGCCAGGGCAGGTTTCTCGAATCAAAGAGAGGTGAGTCTCTCTTGGTGCAGGGTGGCGGATACGAAGGGAGGGGTTCAGGAGGCCCCAGGTCAGCCCTGGGATCCTGGTTCGAGAGAAGCACACCAAGAGAGGGCAGGCGGGGGCACACAGTGCAGGGCGGAGAGTGGGAGGGAGACAGGACGCAAGGGAGGGGCTGCAGGGCCGGCCGCCCGCCCGTTACTTGGTGCCATTGTCCGCGTTGCCCTCTCCATCCGTCTTGCCCTCCTCCTCCGTCTTCAGGTCATCCGTGCTCAGTTTCTGCTCTTTTTTCCTCCTCACACACTTTACTACCATCAGCACCAAGATGACCACAGCCAGAAAGCCCCCGACGGAGGCGCCCACGATCACGGCCACAGTGGAATCCCGCTCAGGGGGCTCTGGAGAAGGAGAGGAAACAGACCCGCTGAGCCCTAGGGCTGGAAAAGGGAGCCTCGTCCACTGGCCCCTGCTCCCTGCAGTAGGTGTGGGGTGGTCCTGACTTTACTCTCCTCCGTGGAAAGCACTCTAGTCAAAGCAAAAATCAACCCAGGCCATGGACCTCTAAGCGCCCCACCCACCCCATAATCCCAGGACACCTAAAAGTCCCAGGGGAGGGCAATATAATGCAGTATCCAAGAGGATGGACTTTGAGGTCAAATGGACCCAATTTGAGTCCTGATTGTACTATTTATTAATTGTGTGACCTTAGGTACCTTACGTAGCCTCAGTTTCCTCATCTGTAAAATGGAAATAATCATAGTACCTCCCTCATAGGGTTGTATGAGGATGAAGTGAGATATTGCATCTAGAGGGTTTAGCCCTACCTATAACTGAGACATAGCAAGTGTCCGATAAATGAAAGCTGCTCTTGGGATTCTTAAGATCGTGATCATGCTGGACAGCATCATCAGGACTCCCTGAGACATAGTCCTCAAGGACGGGAAGGAGTAAAACAGATGCCTTCCACCCAGCACGTGCTGTTGCTCCCACCCCTCAGGAGGGCACAGCCTCTCCCAAGGAGCCCCAGCTAGTCCTGCTGGAGAGTAGCTGGGTGGGAATGGGCAGGGCCCCCCAGCAGCCCCTCACCTTCCATCAGGACTTGCAGGTAGATCTTGCCGTGGCCGCGGTGGCGGTCGGGTGGGTTCATGATGTAGCAGTTGTAGGTGCCCTCATCCTCCAGCTGCACGTTTCTCAGCGTGACTGACACGTCATACTTGCTGGGGTTCCCTGAGAACTCCACGCGGTCTCGGAACCGCTCCAGCTTCAGGTTAATGATCTTCATGCGGAACTGGAGAAACTGGGGGGGGCAGGAGGCGACAGGATAGGGGGCTGCATGAGCAAGGAGCTGCAAGGACAGCAGGATGCCCCTCCTCCCATGCACCCTTCTACCTGGAAGAGAGGCAGTCACCTCTAGGTCTCTGCCACCCTCCCAGGGCCACCCAGGCACGACAGCACACCTCTGCCAATGCCCTCAGGAGCAGATAGCCCACCAGGGTATGCTAGGGTCCTGGTACAGTGCAGGGGCAGGTGGTGGGAAAGGGGAGCTTCACGCTGTGGGGCTCCTGCCTCCCCCACCCCTGCTTCCATCTGAGAACTCACCATCTCCTCGGAGCAGTTACTACACTCCTGGTAAGTCCAGTTCAGGGAGAACTGTTTGTGGTTCACGGTGTAGCAGGAGTTGAAGGTGCAGGACAGGCGGGCATCAGAGCCATTGAGGACGTTGAGGGTGGTAGGTACTGTGACTTCCATGCTCCTCCCTGGTGGCACTGTGGACAAAGCCACAAGCTGGTGAGGATTCTGGCAGACAAGGCCAGGGAGGGGCAAGCCTCTGCATCTGGTGGGGAGCGGAGCAGAGCTAGGACAGCTGGCGGGGTCCCTTATGGCTGAAATTAGGGGGTGGGGTGGAGTGGGGTGGGCAAAGCTCCTAAGCGGTAACTGATGTGGCCCTTGGGGTGGAGAGAGAGCACATCATCTGTCAAGCCAGGGACAGACAGATGGCCTCAAGCCTGCCCTCCATCTGGCTGTCCTGCCACAGGCCTGTCATGGC
The DNA here is from genome assembly GCF_949774975.1 of Lagenorhynchus albirostris. NCBI lineage: Eukaryota > Metazoa > Chordata > Mammalia > Artiodactyla > Delphinidae > Lagenorhynchus > Lagenorhynchus albirostris. Next base: position 94,311,323 of record NC_083103.1, read on the forward strand.
CACCTGATGGCTTGGACAAGGGGCTGCACGGTGCTGGCCTCGGTTCCCCCTCCTTCCCACCACTTTCAACCATCTCGGCTGAGCCAAAGCCCTTCCAGCGGAAGCTGCAGTGTCCCCTGGGGGCAGGCAGCCTTGAGGACAGATGCAGATACAGAAGGCCTCGCTCTCTATACCGCAGGGAAGAGTCAAGCCATATGCCCAGCCCAGCCCAGCCCAGCCCCCTTCTCTTCCTCAGGCTCCTGGCAGGGACAGCAGATGGGCAACGGGAAGGAAGAGATGCCCCAGAAGAATAGGCACAATTCAAAGGGATCAACTGATGGGTCTACAAGGACAGGAGCCCCTTTTGGAGATGCCAGGCCTGGACACACCGCAGCAAGGAGCTGATACAGGCTGCAGGGACAGCAGGGTGCAGAATCCTCTGGGGAACACTGGACCTGGTCCAGGAGCCCTGGGCGTGTGGCCTGAGAAGGCCCATCCGACTCTGACATTCCAAGCAGGGCAGAGTCTAGGGTGAGGGGAGTGAGCCGAAGCCCTCCCAGCTGAAGCTGCAGTGCCCATCCCACCCCCCGCCCACAGAGGGGCAGAAAGCCTTGGGCACGAAATTTAAGGGGGTGCCCACCCTCAGGGTCATGCAAACACCTCCTTAAATTTTGCACCCTAGGCACTGCACTCACCCCACCCTAGCCCTGGGCTGAATTCCAAAATTCTCTGCCAGTATGGTCAAAACCTCATCCCAAAAGATGAATATTCTTTATAAAGGAGAAGCAGTAATGCTCAGTATCAATCATTCATTCACTCATTTACCAAATATTTATAAATCACCTCCGGTGCCCCAGGCACTCAGTCTAGGGCCCAGGGATTATTGCTATGATGGAGGCAGGCAGAGGTACTGTAACATGGAGCTTATATCCTAGGGAGGGGGACAGACATTAACAGGGAAAAGAAATAATGTAACTTTAGCTATTGATTCACAGGCAAGGGCTGTAAAAAATAAAGCAAGGTGCAGGGTGTGTTTGACATCGGGTGGTCAGGGAGAGCTGCTCCGAGCGCTGCCCTGTAGGTGGCCCCACACTAAAGTGAAGGAGTGAAGCCATTTGAAATTTTGAAGGAATGCAAGGCAGCCGAACATCAAGAGGCAAGTTCCAGGGGTTGGAATGAGCATCACGTATCTGAAGCACAACCAGCAGAGTGATCAAGGGGGCAACTGGAGAGAGCTGAGGTCCCAGAGTTAGGCCAGGACCAGGACACTATTCTGAGTGAGAGAAGAAGCCGCTAGGGGACGGCAGGGGGGCAGCTAGGAGGCACGGAGACCCCAGTAGATGTGGTTCAATCCCAGCTCTGCCTTCTATCGGCTGGGAGAACATGGGCAAGTTCCTCTATCTTCTGAGCCTCAGGCCCCTCCTCTGTAAAACGCAGCTGATGATACCTACCTCCTGGGGTTACGGTAATAATTAAATAAGATAAAATATGTAAAGCAAAGGGTAGGGGAATTCCCTGGCGGTCCAGTGGTTAGGACTCAGCACTTTCACTGCGGTGGCCCGGGGTTCAATCCCTGATGGGGGAACTAAGATCCCGCAAGCTTCAAGGCACCGCCAAAAAAAAAAAAATACAAAATAAAAATAAGGCAAAGGGTAGCCTAAATTCTCCTCAAGTTCTGCCCCCTAAGCAGGAAGGGCTTAGGCAGGGCCACGTTGGAGCCTGACCCCTCGGGGCAGCCCCTTGGAATTCCCCCGGATTGCACAGGGCTCGCGTTTTGCAGAAGATTTCGCTGTGCAAAGCTGCCGGGCCCCACCCCAGGAACAGCAGCACTGCAGCCTGGAAGCAGGGATAGCGAAGCCCTTCCACTCGGCTCATCCCTTCGGATGAGTGGCCAGGGCCAGCAGGCAGGACTTAAGAACAGGAGATGCTCTGAACTGCTGGCCAGGGAGGTCAGGACCCAGCCCTAGATGGAGGGACAGGCACACGGCTCCACCTGCAAGACCAGGTGTGCTGAAGTGCTCATCAGGGAAATACGAACTGGAGAGGCTGAGCGGCAGCCCCAGGAGAACAAAGCCCAGTTCCCATCTCCTCGCTCTCACAGCGTTATGAAAGCACTGAGCACAGCGCCAGGCGAGGAGGAGGTGTGCTGAAAATGCCATCTCCGCCCCCGCTCTGCAGAGGCGGAGGTATCTTCAGGGAAGGAGCCCGGCAGGGCCTTGTCCTGAGCTTACCTCACATCCCAGGAACACCTTGCTTCTCTAGCACCTTCCCTGGGAAGGTTCCGCGACCTTCCCAGGGCACCTGAGCAAAAGGAGCCTCCAAGTGGCAATAGGAAGTAGGTCCCACACATCTGGCTGACCCATCCCTGCCTGTGTCCCGCCCCAGGCCATAACATCACTCCAGAGACAGAACTTGAACCCTACCAGGAGCTGCCTCCAACTTGAAGGAGCTAGCACTCTGCCGTGCGGGAGGGCAGGGCCCTGGGGAGTGAGGGGCCTTTTCTGGCCAGCAGGAGGGGGGCAGACTGAGAGGTGCAATGCGGCTCCTTCCCCGCATCCCTATGTCACAGCCTGCAGGAGGCGCCAGGCGGACACGTGTGCCCTCTAGTGGTCAGAGAGGTCAACCGTCAAGTCCCAACTGCAGGGAGAGGAACAGGAGTCACCAAAGCAGGGGGAACCTCAGGAATTGTAGATCCAGCTCCATCATCTTACCAACGAGGAAACTGAGGCCTGAGAGAGACACACAGCAAGTAGGGACAAGCCGGGTCCCGAATCACGGTTCCTGACTCCCAGTACAGCGCCCACTTCCGCCTGAGGTCTCCCAGCGTCCCAGCTCAGGGCAAGGGCCTTAGGCCTTTCACCAATCCAGGCCCTCGTTAAAGATGAGGAAATCATCGTGCAGCGAGGACAGAGCTGTGAGCAAAATCCTGGGCTCCTGGTGAGCTCTGCTGCTTCGGGAAATTAGCCGAATCCACGGCTAGGGCCACAAAGGGACTTCATAGTAACAACAAGATGCTTACTGTGCGCCAGGCGCTGTTTACATACCCTACAGATATCACCTCATTTAATACAGCAACCCTATTATCACCCCCACTTTCCAAGTGGGGAAATGGAGCACAAAAAAGTTAAATGAATAGCCCAAGTTCACAGCTGGTAAGTGACAAAGCTAGATTGGAACGCAGGCTGCCAGGCTGCCAGGCTCTAGACAGCAGGTTGAGGGGTGGAGGCTGGGTGAGGGGGTGAGTTTTGTACCAAGGGGTCCCAGGGCTCAGTCCTCCTGCTGTCTACATGGCAGGTCCAGCCCCCATGTCAGCCCCTAGGCAGTCAGGCTGGCCAGAGGGGAATGGTCTTCTTTAAAGGAACCTCCATACAAGGGGGGCTCACAATCTTCCTGGTTTTCCCATTTGGGACCATGTCTGGAGCCTGAGTCTCTGATCTCCAACTCACAGAAAGGAAATGATTCAACAAGGGTACCGTAAGGATGTGGCTTTTGAGCTCAGTTCCAAAACTTCACCAATGCCCAGTGCCCCTCACTCTCTCTAAGGTGTATCTGGGCACCTCAGGCCCCATGTCATATACTTTTCTAACTGGCCCATCTTGCAGAGATCACAAAAATTTGCTCATCTCCTGTGAAACACTATTTCCTACACAGACTAGAAGTTAATTCTCTTCATGCCTCTTTCCAACCCTACAGCAACCTATGAGGTAGGTTAATTTTTTTCTTGGTTAAAAAAAAAAGAACAGTTTGTCTAAGCAGAGAAATTAGTCCCCACCCTTCTGGAGCACGCTGTGTCCCAGGGCAGCCCCTGCTACCCAGGTGACTGTGACACGCAGCCCAACTCCTGGGCTGCCTTACCATTCAGACCCACCACCTCAGGTCTCCCTCCCAGGCCAGGCCACCCCCATGCAGCCAGGAGAGCACCTGTCCTTGTCACCCCTCATCCCTAATTGCCATTAGCTCCCTGCTGCTTTCAGGATCTCGTCCAGGCTCCTGGGCTTCTGAGCCCTTTGCCATCTGGGACCATCCAGCATCCCAGCCTCATTTCCTGTCCTGCTCCTAACCCTTCACGCTTCCTCCACTCCAGTGACCCTGGAGTTCTTACTTTCCTGAAAACGCCACTTTCTTCCACTCCTCCATGCCTTTGCACGTGTTTTTGCTGCAGGTTGGAAAGCTCATTCACCCTGCTGCCCCTGAGCCCTCCTGCTTACCCCGCAGATCCCAGCTAACAAGGCATCGCCCCCGTGGCAGCTTCTCCAGTGCCCGTGACCTCTCCCCAGACCGGGAGGTTTCTGTCACTTCCAGACCAGGAAGCAGAATGGCATAGTGGCCAAGACCAGCGCTCTAGCACCGTGGTCTGATCTTAGGCAAGACGGTTCACCTCCCAGCACCTCAGTTTCCTCATCCATAAAATGGGAGACAACAATAGGTCCTACCTCCTGGGGCCGTTGTGAGGATTGAATACTAAAACATAAAGCTCACAGCGGTGCCTGGCTCATGGTCAGCCCCCACCAAAGGTTAGCTGCTAACAGCACATGGGATGCTGCATTACTATTTTTTGTTTATGTTCCCTAGTCCCTCGGGAGGCTCTGGGGAGCTGATTCTTATTTATCTTGGCATCCCTGGACCCGGAACAGCATGTGACACACAGTGGGCACTCGATAAAAGTCTGGAGAGGGAAGGGAAGGTGTTTTCCCCTGTGTGTCCATGTGCAGTGGGGTTGAGTGAGGACCAGACTCCACTTTCTAAGCCTCGCCTAACATAACCCAGACTTTGGTAACCAGGCCAGTGACCGTGGAACCAAGAGTTTTGAGAAAAACTCTAAGGAAAACCAATCATTTGGATTGCTTCTAACTGAAAACTAGTCCCATGTGCTTCTGTGGTGTGTACAGCAGGTTGGCCAGCTGTCCCCTGTCCCTTTGTCAGATCTGTAGTCATCCTCCAGGCCCTGTGTCAGTCCCCTCTCTTGTCACTTGGGACATCCCTCCATCTTGGGGACTTATGCTGCTACAACCACCAAGGTTCCATTGTCCACTTGAGCCCTCGGCCGCGGAGTACCAGGGCCTGTCTCATCACAGCACCAATCAAGTTCAAGTTCGAGGTCCCTACTCCTGCACCCTCCCCCCATCCAGGTTTGCAGAGGCTTTAGCCTCCTCCCACCACCGCCTCACAGCCCCCATGCCCTTACCTCTTCACCCTAGATTCCATCTTCCTCTAAGCCACACCCTGGTCCTGGTCACTGAGCCCCCTTGCTTTCTTCACTTAGATAAGGCTCTCCCTCCTGCAGGAAGCCCTCCCTAACTCCCCAAACAGGTTGCCTGTCCTCCATCCTCATTTCCTTGCACACTGGTCACTCACCCAACTCCCCTCTTTTGCCTGTACTTAAGATTCTTTGATCCAAATTATTGTTACTATAGCAGCATCATTTCTTAAATATCGGGGGCAGTAGAATTCAGTGGTTAAGAATGGGGTGAAGCAAAAATAAACTCAGAATGGATTAAAGACCTAAATGTAAAGCCAGACACTATAAAACTCTTAGAGGAAAACATAGGCAGAACACTCTATGACATAAATCACAGCAAGATCCTTTTTGACCCACCTCCTAGAGAAATAGAAATAAAAACAAAAATAAACAAATGGGACCTAATGAAACTTAAAAGCTTTTGCACAGCAAAGGAAACCATAAACAAGACGAAAAGACAACCCTCAGAATGGGAGAAAATATTTGCAAATGAAGCAACTGACGAAGGATTAATCTCCAAAATATACAAGCAGCTCATGCAGCTCAGTAACAAAAAACAAACAACCCAATCCAAAAATGGGCAGAAGATCTAAATAGACATTTCTCCAAAGAAGATATACAGATTGCCAACAAACACATGAAAGGATGCTCAACATCATTAATCATTAGAGGAATGCAAATCAAAACTACAATGAGGTATCACCTCACACAGGTCAAAATGGCCATCATCAAAAAATCTACAAACAATAAATGCTGGAGAGAGTGTGGAGAAAAGGGGACACTCTTGCACTGCTGTTGGGAATGTGAATTGGTACAGCCACTATGGAGAACAGTATGGAGGTTCCTTAAAAAACTAAAAATAGACCTACCATATGGCCCAGCAATCCCAGTACTGGGCATATACCCTGAGAAAACCATAATTCAAAAATAGTCATGTACCACAATGTTCATTACAGCTCTATTCACAATAGCCAGGACATGGAAGCAACCTTAGTGTCCATCGACAGATGAATGGATAAAGAAGATGTGGCACATATATGCAATGGAATATTACTCAGCCATAAAAAGAAACGAAATTGAGTTATTTGTAGTGAGGTGGATGGACCTAGAGTCTGTCATACAGAGTGAAGTAAGTCAGAGAGAGAAAATCAAATACCGTATGCTAACACATATACATGGAATGTAAAAAAGAAAAAATGGTCATGAAGAACCTAGGGGCAGGACGGGAATAAAGACACAGACCTACTAGAGAATGGACTTGAGGATATGGGAAGGGGGAAGGGTAAGCTGGGACAAAGTGAGAGAGTGGCATGGACATATATGCACTACCAAACCGATAGCTAGTGGGAAGCAGCCGCATAGCACAGGGAGATCAGCTCGGTGCTTTGTGACCACCTAGAGGGGTGGGATAGGGAGAGTGGGAGGGAGACACAAGAGGGAGGGAATATGGGGATATATGTATATGTATAGCTGATTCACTTTGTTATACAGCAGAAACTAACACACCATTGTAAAGCAATTATACTCCAATAAAGGTGTTAAAAAATAAAAAAGAAAGGGGTGAAGTCAGACAACAAGGGGTTCAAATCTCAGCTCCCCTTAAACTACTGTGACCTTATTGGGCAAGTTACTTAACCTCTCTGTGCCTGTTTCCTCATCTGTAACGTGAGGGTCATAATGTATCTGCCCCATGCGGTTACCAGTTGCCGTGAGGACTAAACAAGATACACAGCGCGTGGGCACGTGAAAAGAGTTCATAAAGCGTAGCTATTATTAAGCACTTGCTATGTGCCAGACTCACAAAAAACCCAGGCAGTAAGTATTCTCCAGTTCACCCAGGAAAGAACTGAAGCTCAGAGGGGAGTAACTTGCTGATAGTATGAAGTAAATGACAAAGGTGGCTTTAAACCCAGATCGAGTCCAAGGCTCATGCTGTCTCTACTGCCTGAGCTTCCCTAACACTCCTGCTCTGTTGTTAATATGTTCAGTAACTCAGCAAAGCTCACAGGCCTTACCGTGCAGGCTGCCAGGGGCCCTGGGCTGTCTCTAGCACTCCAGCCCAATAACCAGCACAGCATGCCAGAGAAGGAGAGAAAAAGAGCGAGAGAAGGAGGGAGAGAGAAACTTTGTGATGGGGAATATTCCCACTGACAGCCGTTGGACTGGATCCTCAATTGCTATGCCAGCAATGAGTAAGTTTAAGAGCAAAAAGGAGACTACCTATAAAGCAGGCTTGCAAGTGACTCCCTAGCCCACCTGCCCACCAGGAAGTCCCTAAGTGGCCATGTATGAAATTAGCATTTGGATCTCTTGACAGTCGGCAAGGTGGGGCTGGACAGTTCAGAGACGTGATCCAAAGGGCCACAACCACACTCATGTGTTCCCTTTTTTTCTTTTTTTTTTTTTTCTGATCCCTTCACCTGACCCCTCCTCCACTCCATCTGGCCCAAGCCAGAGAGCTTCTCCATCAGTGCCTGCTTCAGCAGTTCTCTTCCCAATGCAGAGATCGCTCCTCAAGCCTGCTTCCCACCTACGCCTCCACACACTGCAACAAATCGGTGGTACAGATTTCCAGGAAGCCAGACCCAGACTCAACTTTCTGCCCCTCTACTCCCCCCGTACACGCTTTTCTGACATCCTAAATCCACCAGATTCCAAAGATCAAGGTTCACAGAAGAAGCCCCTTAAGGGAGCATTAAGTCCCAGGAGATTTGTAGCAGCTAAAAGAAAAAAATCCATGAAGAGGCTCTGCACATCAGCCTACCCTCGGCCCCCAGCCCCACATACGTCCATTTCAGGGAAATCCAAAGAAAAATCACCTCCCTTGACAATTGACACCTCCGAGGAACCCTCAGATCCCCTGACCCAACGTTTCTGCGACCAAGTCGTCCCAGCGTTATGCAGTCCCCAGCCACATCTCCCCCCATCCCCGCGCCTCCCTTCCCAAGGACAACGCCGAAGGGAGGCTCAAGCGATGTCTTCTTTCCTGCCCCCGGCCCCCATCCTCCTCCTGTTGCGGCTGCACTTCTGTACCCTCAGAAGCATGCAGATGTGCAGTCTAACTTACCCAAAGAGAAAAAGAGACTGAGCCCCGTGAGACTGAAGGCAGGGCGAGGTAGCCAGGCATCTTTGTGCATTTTCAGAGACTGAGATGTTAGTCGGGTGGGATAGGGAGAGGGTGATTTGAGGGGCCGAGGGCTACAGGGGAGGAATGGTTAGATGCTAAAAGAAAAATGCACAGATGTACTTCAAAGACACATACAACATTAAGGAAGCTTTATTTCCATCTCTCTAATATGGCCGGCTTGTATGTTGCTGCTAAAAAGAGAGAGGGAGTGTGGAAGGGAGAGAGAAAAAAGTGGATGGAGTAAATTTTGTGGTTGGTGGATTTCGAAAAGCAGGTGGGAGGGCATAAAAAAATCTGTCTGCAAAGAGCAAAGTTCCTCGGAAATTTTTACCCTCCAAAACCAGAACTAAAGCATGGCCTGCCTTTCTTCTCCACTTGGGTGATGGTTGGAGTTGGAAAGTTGTTTGAGGAACCCATTTATTTCAAAGCTGCTGTGAGGGGTGAATTCTTTTTGTCATTTAAAAACACCCAAAAAAGGAGATGCTAGTTTTTGTTTTGTTTGAAAAGGGTTCAGGGAAATGAGGTGGGAGACTTTCAGGAAGTAAGAACTTCCTCATTTTTCTAGCATTTCCACTGAAAACAGAACAGCAGGTTGGTGTAAAAATACCTGAGAGCTCTTACAGTCATTTGTAACATGAACTTTTGGGGAATCCTGATTCAATCAAATCAACAGTAAAAAGACATTGTTGAGATCATTGGGAAGAAAATAAATATGGACTGGGTGTTAGATTATATTAATGAATAATTCTTGATTTGGTGGGGGGGGGGGCGTTAAAAATTTTTTGTGGTTGGGACTTCCCTGGCCATCCAGTGGTTAAAACTCCGTGCTTCCACTGCAGGGGGCGCGAGTTTGATCCCTGGTCGGGGAACTATTATCCCACATGCCCCATGGTATGGCCAAAAAAAAAAAAATTTGTGGTTATGTTCTTTAACATCTTTATCTATTATACACATTGGAGTGCTTATAGGTGAAATGATACGATGGTTGAAACTTGCTTTAAAATATTCCAAGAAAAAAAGTGGGGGGGAGGTAGGTGACACAAGACCAGATGTTGAAACTGGTTGTTTCAACAGATGTTGAAAAAGGGAGAAAACAATAGGCTAGTGTCACAAGTAGGAGAACTTGGGGTGGAGTACCCACGTGGCCCTAAGCAGATAAGGTGACCCCTACTCCTCTGGGGAGACATTTGAGGAGAACACAGGTTCTCCTGTAGCCACTACAGGCACTTGCGATGGGCCACTGGTGCGGCAAGGAGGGAGCCACCCACATCTTAGAGCATCAACTCTGTGCCAAGTCTTTAAAAGTTTGTACTTAATTGTAAGCCTGGAAGAGGTGATTTCTTCTCTTTTCTTTTTAAATTGCAATGAGGAAACAGAGGCCGACAGGGCCTAACCCACTCAAGTTACCTAGGATAGTTAAGGGCCGAGTCAGAGCCAGGACTCAAACTGAGGTCTGTGTGAAACACTGGGTATGTCCAGTATTCCACATCGCCTGTTGCCAAGGGGAGGAGACACAACACCTTCCCTTGGGGTGTTTAGAGACACAGAGAAGAGCAGACTGGACTAGATGAAGCAAGGGGCCTCTGCGTGCGTGTGTGTGTGTGTGTGTGTGTGTGTGTGTGTGTGTGTGTGTGTAAAAGAAGGTGCTAAGAGGCAGGGCATGGAGGAACCAAAGGAGAGGCCAGCACAGTGCTTGGTTCAAAGCAGACACTCAATAAACAGGTGCTGCATAGCTGCACGGGGGCACCCTGAATGAATGAATTTGGAGAGGAGTGAGACATCGTCCACATCATCGTGAAGGCAGTAAAATCTAGCTGAGGCCGCTGAGGCTGTCCTAGGCTGGGGAGGAGTGAAGTGGGCCAAATTTGGGTGGCAGTTGCTAGAGGCAGAAAGGCGGAGAGGAGGCCTCTGTGCTTCTCCACACCAGAGATGGTTGTCCATGCCTGCATCTTGCACAGACTCTGTCGCCAAAGTTCCTCTGTCACTTCCCCAGAGTCTGCCTGCAGCTGGCTCATGCATTCACAGAGCTCACAGCCCAAGGGAAGGAAAATCAGAGAAGAAGAGATAGGGCAGCCTAGGGAGAAAAGTGTCTTCCGGTGGCCACAACCCTCAGGCCCCAGGCCTCCTCCGCTGTCAGCAGTGGCCTGGCTCACAGGTGTGCCCGGAGAGATAGATTGGCACCAGCCCGTGCCCTGGCTCCCGCACAGCCCCTCGGCCAGGTCTGCAGCACCATGTCAGCCCGAGAGTTTTCGTTTGACATAGCCGGCCTCCTCCTTTTTCTTAATGCAGCTGAGCGTGCCTGTGAGGCCCAGGGAAGCTGATTACTGGGCTCACTTGGTCTCACACTGGGTCCAGACGCTTCTGTTTTGGGGACATCTGAGACAAGAAGGGGATCCAGAAGTTCCTTTGCCTCAATCCAGAATTTGGCCAAGAGAAACCAAGTATATGACTTTACAGACTTTGTCCAACCCAGCCCTCCAGGACCAAGGGTCAGAAGGCTCCAGATCAGGGGAGAGACACCCTGGCAGGGTGAGTCGGGAGGAGAGCTACCCCAGAACCTCCCCTCAACTCACGTGGGCCTCCAGATGCCCATTTGCTCCAAAAGAATACGCTTTCCCCAGGAGCCAATACAAGCCTGGGAAGCAGAAACTTGAAGAGGTATTTTGCAGAATGAAGACACCACTGGTGAAGACTGGCCATTTGGGAAATGAAGCCCTATTTTCGGCATTTCTACCCAGTGCCATTCATCCGTGAAGATTTTATTAGACAACACTCAATTACCTACCCTGCTGGGGAAGACTGTTACAAATAATCTAAAGGAAGGTAGCTTCCTTTTGCCTTTGGAATTCGTGGTTGAAGCTACAAAGAGGCTCCCTAGGTACCACTGCCTTACTGGACCAGCATCCTCAGCATCACCTGGGTTCTCCTTCGAAATGTACACTCACAGGCCCCACCTCAGACCCAAAGAATCAGAATCTGCCTTTTTAACAAGATCTTTAGGTGTTTCTTGAGCACAGTAAAGTTTGAGAAGTAACACCTTCAGCTAATACTAAAAGGTTCGCATCCCAGGAGCAAGGGGCAATGCAGGCCAGGTTTGTGGGGTTGGGGAGAAGGCACCGGCAAGCAGAAACAAACTTAGGGGTAAATGGGCAGAGCAACCGGCGGCCTGCTCAGGGATAACAATCTCACTCACCTCTCTCCTCTGCCCGGGCCCTTCCCAAGCCATTCCACACCAGGCGAGGTTTCTCTTACCCCCACATAGGGCTTTACATCATGGTGTCTCTGCCTCTGCAGTTTCCTCTTCTAGGAATGCTCTTCCTCCCTTGTCTACTCAGCCAGCTCCTAGCCCTTCTTCAAAAATCTGCTACAAAGTAACCCCTTCTTTGTCGTACCTACATACCTCTCCTCTCTCTGCTGCTGTGACCCTGGGTCCATTCACTCATTTATCAATTCCCTCAGTCAACAAACTCAAATATCTATTTAATGTCCCCTATGTGCCAGACGCTAGGCTAGAAACCAGAGACCCAGAAACGAGTGATATACAGCTCATCCTTTGAGAGCTTACCTTCTAAATAGAGAGACAAATGTATCAATCCCCATCTACAGTACACCTGGGTTGCCCGAGTCAGGGAGTATTGTCATTTTTTGTTTATACATCTTACCTCCCCAACTAGACTGTAGCTTCTTAAAGACAGGGGTTGTGTCTTACTCTTTTTAGTTTGTGCTGGGCCACTACTGGTCCCTGAGCAGATGAAAATGAATGAATGAATGTCTATTTTACATCTGGGGAAACAGCAGAAACTCCATCAGCCTGACCTTTCACAGCCAAAGTGTGGTAGAACCAGGACTGGGAGCCAGGTCCAGCCACTCCACACCCTAGGAATTCCATTCAACAAGGGACTGTCCCACATGGGGTCAGGTGCTGCAAAGCTCACAGAAAAGACCTAAACAGGATCTCTAAGAGTTTAAGATCTCTCGCAGAAAAGAAAGCCTCACACCCATGAAACAATTAGAGAACATCAGAAGATAAAATCTGGTAAGTGTAGAGACATCTAGGAAGATGTGAGAAATAGGAGATCACCCAGGCGAGACTCAAGCAGGGCCTTGAAGGAATGTTGACTTGGGCAGGCAAGAAGGAAAAGGGAATTCCAGGCAAGGGAACACCAAGAGCAAAGGCTCAGAAGCACAAAAGACCAAGGTATATGGAGCAGAGGGGTCCTGTCACGGAAAAAAAAAAAAAAAAAAATGAGAGACGTGGATGGGTAGACAAGATGGTACCCAACCTCAGAAGGCCATGAACATATGATGTGGAGTTCAGACAAGGGCTTTGAAAGTTCTGGGACAAGTAAATCATGATTGCTCTCACCACCTATGAAATAAGAAAGGGTTTAGCTTTCTGTGAAAACTCCAAGTTCCCTTATTTTTTGATAAAGAAGGGGTGTTTCGAAAGTTGGGCTTTATAGAAGTGGTAATGGATCGCCTGATCTCCCTTGAGGAAGACCAAACCACATTTGCAAACCAGCTGGCCAGGACAGAAGGTCAGGAGTCTTGAGAAACTTTGTTTATTCTTAGTAAGAAGATAACTGGTCTGTGTTGGGATAAAACTTGCAACCTAAGGTTCTTTGGGTCTAAGCAACTGAGCCAAATCAGTGGCAGTGGGACCCCTTACACACACACACACACACACACACACACACACACACACACACACACAGAGCTAGCGTTTTATAAAAGAAAATTGCCAGTATAGACATGCAAGCATATGGGCTAGCCAGAAGGAGAAAGAGTGGGGTGGCAAAGAGAAACAAAAGACCAAAGGGCTGGCGGAAGGCTGCAGCCTTTAATAGGAGGCACATCTTCTGCAGGTCCGCAGTGGACAGACAGGCTGAACTGTTTTCAATTCCAACAGCCAAACTCTGACAGTGCCAGATTATCCATTATTCTTGGGTGGCCCCACCCCCTCTACCCTTATGCTGCTTTCTGTTGGCAAAAGCCTGCTTGCTTCTGGAAGCCTTTGAATATGGGAGCATCTGGTGTCCTAGAGACTTAAAATACTACAAATTTGAGTAACAAAACTGCTTGGATCTACCAGGAGATCCAGCTTGCTCCATCTCCAGCAGGTTTCACACCCTTCAGAATGTCACTCCTTGGAGCTATGCAAAGCCCTTCCCTGAGCTCAGCTTCCTAACTCTTTCTTTGAATGGGAAGAGGGACTTAGGTATTTAGGGTTGCAAGGGCTTCCTGCCCATAGAAATAAAAATTAATGGGAGATGGGGACTGAATCATCAGAAGACAAATCCACTGGGAAACACACTGGAAGAGGATGGAGGGCCCAGACCAGGCTCTAGCCCCTAACTGACCTCATTTAGTCCCCACCATGTATTTTATATCTGGGAAATAGCCTCAAAGAATTGACATAAACTTTGCAATACTGAAGAGAGAGTAAGAAGCAGAGGCAAGATATAAACCAGGCCTATTTGACCTTGAAGCCATTCCCTACGCCATATGCCTTCATGGCCCTGGATTTAGTAGACAACCACCCCTAGGCGAAGGGCATGAGGGAGCAAGCAGGTCTTTTCCATGGTCCCTTGCAGGGCTATTTTGGTTTGGGGCAAAATTATATTTGACAGCTGTGGACTTGCACTCTCAACTTTGACCCCATGCCTGTGTATAAGAGGAAAATTTGTAGAGAGGTAGGCTTGTGGGAGAGAGGTGGGCTTCCTCTTCCTCCTCCTTAGAATGGAAGCCAAATCTTGGATGAATCAAATTCAGATTTGATGTGAGCAAGTCAAACTCTGGAGGGGCATGCCCACACTTCCCCGGGGAAAGCACCCTCTGCAGGAAGGAACGTATGCAGAAGCTGCCCAGCCCACCCTCCAGCTCTTATCCCAAGTATCCCCTTCCACCCAGAGCAACAGATGTACAGTCACCATCCATCCATCTCACTCGGTATCCTGAAGGTCATCATCCTATAAAAACAATAATTGAGGAAATGGAAAAGGGCCCCTTAGCCCAGGAGAGCATGTTACCTTATAGCCCAGAAATGAAACCACTTCCTTCCCATGAACTCTTAGTATATGAAAGACTCCTCCTCCCCCCTCTCCTTATCATGTCAACACGTGTCCTCTCTCTGGTAGGTCTTGAACAGGCTATTGCCTTCAATTCACATACTGTAAATTATTGACATACTCCTTATTGAGAGCTGACAGGTGAGAAGGAGACATTTAATGACTCTTAGCCATGGCTGAACAAAAAGAGGCTTCAGGCCTCCAAGTGGAGACCTGAGAGCCTTTGGTAAAAGAGAAAGATAATGATGAGTGTGTTATAGAGGGTTCTTGATATTTGCAGAATTAAGGAAACCCTTCAAAAATGTAGCTCCACTTACAGCTACGTGTAAAAGAATGAAATTAGAACACTCTCTAACACTATACACAAAAATAAACTCAAAATGGGTTAAAGACCTAAATGTAAGGCTAGACACTATAAAACTCTTAGAGGAAAACATAGGCAGGACATTCTATGACATAAATCACAGCAAGATCCTTTTTGACCCACCTCCTAGAGAAATGGAAATAAAAACAAACATCAACAAATGGGACCTAATGAAACTTCAAAGCTTTTGCACAGCAAAGGAAACCATAAACAAGACGAAAAGACAACCCTCAGAATGGGAGAAAATATTTGCAAATGAAGCAACTGACGAAGGATTAATCTCCAAAATTTACAAGCAGCTCATGCAGTTCAATATCAAAAAAACAAACAACCCAATCAAAAAATGGGCAGAAGACCTAAATAGACATTTCTCCAAAGAAGATATACAGATGGCCAACAAACATGTGAAAGGATGCTGAACATCACTAATCATTAGAGAAATGCAAATCAAAACTACAATGAGGTATCACCTCACACCAGTCAGAATGACCATCATCAAAAAATCTGCAAACAATAAATGCTGGAGAGAGTGTGAGAAAAGGGAACTCTCTTGCACTGTCGGTGGGAATGTAAGTTGACACAGCCACTATGGAGAACAGTATGGAGGTTCCTTAAAAAACTAAAAATAGAACTACCATATGACCCAGCAATACCATTACTGGGCATATACCCTGAGAAAACCATAATTCAAAAAGAGTCATGTACCACAATGTTCATTGCAGCTCTATTTACAATAGCCAGGACATGGAAGCAACCTAAGTGTCCATCAACAGATGAATGGATAAAGAAGATGTGGCACATATATGCAATGGAATATTACTCAGCCATAACAAGAAACGAAATTGAGTTATTTGTAGTGAGGTGGATGGACCTAGAGTCTGTCATACAGAGTGAAGTAAGTCAGAAAGAGAAAATCAAATACTGTATGCTAACACATATATATGGAAGCTAAAAAAAAAAAAATTGTCATGAAGAACCTAGGGGCAGGACGGGAATAAAGACACAGACCTACTAGAGAATGGACTTGAGGATACGGGAAGGGAGAAGGGTAAGCTGGGACAAAGTGAGAGAGTGGCATGTACGTATATACACTACCAAATGTAAAACCAATAGCTAGTGGGAAGCAGTCGCATAGCACAGGGAGATCAGCTCAGTGCTTTGTGACCACCTAGAGGGGTGGGATAGGGAGGGGGGGAGGGAGGGAGACGCAAGAGGGAAGAGATATGGGGATATATGTATATGTATAACTGATTCACTTTGTTATAAAGCAGAAACTAACACACCACTGTAAAGCAATTACACTCCAATAAAGATGTTTAAAAAATCTAAATTTAGAAAACCCATTATAAAAAATAAATAAATAAACAAACTCAAAATGGATTAAAGACCTAAAGCTAAGGCCTGACACTATAAATCCCTTAGAGGAAAACACAGGCGGAACACCCTTTGACATAAATCTCAGCAAGATCTTTTTTGACCCACCTCCTAGGGTAACGAAAATAACAAGAAAAATAAACAAATGGGACCTAATGAAACTTCAAAGCTTTTGCACAACAAAGGCAACCATAAACAAGACGAAAAGACAACCCTCAGAAAGGGAGAAAATATTTTCAAATGAATCAACGGACAAGGGATTAATCTCCAAAATATAACAGCTCATGCAGCTCAATATCAAAAAAACAAACAACCCAATCAAAAAATGGGCAGAAGACCTAAATAGACATTTCTCCAAAGAAGACATACAGATGGGCAACAAACACGTGAAAAGCTGCTCAACATCACTAATTATTAGAGAAATGCAAATCAAAACTACAATGAGGTATCACCTCACACCAGTCAGAATGGCCACCATCAAAAAATCTGCAAACAATAAATGCTGGAGAGGGTGTGGAGAAAAGGGAACCCTCTTGCACTGTTGATGGGAATGTAAATTGATACAGCTACTATGGAGAACAGTATGGAAGTTCCTTAAAACACTAAAAATAGAACTACCATATGACCCAGCAATCCCACTCCTGGGTATATATCCGGAGAAAACCATAATTCAAAAAGATACGTGCACCCCAATATTCATTGCAGCACTATTTACCATAGCCAGGACATGGAAACAACCTAAATGTCCATCAACAGAGGAATGGATAAAGAAGGTGTGGCACATATATACAATGGAATACTACTCAGCCATAAAATGGAATGAAACTGGGTCACTTGTAGAGACGTGTATGGACCTAGAGACTGTCATACAGGGTGAAGTAAGTCAGAAAGAGAAAAACAAATATTGTGTGTTAATGCATATATGTGGAGTCTAGAAAAATGGTAGAGATGAACTTATTTCCAAGCAGAAATAGAGATGTAGATGTAGAGAATAAACGTATGGATACCAAGGCGGGAAACGAGGGTGGGATGGATTGGGAGAGTGGGACTGACATATGTACACTACCATGTGTAAAATAGATAACTAATGAGAACAGAATGTACAGCACAGGGAGCTCTACTCGATGCTCTGTGGTGACCTAAATGAGAAGGAAATCCAAGAGGGGATATAGGTATACATGTGGCTTATTCACTTTACTGTACAGCAGAAACTAACACAACATTGTAAAGCAACTATACTCCAATTTTAAAAAATGCAGCTCACTTAAGATTGGATCAGAAATCAGAGACCCACAAAAGACCTGCTCTTTATCCAGGCCCTGAATGGCTAAGAGGGAAAAGTGGGATGCAGAGAATGAGGAAGGCCCTGTGGGAATAAAGACGAGGAGATCTGAGCTGGGCGCAGACTAGAAATAGGAGTTCAGAACCAAAGGATTTTAAAAACTAACCTCATTAAATCTTACAATAGTAACCCAAAGGTAAGGGAGCCTCACATTTCAGACCAAGAGTTAAATCACTGGCTGTCCACTTTGGCGACACATGAGTGTCACTTTTGTAAAAGGTAAGTGCCCCAGCTCCACCCAAGAATTCCAAACCAGAGCACCTCTGGTGGAGCCCAGCAGAGAGCCACCAGCCACTCTGAAACCCAGCCAGGATCAAGAAGCACTGCGTTAAGTCAAAGAGCCGTATTCATACCCCACTTCCAACCCCATTCACCCCCTCAAAACCCCAGTGTGTAAGTCACAGCAGGGCTTTCCTCCAGTCACTTCAATTGTTTCAGGAGTTCCAGACCATAGATTCCTCACCAAGACTCCACTTGCCCCTCAGCCAGGGTAGAAACACAGGATGATTTCCACAAACTGCATTTATTTGGGGATAATTGGCCAAAGAAATCATTTGGGTTGGCTTTTATCTCTGTGATTCTTCCCTGGAACCATCCACAAGGAGCACCGTCCAAGCAGAGGGTCTGACCTGATGGGATGCTTGCGGCCTCTGGGGCAGCTCAGTCAGGGTCCCCAGGGCCAGTGTCCCGCTCCAGAGGGACCAAGTCCATGCTCCCCCTAATCAGGGCCTGTTCCTCCAGAGCTGTCCCGTCTCTCTGTCAAGCTTCAAGCCCTCCATCCTCAGCCCTTTGCCCAAGCAATGAGGCCGGGGGAGGACTTGGAGGGCAGGGGATCTGACATGGACTCAGGACACAAGGAAGAGAGAGTCTGTGCCACGGCCAAGGGCAAAGGGAACTCCCCCTTCTTTTCAAAAAGCTTGCTCTGTCCTTGGCATTCCCCCATCTGACTTTTTGTCAGATGGGCTAGTTGGTGCTGACCTCAGAGAAGGCCAAACTGGGTGCTGTGGGGAGAGAGAAACAAAGCACATTTGTAAGAAGCATTTCAATCATAATAGTTACCATTTATTGAGCTCTTTCCATCTGTCTGGCCCAATTCTGAATTTCACATGTACTGTCTCATTTGATCCTTACCACCCGAGAGATAGGTTTTATTATTCCCATTAAGGATTAAGAAACTGAAGTTCAGAGAAGCTAAGTTACCTGCCTAAGACTGAGCTAGCTTCTAAGTCAGGGTAAAGATTTGGACCCTGGTGTGTCCAACTCCAAAGCCTGTGATCTTAACCATTGTGCTATACAGCCTCAGAAAGGGGACACGGCGCGGTGCCCCCTTCATCTAAGTAAATTTAATCAAGAAGCAAAGGTTCTTTGTTACCCTGCTGTCTTTCAGATAACACCTCCCTACCTGAGGTCTCAAACAAGTGGTACGCAGGCCAGAATTCACCCACGGGCTTGTTTAATTTGGTACATAGTGTTTTAAAATAACTTGACAACCCCTGAAGGGCTTTGAGTTTGTGGCCCTGGCCTCTCATCACACTCGCTTTATTGAAACCGTTTCAAGGGGACAGGGCTGCCATTTTCTGCAAAGTTTAAATCGCAAGCACCTGGCAGTGAACATGGGGAAGCTGGCTTTGAAACTGGCTTGCCCTCCTCCATCATCTCTGCCCCGCAGACTATCTGCAAACAGTACCACCCAGGTGGCTGACACACTCCGCAGCAGCCGCTGTGCAGCTGTATCAGCAGGTCTCTAAGATGAGGCTCTGGCCGGCACTGTAGCACCACGTGGCTATAACAGGAGAAGGATGGGGGGAGGGGAACGACTATATTCAACTTCAGAGGGGAGCTTATGTTTCCCTTGGTGGAGCCAGGCCAGGGCTCTGATCTCACACTTCCCTGGCAGAACCTTTCTCTGCTGTAATTATCTGGAAGTTCATGTGTCCTTAGCGCTGGTGTGACAGGAACAAACACAAGCCATCATCCTATAAACAGAGGAGGCCAGCCTCCCTGAACCCAGCAGAACACCGCTCCCTCCATGGCTGGGGTGCCTATCGTTAGTCTACAGATAGCATCATATCTCTCGCCAGCTCAGTCCTTTTGTCCTTACCCCTACTCACTACACAGCAAGGGTCTTTTTTAGGTGCTGGACTTCCCTGGACAGTTGAGCAAAGAGAAAGTAGGAATCAGACTCTGTATTATTACATGAAATTCAGCATGAAGCCTTGCCGGCAATTAGATGATGCCAAGGTATAATAAGTCACAGAATTTAAAAATCTAAGAGTTGGAAGGCATCTTTTGAAAGGAAGGAAAACCATCCCTTGTGACACGATGCTTGTGCAAGGATCTTACAGCCCCCTCGTTACTATGCTAAGATCAATCCTCTCTAGCCCTAGAGATGCTCATAATACTCGAAACTGGGTACAAGGACAAGTTTGATATGACTTTTCTATCCAGCAGGACTTCAGCTTCTCACCCTTTCCTACTACCTAGAAAAATCTCTGCCCTCAGCAGAGTGGCCTCCCCAGGGGACCTAGCAATGTGCATCCCCCATGAGTTTGCCGTATCCTTCCCAGCTCCTTTTCCTGCCTCCAGATGCCTGGCTTGGCTGGACCCAGAATATTCCTCACCATGGTCATGTAGGTGGCCTCTGACTTCCCACTTGATTCTTCATCAGTCACCTCTTGCATGGTTATTGAGGAGTAGATATGTTTCTAGAGGGGAGAAAATCATGTAAATATTCCTAAAACTCAACAAGTCTTACACACCAGAGAAAAGGCTATCTACCACTCTTCAAGGGGACAGGGTTTCTCCAGGGCATCAACCACCAAAATCAGTAGGTCAGAGGGTTACTAAGAGCTAGAGAATTATCATAGGTCACGATAATCCAGTCCTCAGACTTCCTGGAAATTAAGAAAATTAGCTCATCAGCAAAGAGCACTATCTTAAGAACCAAATTCTTTGGTTCAAAAGTCAAACATCTGGGACTTCACTGGCGGTCCAGTGGTTAAGACTGCACGCTCCTAATGCAGGGGGCACGGGTTCGCTCCCTGGTCAGGGAACTAAGATCCCACGTGCTGCATGCCGTGGCCAAAAAAAAAAAAAAAATCAAACATCTTTGTTTGGATGGGCATTGAGGTAGCAGCAGAAAATTCTTATCTTGCCAAATTATTTGTACTTTGTGATTATTTCCTCCTAATTAGAGTCATGGCAGGACGGCATTCATCAGCAGCTAACTGTCATCATCTCTTCCAGAGGGTTTATATGCCAGGAACAGCCCTCACTGAACTTCACATCTGTGAGGTCAGAGGTACTTTGTGATTCCCATTCCTGTCACTATTTGGAGAAGTGATATCATCCACTGGCAAAGTCTTGGACTTCTGGAGTCCCCTGCACTATGTTGTGAGAAAATCCTACTCTTGGGACACAAACAGCCCAAAAGATGGAAAGGTAAATATGATAAGAGGAGTTTTTCAAAGGAAAGAAAGAGAGAGAGAGAGAGGGAGGGAGGGAGGGAGGGAGGGAGGGAGGAAGGAAGGAAGGAAGGGGGGAAGAAAGGAGGGAGGGAGGGGGAAAAAGGGAAGGAGGAGGGAAGAAATGAAAGAACAAAAGGGGAAAAAAAGAGTTCAAGGAAACTAATCCATTTCTCAGTCCCTGGTAGCAATTATTTATTACAACTAATATGGTTGAAAAAGTTCTTGATCCTCTCTTTCTAAAGGTCCCCGAATATTTAATCTGAACAATTAACTCCTTCACTTAACTCTGGAATGGATCGTAATCATCCTTTATATTGATACCGTGCCTCATAGATTACAAAGCACTTGCCTATCATCATGTTATTTGAACCTTACAATGGGGCAAATATGTTTGTCCTTAAACTCATTTTACTGATGAGAAAACTGAGGCTCAGGGAGGTGGCAGAGCTGGGCTTGAACTGGGACTTTCCCAGGGCCCTCCAAGGATGTACTGGGCTGCTGGACTGGCCCTGTCCACCCCACGCCACTCACTCTCCCAGGGACTCATTGCAGTGATGGAGATTCCCTGAGCCGCTGCTCTGTGCCAGGCACTGGATGCGCCGAGACATAACGATGAGTGAGACACAGTTCACACCACCTGGATCCTGGAGCAGCCTCCACCTTGCCCTTACTGAGCACAGCAGCAAAATGGCAGAGTTCTTCTCTTACCTCTGGATTTGCCTTCTTTGTGTTCTCCAGGTTTTTGACCAAGGTAGTGGAAGTTACTGAACTGCAAAGGCATGAAAAGCATGTGGAATTACCCAACCAGCACCGTATATCCAAGGGTGACAACATGAGACCACACAGAGTTTTATGAAGAGAGAGACCCCAGGTTAGGAACTACTCCCAGACACCTACAGCCCACGCAACCCAGCTCCGCTTGAGATCTGAGAGATGCATCTCTTTCACCGAGAGCAGAAAGGCATCTGGAGATAGTTTAGGCTGAACGACAGCTTCAACCTCTCTATTGTCACACTAACAAGTTTTCTGCCCATAACAATTTTAAGTGAATTAATAGAGAGGGGCCATGGGATTCGATTTTAACATTTCCGAGGACTGGGGAGATGGAGCTGAGCCAGCAGGGAGCAGCAGAAGCTCAGCGAGACACCGGTTCAAAGGCTTCCGGCTTCTTTCTTCCAGGGAGGAGGCCAAGCAGAATTATCCCCTCAAACACCCAGGGCTGGGAGCTCCGGCCCCTTCCCTGCCCTTGGCCTTTGATCGTTCGACCATCTGCCTTCTGCATTTGCCACTAAATAGGCTTCCTTTTTTTCCTATTTTGGCCTAAGGTGGAGCGAGAAAAGAAAAATAACAACAACAACCAGGGTTAAAGCTAGAAAGGAATGTATATTTTTTTGACTCAGAGTAGAAATATTTTAATCGTATTTTCTGATTATAAAGTTGTATGCTCTGATTGTAAAATAACTCAAATAATACAGAAATGTAGACAGTCTGAAGTTGAAGCTCCAGTAAACCCCCTACCCTCCTAGGACCCACGTTTTCTTTTATCCCAAATAGCACTATTAATATTTTAGAATTATCCTTCCAAACCTCTCTCAATGCAAGCGTAAGTATACTCACACGAAATACATTTAGTATATATGCTGCTGAAGAGAGAATTACATAATATGCTTTTTTATTAAAATGAGATCATACTATATATTGTATAATACTACTCCTCGGACATCTTTCTCCATCATTACATACAGAGCCATGCGGTATTTCATTGAATGGAATACCAATTCATTGAATCATTACCTTTCTGACAGGCACTGAGAATGATTTCAGTTTTTAATTATAATCTTTGCTACAGCAACCACGTTTATGCACAAGTCTCGGCACATCCATCCGACTATTTCTTTAGAATAAACTAGTAGACAGACATGGGAATGCTGCTCTTCATTTTGAGGGAAACTGAGGCCCAGAGCAGAGAAGTGAGTTGATAGGGAAAGCCAGGTTGTCTAACTCTCGGTTCAGTGCTGTCCACATGCCCAAAGCAAAGACCTTCAAGTTCAAAACCAAGTCAGAGAGCCCCTGGGGAGTCAAGTGCAAACCTAGCAGGCAGCACCAGTTTCTGGATAATACATGTCCCATGGAGAAAGGAGTCCCAAAAGTCAGCACTACTCAGTCTTAATGGGGGTTCTTGCCCATTGACACTATTTCAAAAAGACAGTCAATTTGCCCTAGCAACATAGTTCATCCATAGTTGGATAAACGGAAGGATATGAGCCTGCCAACAGCCAGTGAAACACCAGTGCCCGTGCCCAGAGCATCGGTGTATTTCTGAGGTACTGGTAGAATTTCAAGCCTTTAAAAACACATTTCAACAATAAATAATTTAGGACCTGAGGCCATTCATTCAAAAGTAGCTTCTCATAATTAAAATGTGGTCCTTCAGATAAAGCCACTGACAACCCTCAAAGTCTGAGCTTCTCTACAAAGTACATACATATTGTGGGCAATTCAAAAATCGTTTCGGGCATTGAATAGCACCATTACGGTTCTTGCATAAGATTTATACTCTTAATTGTACTCTACCTGGACCAACATTTGTAAGTCTGTGTAATCTTTGTAAAATGAGGATGGTGTGGGAATGTGCAAGGCCTTTCAGGATAACAGTGAGCAAAGGGGGTGGGGTCACTATACGATGACGTCTAATGTGGTAACCACAGATGATTCTGGTTTAAAACACCCCCTTCTGTGAGAATGGCACGCTTAGAGCCTTATCACTCTCTTCCACTTCAGGCTAGAGGCATCTCCAGCCCCCCAGCCCAAGAGGTGGGAGCAGCCCTGTACCTCTTATTCCCATAGG
Source organism: Lagenorhynchus albirostris (assembly GCF_949774975.1). Classification (NCBI taxonomy): domain Eukaryota; kingdom Metazoa; phylum Chordata; class Mammalia; order Artiodactyla; family Delphinidae; genus Lagenorhynchus; species Lagenorhynchus albirostris. Next base: position 94,335,131 of record NC_083103.1, read on the forward strand.
TCCTCTTCACAATCAATATCAGAACCGGAAGCAGCAGGATAGTGGCGCAGATAACTCCCACAATGATCACCAGCTGATTACCGCCCAGGATCTCAGGTCTGAGGGTTACTGAGGTCACCAATGCTTGGGAAAGGAGAGAAGTAATGACAGGGCCTCAATAATCCAGAAAAGAGCTGGGAGCCTCACCAGTTCTAGACCAAGTAGCAACAGCCACGTCAGAAGTGGGAGGAGAAGGTCAGACTCCACTCCGTGTTGAAACACTAGGACTCCAGCTGTCCCCATTAGATTGAGAACCGAAGTCCACTGACACACACACACCCCCACCCCCGCTTACCATTAAAATGTAGACTAAGGTGGGTGGGAAAAGAGAATATCACCTCACCTACAGTAGAGTTTCCTTTCACATTAATAATTCTATCTTAAAATGTGGTTTACCAAATGACAGAAATAACAGACATGTTAGAGCCTGCTCTACAACACTCAGCCCCATAGTCATGATACAAAGTAAAGCACTTCCACCCTTATGGCGCCCTTCACTCATTTCCTCAGTTCACTCTGAACATACACATCAAACACCTCCTGGGTGCCAGATATCACTAGGCACAGAAGATACAAAGACAAATAGTGCGTGGTCCCTGCCTTCAAGGAGAGAGACAATGTAAACAGAAAACCACAGACTGCTTATAGATGCTTTGAGAGCTGTCCATATAGAGTACAGAGCAGCATAGAGAAAAGGGTACCCAATTCTATGGGAGCAGAACCTGAGAATTTGTCAGCAAAAGTTTAAGAGTTTAAGTTGAGTCTTAAAGGAAACATCAAGGTTTTTTTGGCAAACAGTATGGGTAAGGATGGTAGGGACCTTATACCCAAGGTCTGGAGCTCTTAGGTGCTTTTTTTGTTTGTTTGTTTTGTTTTGTTTTGTTTTGTGGTACGCGGGCCTCTCACTGTTGTGGCCTCTCCCGTTGCGGAGCAAGAGGCTCCGGACGCGCAGGCTCAGCGGCCATGGCTCGCGGGCACAGCCGCTCCGCGGCATGTGGGATCTTCCCGGACCGGGGCACGAACCCGTGTCCCCTGCGTCGGCAGGCAGACTCTCAACCACTGCGCCACCAGGGAGGCCCTCTTAGGTGCTTTTAGGTGACAGGATGGTGCTTTTAGGAACTAGCAAGAGTTCCATGGGTCTGGTTCAAAGGTTGTGTTTGTCGGTGTGGTGGGGAATGAGGCTGGATGAATAACAGGAGCTAAGTCATGCAGGACCTTGATTATCTCAATGAGGAGCTTGGATTTTTTTCCTTGGCGATGGAGAAGACATTGAGAGATTATAAGCAGTTGAGATCTGTTACTGAGAAAGATGGCACTCAGAGCTGCATGAAGAATGAGGGGTAGTGACTGAGAATGAAAGCAGAGACTTGTTAGAGGCCTACAGTCCAAGACGGGGATGAGACAGCCAGAATAAGGCGGTGGTGACAGATGGGAGAGGAGGCAGATCCAGTCAGTAGTAGACAGCCATAAAAAGGAACGAAACTGAATTATCTGTAATGAGGTGGATGGACCTAGAGTCTGTCATACAGAGTGAAGTAAGTCAGAAAGAGAAAAGCAAATACGGGTTGCTAATGCACATATATGGAATCTAAAAAAAAAGGTATGATGAACCTAGCGGCAGGGCAGAAATAAAGACGCAGACGTAGGGAACAGATTTGAAGACACAGTGGAGGAAGGGGAAGCTGGGATGAAGTGAGAGAGTAGCATCAACATATATACACTACCAAATGTAAAATGCGTGGCTAGTGGGAAGCTGCTGCATAGCACAGGGCGATCAGCTCGGTGCTTTGTGACGACCTAGAGGGGTGAGATAGGGAGGGTGGGAGGGAGGATCAAGAGGGAGGTGATATGCGGATATATGTATACACATAGCTGATTCAATTTGTTGTACAGCAGAAACTAACGCAACATTGTAAAGCAGTTATACTCCAATAAAGATATATATATTTTTAAAGTCAGTAGTAGAAATGACAGGACTTGTCAACTTGTTAGACTGGGGGTCGTGGGAAAGGGAAGAATCAAGTACAACTCCCAGGCACCCAGTTGGATAACTGTGTAGATGGTGGTGACATTAACTGAGGTTGAAGGGATGGGCTGGGGAGAGGTGAGAGGGGTAGGTTTGGATATGTTGTATTTGAGTATTTGTGGAATATTTGGGTGGAGCTCATATAATACATAGAGATAGATAGATAGGCAGACAGATAAAGTTGTATCTAACATAGAATATATTGAATGTATATAGAACATGGTGTTCAATACTACTGAGGTAGAGAAGGTCAAGGATGTGCCTTTAGAGTACCATTGGTGATCTATGCTAGAGCAGAGGTAGAAGCAGAAGACTGAATGCAGTGTGCTATCAATTAATGGGAGATGAGATAGGAGACACCATGTCCAGCCCTTTAGCAAGCTATCTGGCTGTGTAAAGAAAGAAATACATAATGTACGGTGGGGAAGGTTGCACAACTCGGAATATACAAAAAACCATCAAGTGTACACTTTAAATGGGTAAATTGTAAGGTATGTGGGTTGTATCTCAATAAAGCTGTTTCAAGAAAAATAAAGATATAGGATGAGAGCTAAAGGAGACAAGGACATAGGTAAGAGGAAGAGTGGAGTGTATGTTTGTGCTGAGTGGTAGAAGCCCTTGGAAAGTACGGGCTTAAAGAGCCATGCTGTGAGGATCCTGAGAAGGAAGAGAGAGCACCACCCGAGCACAGGGGCTCAGATAAGCCCTGGGTGGAAGGGAGCTTAGGATGGCAGGGCAGGGAGGACGATGGGAGTGGATGTAGGTCCGTTTGTGGGCGGGGAGGGCTCCAAAGTTGAATGAGCTCCCGTTAATGGCTTCTATTTTCTCTGTGAAGTGGAGCTAAGACTTCTGAGAGTGAAGAAAGCCATCTGTCTTCTTCCCTCTCCAGCTGGGATCCTTTGCTATTGGCAAGAAGGCGCCTCCATAGACTTAGGTCTCTGGCCAGAGGTACTGGGGTGTGTTGCACCCTCACCTCTATCCCTGCCCCCAACCAACCACAGCCCAGCCCTGGGTCCCTAGCAAAAGGCAAAGTCCACAGGCCACATCCTGACTGCTAACTGGGTTATGGTTTAACTTGAACTCCTCACTTATCAACCTCTATCAGTCAACACAATTTAGTCTTTACTCTCCTACACACCAATGGCCTTAATACACAGTGTTTCGTCAGAATACAGAATCTTTGATCAGGAAACCCCTCTATTGTTGGTTCTGACCCCTTCCTGTTTTCTCTCTGTTCTTTGCTGTCTCTCACCAGCTCGGGACCATCTTCCTTTCCACTACAGAGCACAAAGCATCTCCCTTGAAGCCAAGTCAAAACAACTCCAATCCATCTCTGAGCTCCTGTACTTTTAACTTAGTATATTACACTAATGATGAGTGAGGTCCGGCAGAGGGGTGGTGTTCACTCAATATGAGCTTTTTTTTCCTTGACCTGCCAGCAGGGAAGAACTAGGGTGAGGCAAGTAAGGTGCATAGGGCACCAAATTTAAGGAGGTCTCACTCTCAAGGTCATGCAAGTACAGCGTACAAGTGCTTGATAAGTGCTGGGCTTATCAGGTTCAGGCAAGTACAGCACCTGGGAGTGATGCCTCCTTAAATTTTGCACCCTAGAAGCCTCTCCAGCCTCACCCTAGTCCTGGCCCTGCCTACCAGCTATGAGGCTCCTCCTCCCTCTCCAACCAAATGTTAGATACTTTGAGGCTCTTTCAGGATCACGTGCAGCACAGTGGTTTTCCTGACTGTCAGGTTCCCCAGGTGGATACTGCAGGTGTAGCTTCCTCCATCAGACTCCTTCACTCTGTGGAGCACAATGGAGCCATCGTTGTGGGAAGTGTCCCCCACCAGGTTTACACGGTTCTGGAAGCGGCCCCAGTTCTGGGGGTATCCCATGGCTGCCTTGAGTTTGGGGTAATAGCGCAACACAATCTCCTCCTAGAAGGGAAAGGCAAAACGTATGAGATTGAAGGGCTGGGGTAGAGGGGCGCCGGGAAGGTTGAGAGGGGGAGCTCTCAGGACTCACAGACTGTGTGTGGAAACAGTAAAGGTATTATCAGAAGGTATTAAGTAACACAAATCCATGGACACACGTGTCTGCGGGCACATAGTTGTGCAGGATGCCACCAAACCACAAACAACTCTTCCATCTCAAGAGAGGGATGAGGAAAGTGGGAATGAGGGACTTTCAGTTTTTTGCACTTCTCCAGTAAAAAAAGTAAAAGTACTCCTTTACTTTTTATGACATATCCAGTTGGATTTCCAATAGGCACCTGAAACATGTCTAAAACTGAACTCCAAAATTCTCCCCCAAACCAGTTCCTTCTTATCCATCCCATTTTGGTAAATGGCAACGTCTTCTTCCTTAAGCTCTGGTTAAGAATCTTGCAGTCATCCTTAACTCCTCTATTTCTTGAACAACTCACATCTAATCCCACAACAAATCCTCTACCCTCAAAATACATCCCAAATCTAGCCACTTCTCACCTCTTCCACAGTCTGGTCCAAGCCACCATCTCTCACCTGGATTTCTACAAGAGCTTCTCAATTTGTATCCCTCTATACTCCCCACTACAGTCTATTCTCAGCAGATGAACCTTTAGAAATATAAGTTAAATCATATCACTCCTCTGCTCAAAACCCTCTAATAGCCCTCCATTTCTCCTAAAAGTACAAAGTCCTCCATGAGCTGTCCCACCCCCATCTCCTCTCTGATTTCACCTTCTACTGGCTTTTTCCTCACCTACTTGGGTCACTTCACTCCAACCACACCAGTCTCCTTGCTGCTCCTTGAGTACTGGCCTCAGGGCCTTTGCACTTGCTGCTTCCTTTGCCTGGAACACTCTTCCCCCCTAGACAGATGCACGGTTGCCTCCTTCACTTCCTTGAGACCTCTGCTCAAATGTTACCTTTTTGGTGAGGTCTCCCTGACCACCTACATAAAATAACAACCACAAAACCCTGCTTTCTTGTTCTCCATAGCTCTTACTATTACCTGACATATCATGTATTTATTTCTTCATTGTTTTACTATGTATATCCCTCCATCTTTTTTTTAAACATCTTTATTGGAGTATAATTGCTTTACAGTGGTATGTTAGTTTCTGCTTCATAACAAAGTGAATCATCTATACATATACATATATCCCCATATCTCCTCCCTCTTGTGTCTCCCTCCCACCCCTCTAGGTGGTCACAAAGCACCGAGCTGATCTCCCTGTGCTATGTGGCTGCTTCCCACTAGCTACCTATTTTACATTTGGTAGTGTATATATGTCCATGCCACTCTCTCACTTTGTCCCAGCTTACCCTTCCCCCTCCCCGTGTCCTCAAGTCCATTCTCTATGTCTGCGTCTTTATTCCTGTCCTGCCCCTAGGTTCTGTCCCTCCATCTTGATTGTAAGTCCCCCATCAGGGCAGGAGCTTTGAGTATTCACTGCATAGCAGATGCTTTAAAAACACTTGTTAAATAAATGTGTTGGAGTTTTTTATAAAGTTATGTAAATATTATTATTTTTTAAAAGCTTTTAAGAAAAGGAAATGGGCATACAAACAGAAACATGAATGAAAAGACCTGGCTTGTCTCTTGTGATTCAAATTCACAACCCAAAAACGTCAACTCTCATCCTATTTTCTGCAGTGTCTCAATTGGTGGATGACATATAAATGCATGACGAGTTCCCAGAGGTGAATCTGGAACTACATGTAATTCCCCAGACCCCACCATGATGCCACCATTTCTTTTTTTTTTTTTAGAATTTTTGAATTTTATTTTATTTATTTTTTATACGGCACGTTCTTATTAGTTATGTATTTTATACATATTAGTGTATACATGTCAATTCCAAACTCCCAATTCATCCCACCACCACCCCCCACCACTTTCCCCCTTGGTGTCCATACGTTTGTTCTCTACATCTGGATGCCACCATTTCTGACCCACTCAGCATATAGGAATCAAGTGAGTATAAATGGCTTTTTGTAGGGATGACCTGGAATATGTCTTCATTTATAAAAGTTAAATCTTTTCTAAACTTTGTACCTTAACTTTTATTAACAATAAGTTACCTGAGATATCTCTTACAACACACCTTGACTCATCAGGATATCACCATGCCACAGTTGACATCTACTGGTCTAATGAACTAACTTGCTGTTTACTACTTCAGAGTTCCCATGAAGTACTCCTCAACCTGGCCCCCAGGACCTACTAATCCCAACATTCGAAGCATCCATGAAGATAAAGAAAATTCCCTCCATCACATAAATGGGGCAATGGGGCACAGAAGAAAACTCACAAAAATAACCCAAATAAGAATGAGAGGGCTTCCCTGGTGGTGCAGTGGTTAAGAATCCGCCTGCCATTGCAGGGGACACGGGTTTGAGCCCTGGTCCGGGGAGATCCCACATGCCGCGGAGCAACTAAGCCCGTGTGCCACAACTACTGAGCCCATGCGCCACAACTACTGAAGCCTGTGTGCCTAGAGCCCGTGCTCGGCAACAAGAGAAGCCACCTCGGTGAGAAGCCCACACACCGCAACAAAGAGTAGCCCCCGCTCGCCGCAATTAGAGAAAGCCCACGCGCAGCAACGAAGACCCAGCGCAGCCAAAAATAAATAAATTAAATAAATAATTTTTTTAAAAAAAAGAATAAGAATGCAAAATGGTATAGACGATCTTATTTGCAAAGCAGAAATAGAGACACAGATGTAGAGAACAAACGCATGGATACCAAGGAGGAAGGGGGGATGGGATGAACTGGGAGATTGGGATTGACATATATACACTATTGATACTATGTATAAAATAGATAACTAATGAGAACCTACTGTATAGCACAGGAACTCTACTCAATGCTCTGTGGTGACCTAAATGGGAAGGAAATCCCAAAAAGAGGGGATATATGTATACATATAGCTGATTTACTTTGCTGTACAGTAGAAACTAACACAACATTGTAAAGCAACTATACTCCAATAAAAATTAATTAAATAAAAATCAAAAACATTTTTTTAATTTTAAAAAAAGAATACGAATGCAATTGTGCTTATGCCTAGCCCATTGCCTTCCTGGCTAGGCCACCAAAATCATCCCCCTTGCTATCCCACGGACTCTACGAAAAGGAGAAGGGAGAAGAGGAATTAAACTAAAATGCAGTGGCCAAGTCATGTACAAATGCTTTACACCAGCTGTCTCCTATATGCGTCCTGACAACCTGAAAAGCTGAGCAGCAGCAGCATCTACTTCTTCTTCTTCATCATCTTCATTAGAGTCATTTTTCCCAACCGGAAGCTGAAATTGCCCAGCCAAGTGGCTGAGCTGAGAGGCCCAGCTTTGCCAAGGTCCAAAGCCCAAGCCCTCACAACACCACCACATGGCACCTGGTGCCTGGATTCTTGATCTCCCCGCTCTGTCCTGACAGCATCGGCCAGGGGCTTCTTATACACAATGAGGGTTTCTCCTCCTTACCTTGGTGTGCTCTCCTGATGAGAACATCCAGTCTACCCTGGTCATGCGTTTCTCTTCTGTGCTGTGGAAAACACATCCCATCTGAGTCGAATCACCCACATGAGCCATGAGCTCTGGGGATAAAATGATAAATCAAGTCAAACTCAAGGTATAATCTGTAGAAGCCAAAGAACTTCTAGAAGAGATAACATTTAGCCAAAGATCCTCAACAGTAAAGTCAATGTCACCACCAAACACTGCACACTTTCCCTCCACAGGTGATCCAGATTATTCTGTGTGGTCAAAGTACTCAGAGGCCTCTCACTCAAATCCACACAATACCCCAAGGATAAGACAATACCCTCTAGCTACCAACATTGGGGTCCCACTGACTTCAGTAAACACTTTCTGGTTCTCTTAATTCCTTTCTCCTTCTCCTTTTCTAGAACCTCTCCCACAAGCCCCAACTCCACTTCAAGCTTGTGATAAAGAAAGTACAGAGGGCTTCCCTGGTGGCGCAGTGGTGGAGAGTCCACCTGCCGATGCAGGGGACGCGGGTTCGTGCCCCGATCCGGGAGGATCCCACATGCCGCGGAGCGCCTGGGCCCGTGAGCCATGGCCGCTGAGCCTGCGCGTCCGGAGCCTGTGCTCCACAATGGGAGAGGCCACAGCAGTGAGAGGCCCACGTACCGCAAAATAAATAAGTAAAATAAAAAATTTAAAAAAAAAAAAAAAGAAAGTACAGAAAACCTTGAAGTCCTCCACTTTCTGTTCACCAACTTAGATACCCACATCTGCTTAACATAAACAGGAAGTGGAAAGTTCTATAACTCTCATTCTTATAAATAATCCACTGGCTCTCCTAGCTGAAAAACTGAATCATGGGTAACTCTCTTCAACTTCTTTTATTCTTCTACAAGTTGTCTTAGGACTTGCTTAGGACAATTCTGGCTAGAGTACAGGTCACAGGACTGCTTGCTAATTAGGCCAAGACAACAGACAGTTTTCCTCTTGGCTTTTCTTTCTGTTTTAATCCCTGCCCCCACTTCCCCATCTGCTCCCCCTTCCCCTGCTCCTGGCTTTCCAACAAATAGTCTCTTCCTCCTGCTTATTTGTATAAGCAGCTGACCCCATCATATGTCTACTGCTTTAGTCATTTCAACAAGTCCCTGAAAAAGAAAACAATTGGAAAGATGCTTCTGATTTTTCAATAGTGCTCTATACAAATCGACCACAAAGTCAATTAAGAAAAGAAAGGCAGGATGATATTTAAGGGAGACAAGCCTAGGTCTTAACTGGACAGAGTTCCTTCAAGAGAGCATTAAGCGGAGCTCATAAAGGAACACAGTACATCAGCTAACCTTTTCATCCCAATTGTGTCCCTGGGAGAACGTTAACTTCCCACCCAGGAGGAAAGATGCACAATGGGAGGAAAGCAAAAGAAAATATTATGAACTCAAAACTCTATGGAGGGAATTATTTTGGAAGTAATAAAAATTCACTGCAAAGAATACCAATAGGGACGGAAACACCCTCTAAATCTATGAGTATATTAAGAATTGAACCCTGTTTTTTAAATGCAATAATAAGAACTGAACATTCTGAGTTCCTTCAACACACCAGGCATGTGCTAGACACCTAGGATATCACCTAGTCATTACAATATTTTGAGATATGCACTATTACTCTCCCATTTCACAGAGGAAGAAAGTGAACGAGCCCAGAGCTTCATGGCCAGTAAAAGGCAAAGCCAGCACTCAAACCCAGGCCTGAGTGAAAACAAAGCCCACGCTTTCTCACTCCCTTTACTGTTACCACCTCACATAAGTGGAAGGATGGCTGATTCTAGAGCAAAAATATGGGAAGTTAATATTATTTTTATTTGTAAGAAAATTGTCTATACCACTGAAATTTTGTTTTCCAAATATTAGGAACTTTCTCTAAATTAGGATTTAAAGCACTGTTAGGTGTGATTCCAAAACATGGGCTTTTAATTATTTCATTAGATTGCCTCCCTTCTAGAATCATAGACCTTTATAAATTGAAAAGAGATTAGAATAGAATAAAAATAATAGAGTAATGAAGTTAGGGATCCAGAGGCCACCTAAAGCTCACATACTATACTACCTACCATGTGCGCGAATCCCTTCAATAAGAATATTTTCTCTCCTTGAACAACATATTTTCCAAAATGTTAAACCAAACTCAAAACATTGTTCAAGCAACTTATCTGAAATGAAAACTTTAATTCAATTTTGAATCTTAAAAATGAAGATCATCTGACTGAAATTATATGCACAAGTTTGAATAAAAATTACTTTTTGTTCTCTTTATACTTTTCATCAACTATTATACAATATATCTATACAGTATAAGTATATAATCTGAGGACACACACATTCAGATGCCTTAAAATCCTTTCACAGAATAAAATGGACTCAAATTCCTAAGAAAGAAAGAAAGGGAAAGAAAGAAAAAAGAAAATTGTCTATAGCGTTTAAAATAAGAACTACGAATAAAAGAGTTGAAGTAGTAGAAACACAGAAAAATTACAAACTGAAGGATAAACTTTGTGGAGGAAATCTAGATGAGTTTTCACATGGAAGGAGATGGCCACCAGGCAAATGGTCAGGAGTTAGAGCTATTCCCACGCCGGCTGGAAAGGAAAAGTAAATACAAATTGCTCCACTGGCTACTGGGAAATCTGACTACCCCTAAAATTGCTCTAGCCTGCTCCCATGGACTCAGTTCTTAAAACTGCCTCCTTTGGGCTCCTTCCCTCTGTGTCTCTTCTAAGCAGGAATAGGCACCCGTTTTGTAGGACATGCTTGTAGTCCTCAGGCCCAGCATCAGAGAACAAAGTAGAAAGGGGTAACTCAAAGATAATCCTTGGGGGACACAGACAGTTGGTTCATTTCTTCTTCCTGGAGAGCCATAGATTTAAAATCGAAAGAAAAATGCAATTGAAAAAAGTAGGAAAAATTAGGAGAGAGGCCAGAGGCCACCTTCTACAATTCCTTCTACCCTTCCATTTTTTAGAAGTCAGATTCAAGTGAGGGATGCTAATTTAAGAATTTCCTTCATTTGACAAATGTTTACCGTATGTTTACTCTATGCCAGGCATTGTGTCTAGGGCTGGTCATGGGACCAAGAACACAGATCCAGGTGAGCAGGGGAGACACAACTGAACAGGTGTGTTGAATATCACCAGAGACTGGGACAGGGTGCTCCAAAGGAGCTCATTGAAAGAATGGACCTAAACTAGCTGGCAGGGGGCAGGGCGTCCAGATTCTAGTTCACTCACTAAACAGCAAGCTCTCCTGAGGCCAAAGACTGTTCCTTCTATCTCACACTTTTAAAGAATGCATTTAGTTCTGTGGTTTTCAAACTTTTTAAAGCAGCAGAATTCTTTCTTCAAACAAAATCTTATCTGGCAGCCCAATGAATACAACAGGAAAAAGGAAAAGGACTTTGGTTGTAGTGGAGGTGGAAGCCTGAGGTCCTGCCCAACTAGATCCTCTATCAATCCCCTGCCCTGTTCTCATGCTTTGTGTGGCCCACCAGGTTCCTTGGACCTTGAGTGTTCTATAGAACATGTTTTTTAAAACCAACAATCTACTGAAGCCATTTATAAATGGGAACATAAGGTCCTAGGAAGTTAGAGAGATCTGCTCATTTCTTTTATATCCCCCAGAACACCTAACATAGTTACCTACAAAATATGGACACAACATCAACATGGATAACTGATGGGAAGCATCAGGGTATAGTGAAAAAAAAAACACTATAAAAAACACTTTGTTGACAGAGGTACCAGGGTCCAAGTACTGGATATGCCATTTAATAAATATATGTCCTTAGGCAAGTCACTTAATCTCTCTAAGCCTCAGTTAACTCATCTGTAAAATGAAAAGAATACAGTTCTTCCTTCACAGCATTTTCATGAGGTTGAAACATGATAAAGTAATAATAAAATAATGATCATCATTATTTTTATTTTATTGAGGACTCACTCCGTGGTAAGTACATAGCACAATGGCTGTCACTTGCTCAACAAAATCAGTTCGCTTCCCTCATCGCACACCAAATCTCTTGCCCCTTCGCCCTTCTCTGAGTAAGCATTTATGTACCTTTGGGCTCCTCTGGTAGTACATGCAGGACCACTGCTTTTTTGAACACCAGGCTCTCCATTTTGAAGCGGATTTCACAGGTATAGTTTCCCTGGTCAGCCTCTTCCACATTTTGCAGCAGGAGAGAACCGTCATGGTGTAAGATGTCCCCCACCAAGCTCACACGATTCTGGAAACGCCCCACAGGCACACTGATGTTGGCATAATAGAAGAGCACGTAATCATCCTGGAGGGCAATACAACATCAGAGAAAATGTAAAGTCCATGGCACCAGACCCAGGAGTCTGGATTCAAAAGCCCCTGTTCTGTGGAGGCAGCATAGTCATCATCACCACTGTGATCAAAAAGTACTTGGGGGCTTCCCTGGTGGCGCAGTGGTTGAGGGTCTGCCTGCCGATGCAGGGGACATGGGTTCGTGCCCCGGTCCAGGAAGATCCCACATGCCGCAGAGTGGCTGGGCCCGTGAGCCATGGCCGCTGAGCCTGCGCGTCCGGAGCCTGTGCTCCACAACGGGAGAGGCCACAACAGTGAGAGGCCCGCGTACCGCAAAAAAAAAAAAAAAAAAATAGTACTTGGTACCCAATTCATCATCAACAACATCATCATCATCATCATCACCATCATCGTGTGCCTGGCAATACACTAACTTGCATAAGGATCTGTGGCTCATTTTACACAAAGACAATTGGAGAAACAGGGTCAACACATTTCCATTTCTTACAGTTTAAGGTAAAATGTAACACCCACTCTGAAGATCACTCTGGGGATTCAAACTCACAACTTTTGAAAAGCATCTCCCATCTTCACCCTGTGTTCTGCCATGGCCTCCGCATTCGATGGCATCCAAATGTAATCCCACAGACAGGCTGTTGTGAGAATCCCCAGCATGTTGGCTGTTACCGCTGTCCTTTCTGCCCTCCTCCAGGCAGCTTATCATAAGGCATGAGAAGGAGTCATCAACAGGGAATGGTTTACAGACTGGGAGGGGGAGCCACTTAGACCATGGGTATTTCCCTCTTATAACAATAAATAGTAATAAAAATTTGAGTGACAGTAGCATGATAGGGATAACATGCTCTGAGCTACAAAAGCAATATTTCATTTGCAAACATTGGGACTTTATTGTCAATAATATATTACTTAGGACATATTTCGCAAATGATCCTGACATACAAGTATCTCCACAGAATCTCAGATGAGGCTTAATACACTCTGTTTCCTAATCCAAAGAGCTCCCATGAAAGGCCTTCACTCAGCCATGCTGAATCTGCTAATGCCAACACTTCAAGCAGCCATGAAGGAGAAAGAGATGATTCCCCAGCACATAAATGGGTCAGTGGAGTGCTGAAAGAATCTGTCCCCTCCCCAAAGAAAAGATTACTGTGACACCATTCCTGTGCCTAGCCCATAACTCTTTTTGTCTAGACCAATGCGTTTTCACTCTTCTCGCTCTCCTACCCACCTATGCTACTCTACAAATGGGAGAAATAGAGGAAAGGAACTAAAGAACTTTATGTGCATGTCTCCCATTAGCTTCTCAAGGTCCCGAAAAGTAAGCATTACCATTATTATAATCACCTTCATCTTCACAGATGGGGAAGTTGAATGTCAGAGAGTTTGAGTCATTTACCCAGCTGATTACACAGCCAAGAGGCCAGGAGGAGGCTCCGTTCTGGCAAGCTCCAGAGCCCAAGCTCCTGCAACCCCGTCTCATGGCACTGGATGACCTGATTCTCCCTCTCCCCACATTCTGACACCATTGGCCAGGGACTTTTAATACACAGCAGTGTTTCCTCCTTCTTACCTTGAAGTGCTCTCCTGATGAGAACATCCAGTCTACCTTGGTCACAAGTTTCTCTTCTGTGCTCTGGAAAATACATCCCAACAGGGCTGAATCACCCACGTGGACTGTTAGCTCCACGGAGGAAACAATCAAGTCATTCAGGCCCAAGAAATAACCTACAGAAGTCGAAAAGGCAAGAGGAGGCATCATTCAGACAAATACACTCAGCAAGAAAAACTAGTATTAATCTCCAAGTATATGCACCTTTCCACCCCAGATGACCCAACGTGGACAAAGTATTCAGAGGCCCTTCATTCCAACCAGCATGGCATTCCCAAGGGTAGGAGAAATACTCTGTAGTTCCCCCCACGTAGCTCAAATCAGAGGAGTTCTACAATCTTCATGCTATATAGATGCTAACTGGTCCTGTGCTCCTAGCCAGTCCCTTCCCCTTTTCTAGGATTCATCCCTGCAATCTCCTTTCTAAAGAAAGAAGAGAGGGAATTCCCTGGTGGTCCAGTGGTGAGGACTCTGCGCTTTCACTGCCAAGGGAGCAGGTTCGATCCCTGGTCGGGGAACTAAGATCCTGCAAGCGGCGTGGCATGGCCAGAGAAACAAAACAAAAAGAAAACAAGAAGAAAGGAGAAGAGAAACCCTGAAGTCTCTCCTTTCAGGTCATGAATTTAGACATCCATAAACAGGAAATGGGATGTCTCTGGCTCCTAGTTTCAGTTAGGGAACTGAAAAGCCAGTTCACAGGTACTTTTGCTTCCCTCTGCCTTTCTCCTTCTTTAGTTCCTTTACAAAAGCTTATCTCTGAATTTGCTGGCTGATTCTGGCTGTAGTGCAGGTCCTTGTAATTAGGCCAGGACAGAGCACAGCTCCTCCCTTGAATTTCCTTTGTTTGCCTTCTCCCCACCTCCCTCCTCCAGCTCTGCCCTCAGCCCTGGCTTTCCAGTCTCTAGGGTTAGCCCATGCGGTACCCCTCCACTATCTGTCCATTGCTCAAGTAATTTCTCTTTTCCCTTAAAGAAAAAACCATTTCTAAAGAGAAAACCATTACATGGATATTTCTGTTTTCACAGGACATGCTCTATGCAAAGAGATAACCATAGCAAGAAAGACACATTTAGATGCTGGCCAGTTCCTATCAAAGAAGAGCCAAGTGAACGAATTTTGGAGTAAACAGAAAATGTGCCAACCTCTCCATCCAAGCTGCTGCCCCGGGAGAAGAGTGTTAACTTCCTGCCCACAGCAGGCAACACGCAGTGGGGAGGATGTGAAAGAAAACATGAACTCTCCACTCTCTGGAGGGAATTATTTTTTGAAAGAAATCAAAAGTACCTGCAAAAGCGACCTGGAATTTTCCTGTAAGGAAGAACTGAGCAACTTTAAGTGTGGTTAAAGGTATAAGAAGCTTATTTAATGTAATATGAAGAGAACTGTCTGTAGAATTAAATGAGTTTGCTAGAAAGCAAGAGCAACAACCAAAGCAGAGAAACTTATACCTGATAGGTAACCTTTGTACAGAAATGGCTGAAGAAATTGAGACTTTCTACAGAGGAGGAAAAACTCTCCAAGAAGTACAATACCCCCTGATGTCACCAGGCCACTCCACACGGGGTTGGATTGTTAAGTCTCTGGATGGAAGGGCAAAAACCTGCAGGCTGCTTCACCCAGGAAATGTCTAAATAGCCTCTGAGATTTTTATAACCCTGATTCCATGGGGAAAAAAATTCTCTAATACATACCAGTTTCATGTGTGTGTGTATGTCTGACTGCATGTTTGTGCACATGCTATGTTGCCTGGAATTAGAGCAAAGACAATTCTTTTGTGCACTTTGCTGAGTCAGTGTTTAGGTCACCATGCAAAGTTTAAAAAACTAATAATAAAGAGAAAAATAGAATAGATAAACAACAAGGTCCTACTGCATATTACAGGGAACTATAGTCAATATCCTGTGATAAACCATAATGGAATATAAAAAAGAATGCATGTATATGTATAACTGAATCTCTTTGCTGTACAGCAGAAATTAACACAACATTGTAAATCAACCATACTTTAAAAAGACCAAAAAATAGGGACTTCCCTGATGGCACAGTGGTTAAGACTCCATGCTCCCAATGCAGGGGGCCCGGGTTCAATCCCTGGTCAGGGAACTAGATCCCACATGCATGCCACAACTAAGAGTTCACATGCCACAACTAAGGAGCCGCCTGCCACAACTAAGACCCAGAGCAACCAAATAATTTTTTAAAGTTTTTTAAAAAAGAGAAAAAAATAAAAAGCTATGAGAGCAAAGCATCTCATTAATTTATTCTTCCAACAGAGCTATATCCATGGGATAAAGAGAAGACAAGGGGACAAAAGGATGAAAAAGTTAGAAAGAGATGGGATTAGCAAGAAGAAGCAGCCCTGAGCACCGTAGGAACAGGAGACTCCAGAGCAGGCTTTTTAAAACTGGAGCTTAAGGAGAAACCTGAAGGATAAGGAAGGCTTAGGCATGCTTGCTAGGGTGAGGTGGGGAGAGAAGGTTCCAGGCAAAAGAAACCATCCAAAATTGGGAAAGAGCTCAGCGCATTTGAGGAACTGCAAGAAGACTAGTGTAGCTAAAGCACGAAAACAATTACAGGGATTCTGGGACTCCCTTTGGTAATTTCATTTCCTGATCTGAGACTAGCTGTGGTTTTAAAGATAACAATTTAAAGTGCAGGAATACCAGCGAGAAACTTTCTTTGTATCCCATAGGAAGGTCCTAAAACACCCAGTCAGGACCCAAAGTCATTCTGTTTCTAATAGCAGCAGAGGAATATTCAGCTTTCCAAGGAAGAGTCTCCTACCTGGCTTCTAAAACAGCTGTTGAAGCAAAACGGCTGTTTCAACAAAACTGTGAAGTTCCAGGTTGGGGTTTCCATTTTCAACAAAGCAAGGGGAAATGAAAATATATAAAACTGGCTTCTGAACACGCATGAGACTTACAAGAAATCAAATACCCTCCTTGGTCCCTTGGCTTCTACTTACTGAGTAACACCGGCACCAGGATGCGTTTCGGTGGGTAAAACATGCTGCTCTCAATTTTTCAACCTTAAAAGAAAAAAAAAGTCAGAAAATAGTGTCAAGAGAAGTTCATTAATTTAACACATCAATGGAGAGTTCTGTGAGTCAGCCTCTATCTGAGGCACTGGGTTGCAGCACGTAGCAAGGAAGACAAGGTCCCGGCTGATAGCAGCTTGCACGTGGAGGGGAGATGGAGAGGAAAAAAGCAGCAAATGAATGAATAAGAAACAGTGGATGCTGGTAACTGCTATGATGAAACAAAACAGAGTGGTATTTGGAGAGTCACTTGCGGGCTGCCTCAGACTGGCTATAAGGGAAGATTAGATGAAAGTTGCTTTTAAAGAGAAAAAAAGCAAACAATTCCAGGATAGCCTTGAGGTGACAACCCTAGACAATCTACAACCTGAGAGTTTCACATAAACAAAAGATTACAGGATACTCAGCCTGAAATTTTTACCTATCTCTCCAACTAAATTAAAATGACTACCTTTAAATATATAAAGAATGTTCTGGACATGTAAGAAAAGAGATACGCAAATACGAGGAAATTTTTTAAACTCAGTTATGACACAAAGAAGCCACATGAAAGGTCCACAGTGAGATTTTTTTTTATATTTTTTTAGGCAGGATAGCATGGATAGAATGCAAATTGGGTTGTGCATGGGCAAAAGTACTTTTAAAACATCTATATTATCTCTGTGGTATTAATTTCACTGCATCCACCAGCTCCTGGGAAAGAATTCACTGTCTGCACAATGCCCTGCAATTTTCTTAACAAAACAGAAGAACCCTAACTCCCAGGAGTTACAATTCAACAAGCCTTGGGTTCCTACCTACTACTGTGGCTGGTCTCCGTCATGATCCCTGCACCTCTAACATTTTGGAGTAATTCCACCTCAGAATATGCTAGGAGGAAAGGTCTTCTTTGTGTATTAACATCATAGTACCCTACCCAGCTCTGCTGGAAGTCCAGCACGTATGGTGGCCATTTTAATGTATAAAAAATGATTACCTAAGAGATTTTGTTTTTTAATAATTTGTCTGTTTGATGTTTGCCGTTTTGTCTGTCTGTTTTTCTTTCTTTCTGGCTGCATTGGGTATTCGTTGCTGTGCACGGGCTTTCTCTAGTCGTGGCGAGCGGGGGCTACTCTTCGTTGCGGTGCGCGGGCTTCTTATTGCGGTGGCTTCTCTTGTTGCGGAGCATGGGCTCTAGGTGTGCAGACTTCAGTAGTTGTGGTGCACAGGCTCAGTAGTTGTGGTTTGCAGGCTCTACAGTACAGTAAGAGATTTCTTACCTGTATTCTAATCAACAAAGTCCTCCATCTGAAAAATCAGGGTCAAACTGTTTAAGGTGGCCCTACCTAGGTCTCACTTATGCAGAAAGTCCATTGACCTTGCTGAACCTCAGTTTCCTCACCTATAACATGGGGATAACGACACAAGGATCAAATGTGATAATGCAGATAACAGTGCTTTGAAAAACAGAAAGCATTACCACATGAGATCCTATTTTTATAGCCTAAAAGTCAGATAGGAAACAGAGTTTGTAGCCTTAGAGGAGATTTTGGGTTCTGAGAATCTACCTTTACAAGAACAGCAAATGATGAATCAGAATGAACTGGAAACTTCTTAAGTTTCAGTTCTTGAATTCCACTACAATGTAGATAACAATTACACTGACTCAGATTACCAAAAGTCACATTAAATTTCCCCAAATATGAGTACTTCTAATGAAAATACAAGCTCTCAGGATAGCCACAGCTTTATTCCTGCTGCATGACACATGCCTTACCCTACGCATACATGCGTGAGCATGATAAAGGGCTTCCTTTATATCATAACTTTAATTCATCATATCTCAGATATCTAAGATCCCTGTCGTGTTCTGGATGAATTCTTCTCCAGGGAGTTGGTTGTGCTCCCTTCACTGCCCAGCAAACAGCTCTCATATATTCCCCAAAGCAGTGCGCCATTTGCACGGAGGAGTAATCATTGATTACAGTGTAGAGTTATCTATACTCTCAGGGGCAGGACCATATGCGTCTCATTTATGAGTGTCCCACGCCCATGTTACAGTATCGGTGAAGTGCCTGGCATATACTGGACAAGTGCTGACAGCTGCCAATACAACCATCAAACTGAAATCAACTTAGACATCGTGCAAATGCACCACTCTATTCTAAGAGGAAACCGGCGACCCCAAAAAGACTCTGAATCTAGTCACCAACCTCAAGACACACAGAGCCACACCCAAACCATTTTCAAACAAATTCTAAGAAGTGTGCAAAAATTTGATAAATAGAAGATACCCATTTTCAGTCTTAAGTACTCAAGTGCACCACTAGAACTCTGTGTGAATGAATAGAGAAGCAATGATTTAACATAAAAAGCATTAAGTTTTTAAAAAATTATCTTCCCAGATCAGACATTCCATTAACTAATTCTTTGATATTTGGGAAACCACTCAGTCTCCCCAGGCCTCATTTTTAACATTAAAGGGTCAGACTTTTTCCCCCTAGTTAATATAGCACCACACTAGAAATCAGTAGTGGATACTCAATAAACTAGAGAAGGTTATATGCCAGGCACTGTCTGAGCGCTCTGCACATTAACCAATTTAATTCTCACAACCCCCTATGAGATTTTACAAATGAGGAAACTGAGGCACGGATTGGTGAAGTGACTTGCCTAATAACACAGAGCAAGTGGTAGGCCAGGATTCAAACCCGGGCATTCTGGATCAGAGCCTGTCTCTTTACTAGCCTGTACTGCTCTTCCATGTGTGTGAAAGTAATCAATGTTTTACAGCAAAGCTTCCCTGAACTTCATTTACCAAAACAAGATTAATCTGCTCCCCCTGACTGAATGCTCTTCCCATCCCCTTCCCCTAGTTAACTCCTGTTCATCTTTCATATCTCAAATTAAATGTCATTTCCTCAGGAAAACCTCTCCTGAACCACCCTTCCGAGGGCAGACCCTAGCCACATGTTTTAATAGTACCATTTCTCTTTCCTTTAGGGCATTTGTCACAACTTCTAATTATCTATTTACTTATATGCTTGTTTGATTAAAGTCTTGCTCTCCACCCTCACCCCCACGAGGCCAAGAGCTGTGGCTATGGGCCAGTGCATCTCCAACACCAGCGCAGAGTAAGACCCAGAGTGGGAGCCCAGGGACCACTCATCAGATGAACTAATAACACCTAACCAGGCCAAGAACACTAGTCAAATTTGAAGATTCCTAGTTAGTTGGCAAATATTCAGAAATTCCTATCATATAATACAGATAGATAGATATTACACACACACACATATATAGTTCAGAATTTTATCATTCAGATATGTAATTCACTATATATATATATTAATCTCAGTCTCTAAAAATCTAACCAAAGCATTCAGATGCACCTTCAGCACCTTGATAGACTCCAATTGAATCCTCAACTCAGCCTGCTTCCTTTCCCGGATACTGACTTATCTCTTCACCAGCATGTTCTTGAGATAATTCTGCATAGTAAATTATCTCACATGTTGGCCAAATGTTTGGACCTGAGCTTATGGCTCTTTCACAATATAACTCTTGGCAAATACTTTCTATCACTCCTGGGGAGTTGTAAGTATCAGGACCCCCTTTTCCCCAGTGTAGGGGAATTGTTGTCCTTGGCACAATTATAACAGAAAAAAAGATCTTCAGAAAAGAGACTCATGACAATGAGACTACAACACAGGATGTGGAAATGACCCCCAAATATTACGATATTACAAGACAAAATAAGGGAGAGGCATTCTCTCTCTCAGTCAAAGCATTTGCCCCTAGTGAGGACAAGCAACCACTGAGCACACAGACAACCTCACTGCCCTCCCTCACTCAGGCAGCTGCTCTACCTGCAAGGCTAAGTCCCCTCAATTTACACATCACTGTGTACCTCCAGGATTTTGGATGTTTTTAGGTATACGAGTCCACATAACCACTCTGAGGCATGAACCTCTTAAAATGCATCCTTGTTTTTCCTTCCAAGACCATTTAGTACAGACTGGTAGGTTACATGGCTTCTTATAATACAGTCTCAGTTACATCGGTCAACCCTGTACTTGAAGGGGACCTTGAGAGTCATTACTCCTGCTCTCTCCTTTAGAATGGGTTCTATCTAAACCATCCTACTTCATCTTTCCTTCATCTTTTGGAAGTTTTAGCCATGGCAACAAGAGAAGAAAAAGAAATAAAAAGAATCCAAATCGGAAAAGAAGAAGTAAAGCTGTCACTCTTTGCAGATGACATGATACTATACATAGAGAATCCTAAAGATGCTACCAGAAAACTACTAGAGGTAATCAATGAATTTGGTAAAGTAGCAGGATACAAAATTAATGCACAGAAATCTCTTGCATCCCTATAAACTAATGACGAAAAATCTGAAAGATAAATTAAGGAAACACTCCCATTTACCACTACAACAAAAAGAATAAAATACCTAGGAATAAACCTACCTAAGGAGATAAAAGACCTATATGCAGAACACTCTAAGACACTGATGAAAGAAATTAAAGATGATACATACAGATGGAGAGATATACCACTTTCTTGGATTGGAAGAATCAACATTGTGAAAATGACTGTACTGCCCAAAGCAATCTACAGATTCAATGCAATCCCTATCAAACTACCACTGGCTTTTTTCACAGAACTAAAACAAAAAATTTCACAATTTGTATGGAAACACAAAAGACCCCAAATAGCCAAAGCAATCTTGAGAAAGAAAAACGGAGCTGGAGGAATCAGGCTTCTGGACTTCAGACTATGCTACAAAGCTACAGTAATCAAGACAGTATGATACTGGCACAAAAACAGAAAGATAGATCAATGGAACAGGATAGAAAGCCCAGAGATAAACCCATGCACATATAATCACCTTATTTTTGATAAAGGAGGCAAAAATATACAATGGAGAAAAGACAGCCTCTTCAATAAGTGGTGCTGGGAAAACTGGACAGCTACATGTAAATGAATGAAATTAGAACACTCCTTAACACCATACACAAAAATAAACTCAAAATGGATTAAAGTCCTAAGTGTAGGGCCAGAGGCTATGAAACTCTTAGAGGAAAACATAGGCAGAACACTCTATGACATAAATCACAGCAAGATCCTTTTTGACCCACCTCCTAGAGAAATGGAAATAAAAACAAAAATAAACAAATGGGACCTAATGAAACTTAAAATCTTTTGCACAGCAAAGGCAACCATAAACAAGACAAAAAGACAACTCTCAGAATGGGAGAAAATATTTGCAAATGAAGCAACTGACGAAGGATTAATCTCCAAAATATACAAGCAGCTCATGCAGCTCAATAGCAAAAAAACAAACAACCCAATCCAAAAATGGGCAGAAGACCTAAATAGACATTTCTCCAAAGAAGATATACAGATGGCCAACAAACACATGAAAGGATGCTCAACATCACTAATCATTAGAGAAATGCAAATCAAAACTACAATGAGGTATCACCTCACACCAGTCAGAATGGCCATCATCAAAACATCTACAAACAATAAATGCTGGAGAGGGTGTGAAGAAAAGGGAATCCTCTTGCACTGTTGGTGGGAATGTAAACTGATACAGCCACTATGGAGGACAGTATGGAAGTTCCTTAAAAAACTAAAAATAGAATACCATATGACCCAGCAATCCCAGTCCTGGGCATATACCCTGAGAAAACCATAATTCAAAAAGAGACATGTACCACAATGTTCACTGCAGCTCTATTTACAATAGCCAGGACATGGAAGCAACCTAAGTGTCCATCGACAGATGAATGGATAAATATGTGGCACATATATGCAATGGAATATTATTCAGCCATAAAAAGAAATGAAATTGAGTTATTTGTAGTGAGGTGGATGGACCTAGAGTCTGTCATACAGAGTGAAGTAAGTCAAAAAGAGAAAAACAAATACTGTATGCTAACACACATATACGGAA
This sequence comes from Lagenorhynchus albirostris, assembly GCF_949774975.1. Lineage (NCBI taxonomy): Eukaryota > Metazoa > Chordata > Mammalia > Artiodactyla > Delphinidae > Lagenorhynchus > Lagenorhynchus albirostris. The sequence goes on from NC_083103.1 coordinate 94,357,592, forward strand.
TCTAAAAAAAAAAAATTGTTCTGAAGAACCTAGGGGCAAGACAGGAATAAAGGCGCAGACATAGAGAATGGAATTGAGGACACGGGGAGGGGGAAGGATAAGCTAGGACGAAGTGAGAAAGTGGCATGGACATATATACACTACCAAATGTAAAATAGAAAGCTAGTGGGAAGCAGACACATAGCACAGGGAGATCAGCTCGGTGCTTTGTGACCACCTAGAGGGGTGGGATAGGGAGGATGGGAGGGAGACAGAAGAGGGAGGAGATATGGGGATATACGTATATGTATAGCTGATTCACTTTGTTATAAAACTAACACACCATTGTAAAGCAATTATACTCCAATAAAGATGTTAAAAAAAAAAAAGCTAAAGCCTTATCACCATCATCATCATTATCATTATCATTTACTCTTTTATTAAGAGCAAACCTTACTCCTTTTTTCTCTGAGCATCTTAACACAAGTTACTCTACACTACAGAAAGGGAACGTGTCCCCATTAGACTACCTTATGGCAGTCCTCCTGCAGAAATTGACAGCTCTGTGATTGTGGCCTCACAATCCAAAAGGATTGCCATTAAATGAATACTTTTAGAACCAGCCTTCTTCTGAGTGAGAAAAGTTCAAGTCACTGTTTAAGAAATACAAAGAAACTGCTTACCCAAGATGAGGAATGCCAGGAGAAGCAATGCACTGAGCTCTCCCACAACTGCAATTGCCAAGTCCAACTGAAGACACTTCTGCCTGCACAGAAGTTCAAGCTCAGAGCAAACCAATGCGTGCATTCTGAGTTGGCTGCAGAGACACAAACAGGAACCTTTAAATCAAGGTTCTTGTTTCAGTCATCTGGCCTATTACCCACTTGTTATTTACACTTTCATTCTAAAATGAGGTAACAAATTCGCCTTACTGAGGAGAGCCTCATGTTCCAGACCTCTGCAGGTGTCATCTCCCCTTCTAGATTACAAACTCTCCAAGGGTGGGATCTCAAATGGTCCCAGGCAAACATGCTGAGAAAGAAATCAGCCTCTTGCAAACAAAATAAATTTAAGATTAACACAAAACATTTTGCTCTGTATCTAAAATATAGCAACCTTTCATTTTTTTTCTCTCAACACAGAGGGGCAATATAGCCAATCACTCAATCCCTGCTTCCAAAGATGTGCCTGCCCAGTCCTCCAACTCACCACCTAGGCATGTCAGTTTCCACTGACCATGTGATATCAGCATTTCTAGAATACAACAAGCATCTTATTCCCCCAGAGAATACTGTGGGTGACTAGATAAAAACTCAAAGCTTCTTCACGTTGAGGTATCTTTTGCTTTTAAGTTGCCACTTGAAAATAAGTGTTCTCAGTGTACGCTCCTTCAACCTTGCCTGCACTGGCTTGCCTCACACGTGGGCATACTTGTTTTTTGGAACTTGTCCTGTATCATTTGAAAAGCTGTTGAATGCTTGCTCTTTACCGGCTATGCTACATGGTTCTTGAAAACTGGTGTGCTGATAAGCCAGCAATTGAGTAAATACCCCCACCATGGCCTATTTCAAGCTACCAACACTTTAACAATTGGCCTGCGAAATTCCTAAAAATTTAACAATCAGCTCTTACGGTGTGAGCTGGCTGCAGCACCCCTTGGAATCTATGCAGATTCTTGCTGGGGTATGGCTCAGTCATGAATGGTTACTTGATGCTGAAAACCACAAACCACCTCCCTTCTCTTTCACAGGACAGCTCTCATCTAATATGTAGATATACACCAAAAAGTAGCCAGAAAGTGCAAAGAAGTTTATTAACTATGACGTGGTAAAGATCTCAAGAGTTACACGTCTGTGTGCATGACCCAATAGTGCATACCCTCCTACAAAAACAAACAAACAAAAAACACAGTGAAATGCAGCAGTTAACAGTCCAACACTGGAGTCAAAGGGTTGGAGCTGCCTCGTCTTGCAGCAAAGTTCTAAATTGCGCAATTAAATGAGAGTGTTGGTCCATGCCCTACTAGTCTTCTTACAGGTCCCCTTTGGAACCATAACTGAGTGACACACAAGAATATTCAGATTCAGGATTTGGCCGCCAGAATTTTTTCTAAACAAGGACGTGCAACATCCCCTCATGAAGCACCAGAGTCCAGTTTGAGAGCTGCAGAGAATGTGCCCCCAAGAAGCTTGAGGTTAACAGGCCACATGGGAAACACAAAGCATTTTATAAGTTCACATTTGGTAACAGAATTAAGAGATCAATGGACAAAACTCATAAAGTAATGTAACCACAAGTAAAGACTTCAGCAGGCAAAGAAAAATTCTGAAAGGCTTTTAAGCCTCTCTGAAGCTTTCAGAATTCAATTCCCTTTCTAGACAAGGCTGGTCTCCATACAATGTGATAAGAACTCATGGAGCAGCAAAAAGAAAAATAGAAGATATTAAACAGAAGATATTAAAGATATTAGAAGATATTAAAACAGTAAGTTAAAAAAAGAAAAAGCTTGATCTTCCTTCCATCCTTAAAATGCATGTGTCCCAACACTGCTTTGTGCTCCTTTGAAGAAAAAAGGCTGTAACCCAGACCTCAATATAAGGACTGAAGAAGGAAACTGAGAGCAGCCCTAAGACTGTGATAAACATATCCCACTGTATTAATCCTCATCACATGCCTGAAAAGAAATTACAAGAAAACTCAGCCAAAACTCGTTCTTTATTCAATGGGATGTGACTTTACCTGGGTTCCTATAACATCATCTCTTTCTCAAAGAAATGAGGACCCACAAAAATTCTACCTCACAGCTAGATCTCTATCTTCAAATGTCTTAGAGCCCAAATTATTTACTTTCATTACTCAAATTGTTTTCCTCTCTGTGTTGAGGTGTCAGATTGTCTCACTAGATTGGCCCTAGACATCCACATACTTAACAAGTAGCCCAAGACTGTGAGATTTAACCACTGGAAATGTAGACTGCCAATCTCGCCTTTGCCTCTTCTTCTTTATATGACCAGAGGTAAATCATAACATCTATTAACTAATTAGACTCTCTAATCGATGGACTAGATTAACAAAAGAGGCCAGGCCAAATCTATGAGCACTAATAACCCAAATTTTTAAAAACAGGTCTTAGCAAAAAAATATAAAAGTGATTTTTGCACAGCATACAGTATATTATGCTATAATATGGAAACCTCCTGAGCCACCTAGCAAAAAATCATGGAAACGGGCTACCTTGTTAAAAAATCAAAGATGGGAAGAGAGGATAATTTTTGTCTCTCATAATTAAGACGTGAACTCCATCCCTCTATTACAGAGGACTGCACAGTCAACCCTTCCTGATATGTCATACATTTTCTTTTAATTTATTTTTATTTTTGGCTGCGTCGGGTCTTCGTTGCTGGGCTTTCTCTAGTTGCAGCGAGTGGGGGCTGCTCTTCATTGCAGTGCGCAGGCTTCTCAATATGGTGGCTTTTCTTATTGTGGAGCACGGGCTCTAGGCGTGCAGGCTCAGTAGTTGTGGCACATAAGCTCAGTAGTTGTTGCTCATACATATTTCTTAATGGCTTCTAGAAAATCCCATGTAAATTAAAATTTGAAATATGTTGCTGCAGTAGAATGGAGGAAGCTCATAGAAGGTATCAGGAGAACAGAAGGAGGAAGTATAGGTTATTCACACCCTCACTTCCTTATCTCAAATATTATGCAAAAACGGTTTGTAAATACATTAGTTTGCTCATATTTTCCGCATTTTAGAAATCAAACAACTTTTGAAGAACAGCGTAGGTTAAAAGATGATTTCATTGCAAATTACTGGTAAAATAGTCTACTTAGCCCCACTAAAACCTTTTGAAGAGTTTTTCTTGCCTCTGATCTGAAAAGTCAAGAAGGAAATCATAAATCAGTCAGCTGTCAGAAAGTAAATGTGATAAGAACAGAAAGTAAAATAACAAATTGCACCTAGTAAGACAAAAGAAAGGAATCCCTCTATCTCATCATTTCTTTCCTTAATTGTAAACTGAATGCACTTTAACACTTTAAAAACCCAGTCAAAGTAAACCACTGACTCCCGAGCCTACCAACTCTAAAAAAAAAACTGAGGTTATGCACTCCAAGCCTCCCAAACACAATTGATGATGAGATCATTAAACCAACGAGTATATGCTGTATGCTAACTCACAGCTGAAAATGTTCATGGAGCAAAAAATAAAGAATAGCTATCCCAGACAAACATTTTGCCTGGGAGCACATCAGGAAGCTCCAAGCTCCATTTCATTAAATATATGTACACATTTTGGCATCAGCAGTATGGCCAACATCTAGGATTCTCCCTCAAAAAATTGGAAGAAAACATGTAATACATTCAAGAGCAAAGGCAAAACAAAAAGTATCTTTCTATTTAGGAAAAGAATTCCTTCATTCAATTAGAGTATAAGTTATTTAAAGGGGTAGTTATAAGTTTCTTCTGAGAGTTTTTGAACAGTTTATAAATACAAAAAGAACATTTCTTCAATAAATAAATGGCTCCTAAAGTCTTCACTGATGGCTTCCAGAATTCTCCATCACTACTGTCCAAGCCAGCTCCACTTCTCTGGGAGGCTTTAGCTGACAGTGGAATGGGATATTTTCTGTTATTAGGTGACTCTTCTTCTATCATGCAGACTTTCATCAGTAAGTCTCTTCATAGTCTGAATCCTGGAGGGGAAAGAACAGTAGTTGTGGTGTGTATATGAAGCACAATGCCACAGTCAGAATTCAGGCAAAGACCACACGTTAGGGTCCCCCAAATGGAACTTGGCTAGGGGAGACATCAACAGTGAAATGGCACTGACTCAACCCACCTAAATTCCCAAGAAGCATCACAGGACCTCATTATAATTGGTATCTATTGGGCTAATTTCTGCTTTGAAACCCTAAGGGTTCCCTTTTCCTGGGTGACTATTTTTTAAAACCTCAACACACATGAAAACATGCCTGTCTGTAGCAAAATGTGCAAGACTGTAGCTAGGAGTTTAGGCTAGGAGTCAGTCTACCTCTGGGTTCCAATCCCAGCTCCACCCCTTGCTGGCTATGTGACCTTGAGTAAAGTTATTTAACTTCTTTAAACCTCAGTTCCCATCACTGTGCCTGGCAATTTGTAAGCACTCATTCATGATGAACTAATATCACTATTATTCTTATTCTTATTTTTATTGTTCAAACTTGTATTCATTATTTCTAAGCTCGAGTAGGCCATTAGTACTACCTGGCATACCCCATTTCTCTAGTCCACTCATTCTCCTATTCTCCTAGATGACTATTTTCATATCTTTCCCTCTTTGTCCAAACCTCCAACACCTTCAGCTCACTTCATTCTCAGCTGATGACCTTATTTTCTCCCATCATTGGGAACAGAGAAGCAGTCAGTAGGGAACTTCCACAAGCTCCCATCATATTTACCCACCCACCTGCATCTGGGCCCACCTACTTGGCCTTCCTTACTCTTCGTATGGATACATTCTCGCTGCTTTTATCTAAGGCCAACATCTCCACTGGTGCACTAGATCCTGAAGTCACTCCAGCAATCCTCCCCCCTCTCCTGTAACATCAAATTTTCACTTTCTACTGGCTCATTCCCATCAGCATACAAATGTACTGTAATTTCTCCCATTGTAAAAAGAAGAGCAACCCTTGACACACACCTCTCTCTACCTCCTGCCCTATTTCTCTGCATCCCTCCACAGCAAAACTCCTTGAAAGTGTCATTTATACCCACTCTCACCAAAACATCTCTTTGTATTCTTTCTTGACCCTACCTCAGTCAGGCTTTCATCCCCACTATTCCACTGAAGCTGCTTTTGCCAAGGCCACCAATGACTTCCACATTACCAGATCATCCAGTAATCAAGTCTCAGTTCTCATTTTACTTGACCTGACTCAGGAACAATTGACACAGTTAATCACTTTCTTTTCCTTGAAATGCTTTCTTCATTTGGCTCCCAGGATACAGAGCTCTCCAGGTTTTCCTCCCACCGCACTGGACATTCCTTCTCAGCCTCCTTTGATAATTTCTCCTCATCTCCCCCATCTATAAACCTTGGAGAGCTCCAGGGCTCAGTCCTTTGAGTTCCTCTCTATCTACTCTCATTTCCCTGGTGGAAATATCTCTACCAGTCTCTATATACGAATAACTCCTAAATTTATATCTCCATTCTAGACCTCTCTTCTGAACTCCACACCCATATAACCAATTGCTTACTCCACATCTCCACTTGAATGTTTAATAAGTATTTCAAATTAAATATATCCAAACTCAGCTCCCTTAAAGCTTGTTCCACCCACAGGCTTGTACATATTAGAAAATGGCAACTCTGTTCTACTAGTTGCTCAAGTCAAGAACCTTGGATTTATCCTTAACTCCTCTCATTCTTTCACACACACACATGCAACTCGTCAAGAAGTCCTTCTGGCTTTACCTACAAACTATAACCAGAAAACAACTACTTCTCACCACCTCCACCACCACCACCACCTTGGTCCAAATCATCACCCTCTTCCCTTACTTGCATTATTGCTAAAGTCTCTTAATTGCACTCTGTTTCTCTCATGGTCCCTCACCACCTGTTTTCAAAAGAGAAGCCAGAATTATCCCTTTAAAACATACATCGGTTCAAAGTGTTCTCTTCTCAAAAACTTCCAGTGGATTCTGTTTCATTAAGAATAAAATTCTAGGGCTTCCCTCGTGGCGCAACGGTTAAGAATCTGCCTGCCAAGGTAGGGGACACGGATTTGAGCCCTGGTCCGGGAAGATCCCACATGCCGCGGAGCAACTAAGCCTGTGTGCCACAACTACTGAGCCTGTGCTCTAGAGCTCGTGAGCCACAACTACTGAACCCGCGTGCCACAACTACTGAAGCCCGTGCACCTACAGCTGTGCTCCACAACAAGAGAAGCCACCGCAATGAGAAGCCTGTGCACCGCAAAGAAGAGGAGAGCCCGCTCGCCTCAGCCAGAGAAAGCCCATGCGCAGCAACAAAGACCCAACGCAGCCAAAAATAAAATAAAGTAAATTTATTTTTAAAAAAGAATAAAATTCTAGGTGATTACACTCACTATAATGTTCTATAAGATACGACATTATCTCTCCGAAGAAATACTATTCTTTGCCTTGCTCACTTCATTCCTGCCACACTGGCCTCTGTGCTGCTCCTAGAACATGCCAATCATGGCCTCTCCCCAGAGACTTTGCACCAACCACTTCCTCTGCCTGAAATGTTCCTCCATGATAGCCAAGTTGCTTGCTTCTACTTTTAGGTGTTTGTTCAAATATCATTTCAGTGAGGATGTCCCCAACCATCCTATTTATTTATTTATTTAGGTCACACCTTGTGGCTTGCAGGATCTTAGTTTCCGGACCAGGGATTGAACCCGGGCTCCGGCAGTGAAAGCACAGAGTCCTAACCACTGGACCTCCAGGGAACTCCCCCAACCATCCTATTTGGTATCATACTCCCTTATCCAGCCATTCCATCTCCCTTTCCTATTTTATTTTTTCTCTACAGCATTAAGCACAATCTGACATACTATATATTTTACTAATCTTTAAAAGATTTAGTTTGTTATTGTTTGTACCCAATTTAAGAGAAGGTAACATTTCAACTGTGTCTCAGACCACGAGTTTTCCAGGAATGGAAAGAATGTAATTTCTTCTGAGGGCAGGGATTTTTGTCAGTTTTGTTCACTGTTGTTTTCGAAGTACCTAAAATCACAGCTGGGGCATGTCAGATACATGCTCGAAGAATAACTGTTGAACAAATCAATATCTGAAATGTGGACAATAATCTTATGAACATTAGCTTATTTAGTTTTTTATTTACTTTTTTAAATTTTTATTTTATATTGGAGTATAGTTGATTAACAATGTTGCGTTAGTTTCAGGTGTACAGCAAAGTGATTCTTTTTTCTTTGTTTTTTAATTTTTACTTTATATTGGAGTATAGTTGATTAATAACGTTGTATTAGTTTCAGGACATTAGCTTATTTTTTGTTATTAAAAATATTCAAATCCCAAAGGGTTGGAATTAGATCCTATCCACCTTTCTATCATCTTATCTATAATACTCAAGTACGTGAGAGAAAGAGAAAAAGGAACACTGTGGTGAGTAATTGGGCTGCAGTCATCCGGCCAAGTGCTGAATTTGGCAGTAAGTACAAAGAAGGCTCAAGTTTAAACCCTGACATGACAGGTATGCTTTGTATTAGATCATGAGTTGCTTTTGACCTGTTTCCAACAGTACCACATCAGAGAGTCTCTCTCCCTCCTAGGATCCTGGAACAGCACACAAGCCTACCAGTCACAGCAAGCACCCAAAGGGGGAGGGATGACAGTTTTCTGAAATGTACATCAAAACTCAAGCCTTGCAACATGGGTATTTCTTATTGACAAACGCCATCGAGTCACCTAAAAGTTTATATCACTGGGGAAAACTGAGGCTCAGAAGAAAAGTTCAATTCAGGGTTTTAGGTTCAGCCAGTCCAGCCAGGTCTCCTAGTATGACCTCAGCAGCATAGGACACTCCTCTTTCAGGATGTTCCCTGTCAGTCAGCAGAGGCTGCCTACGCAATCCCCTTCCCTAACCTAAGGACACCACTCTCTGCCCGTAAGACAGAAAATAAAATAATGCTTAGAATTGGTGGGGGTCCCCTGAGACCAAAATGCTTTGGGGAAAGACCTTGGTTCATACTTTGCTTCAGACCTACCTGCATATCCTCTGCTGCCTCTGAGGGTGAAGGATTCCATTAATTAAGCAGGAAAATGAAGCATGAACAGTGAACAGAAGAAATGGCATGGACTTACCAGACACTCGGCACAACGGACACAAAGCTTGCCCATGCAGTCATCCTTCTCCTGGTCACTGCTGTAGAAAGAGGACAAACCAAATGTGAACAATCACTATCCTCAGTATGGCAGAGCAGTTAAGAGGACAAGTGTTGAAGTTAGACAGGTCTGTTTTTAAATTTCAGTTCTGCCACTTACTAGCAGGATGACTGGGAAAATGACTTAAGCTCCAGGAACCTATTTCCTCATCTACAAAATGCAGACATTACCAGCTACACTTAAAGGGTAATGGTTAGGAGTAAATGCAAAATAAGTACATGTAAAACAGGTACCACAGTGCTTGGCACATAGTAAGTGCTCAATAAATAGGAGCCAGTCACAATCGTTCATTTAGAAATGTACTGAGCACCAACCATGACAGAGGCATTGTGCTGGGCTGGGGATAAAGACATAAATAAAACATGGTCCCCTGAGCTCATTTTGTTAGAATACAATGTGGCAAATGTTTTCATAGAGTTAAGGTCAAACCGCTGTGGCAGCAAAAAGGAGGGAGTGATCAGTTTTCCCTGAAAGAGTCAGGGAAACCCTTGAGAAGCAGACATTTCATCAGGGTCTTGGAAGATAAGGAAGAGTTTTCCAGGCAAACAAGGGAAGGAGGGAGGGGATCCTAGGTAAGAGGAAAGCATGTTGAAAATTTTTTAAAAGGTCTAAATGAGTATAGTATGTTTGGAGAAGGAAACGGCTCACTGTAGTTGGAATGTGGAGCAAATGAGAAGAAATGGCAAGAAACAATGCGACTTAGGGTTAGATCATAAAGGATCTTGTTAGACCATGCTTCGAAATAGACGTTTTAGTATTTTTACCAAGAGTTCTTTGCCTTTTTGTGGGACCACAGATTCCTTGTAAAGGGCACTGTTACTCCCATTAAATAAATGTGCACACGCACACACATGCACACACACACAGAAAGAAGATTTTAGACTCTCTCAAAGTAAGACTTCTCTCCCCAGGTTAAGAGCCCCTGATATAGATAATGGAGAATCAACAGGGTTTTATGTAGACTTCTGTTACCTGTTTTTTGGTGGATTTGTTCTTAGGGAAAATACTGGATCACACCTGCTCACTGGCAAATGCTTTTGATAACCAGAATCAAATTAGCCCCTTCCGAGCATCCGCTGACCAAGAGTAGTTCTCACTTATTTAAACTGTTTTGCTCTCCCTGGCTGTTCTAAAGCCTCTCTCACTGCTCAGGCACATCTGTCAGGAGACATCAGCTCAGTGCCAAAACAAGGAAAAGGGGAAAATAACTGACTTGTTGGAATTTCCTGTCCATTTTGAAGGAATGAGAGATTCACTTCAGAATTTATATTCAGAACCACAGCACTACACAATCTCATTTCAAAAAAAAAAAAGAGACTAGGACTATGCTATCAATCCCTCCATCTCTCTCTCCAAATTAACATCCACACATTTCCCTTTCAGCAGAACTAAATTCAGCCTGGAAGAAAGGAAGGCATGATGCAGAAGCCTGGGTACTGTCCACAAGCCAGGTCTCTGAAGAGGGTTGACTGCTCAGGACTGCAGCTGGACTTACTCAGCTGAAACCTCAATAGATGACTTCTTAGAGCCAGACTTGCTCCTCTTCTTCAGCCCCGCAGACTTCCTCCCCATTCTCACCAGCAGCAGCACACCCACCACAGCTGAGGGAATGAAGACAAGAATGGAAAGAAGGGCCACGGAGGACAGCATCATGCCAAAACCTGGAGGAGGAAAAAGAGGTCAAAGAGAGGGACATGCAAAATGCTTCCTTTGACATGAGATAGTCTTACATTTGCTCTTGTATTTCTTCTGGTTACAAAGGGCATAAATTCATTGTAGAAACAGTAGAAAATACACAAAAGGACAAAGAAGAATTAAATTTTACCCATAATCCCACTCCCTAGGCTCAATATGTCAATATCTACCCGTTCAATCTTCTTTCTAGGAGTATGTGGGTATGAGTCTGAATATAGGGAGGAGAGTACATGTTCAGAAGTATTGATCATAGTTTACATGCTATTTCTAGCCTCTTTTTTATATACTATATTATAAATATTTTCCATAAGTATTCCTTCCAGGTGTGATTTTTTTAATAGCTGCATAGTATTCTACCATATTAAATAATTTATTGAATTGATCTTCTATTGCTAGATATTCAAATTATTTCCAATTCTTTGAATCTATGAGTTATATAATGATGATCATCCTTGTATATAAATATTTAGCTCTATTTTTTTAAATAAATTTTAAAATGGAATTACTGGATCAAAGGGCATATACTTTTAAGGCATCTGATTTATACTACCAAACTGTCTTCCAGAAAAACTATACCAGTTTCTACTTCTACCAGCAGTATGAACGTTCCTATGTCTTTGAAACCTATGAGTTGCCTTAAAAAAATAAAGAAAAAAGGAAGAGGAAGGGGAGGGAGAGAGAGAGACATACAGAAAGATTTGAGAAATGACAAGGTATCTATAATGAACCATAGATACCTTGTCATTTCTGAATCTCTAAATCTTTGGTTCAAATTCAAATAAGGACTAGAATGACCACTCAACAGTCACTAGGGAATAGTGTAGAAAAAAAGGTCAACCCTTAACCCACTCTCCTCATGTTTCACACTAAAAGAAAACAGTTGCTCTTTGCAACATAAAAGAAATGTGCTGCCGCCGTCTTTAGAGGAGGTACCCTTTCAAGAAACAGGCAAGAACACAGTCTCATAACTGAGGGTATGAACACATTAGGGAAACCAGAATGACTTCTATTTCACACAGACAGCAACCCTCCATTTATTCAGGGGTTTGCCATACATTCCACAAGACCTCTGGTCACCTGAAATTAAAATTTTAAAAGGATAATGGAGAAACTATGACGATATTTGAAAAAAAGTCAGTTTGAAAAATAAAGGTAAAAAAACTCATCCTCAGACAATTCAAAATGGCAGAATGTCCCAGTGACCAACCGGCTTATGAAGATAGGTAGTTTTGCTTATCACTGATCTCCCCACAAACCACTACTGTAGTCAGAGAGCACTCACTACAGAAGAAGGTTGGTGGCAGTTAGCTTACCCCTTTCTGTGACGGTTAGCTCTGTCCCTGGAATATTATGGTACACATCCGGGGGATTCTTCACAGCACAGCTGAAGGTCCCATTGTCCTTTATGGTAGGGTTGATTATGCTTATGGACGCATCCCCGTTGTACACATCTCCAACCCAGGAAATTCGATTCCGAAACGTGCCCACTGTGGTTGGGTACTGGAAAGACTGATAATGAAAAATCTAAGAAAGCAACACCATGAGAAAAAAGTTAATTTGGAAAATGCAATGAAAACGTAAAGCTAAGTGGGTCCAAAATAAAATACAAATGTGTACTGGGTTTTCCCAGTTGGACAATTTTTTTTTATGTTTTGTTCACTTCCATCCTATAGATTAAAAGACAGGCTAATAAAACTTGTCCAAAAAAAGGCCTGACGAAAGAATCCAGGGATCCTAATTCTTGAACCCCTTTTAAATTCTCCCCCAAGTCCTAAAGTAGCAGTTCTCAACCAGGGGCAATTTTTTCCTCAAGACACTTGGTAATATCTGGAGATAATTTTGGTTGTCTCAACGGGGAGGAGTGCTACTGGCTTCTAGTGGGTAGAGGCCAGGGATATTGCTGAAAATCCTACAAAGCAGAGGACAGCCCCCACAAAAAAGAATTATCTGTATCAAAATGCCAGCAGTGCCAAAGCTGAGAAACCCTATGCTAAAGCGGCATCTAAGTCATATGGTACTTTATAGTGTGCAAACTACTTCTATACGTTTACTCATTTGAGCTTCACAACAACACTGAACTATACATGGAGCAGGCAGAAAGGGAAACAAGGACAAAAACAAGAAATTAAATGAGTTACTCGAAGGCACACAGCTAATAAGTGGGAAAGGGGAGATTTTTGTTTAGTCTCAAAATCACCAGGAGGCTGTAACATAAGCCTCTCTCAAGTTATCTATCTTGGCAATTAATAAAAACCTCAAGTCAGATGCATGATTGGCATTCGATGAATATACATTGAATTAAAACAATGCTACTTCAGATTGGTAATCATATATTTCATCACCAAAAACACCTAATTATATTTGGTGGTAGGCTGGGCAAGCACTACAATACAATATGATCTTTCTCTCTCTCTCTTATGCAAGATTCAAGCCTTTCCTAGTTCTTTTCTTACTTGGTACCTCCCCACTTAAGAACCCAGGCACTTACAAACACCGAATTGCCCAATTTTGAAAAGCAACTTCCCAGAGAAGATGCTGAATCACTTCTTGGTTCATTTGTTCATGCATTCATTCAACAAATATTTACTGCACACCTACTATGTGCCCTTAGGCACTGTATTAAGCAAAATGATACAGTGGGAGCCAATCAGGCACAGTCCCTGCTCTCACGGAATTTACCATCTAGTGGGAAATACAGATATTAGTAAATAATAAAATGTGTAGAATGTTCCAAAGAGGGAGCTAAAGAATACCTATCTCTGATTATCAGCATCAGTATAAAAGGGTTTGAAACTCCTTATTGACAAAACAAAGCCTGCTGTGAATCTGCAAGATTAATCCGACCTGTGAGTTTCAAGTTAAACTAGTGATACTCAAATCCTGCTAACTGATTAGTTTGACAGAATCCTGACTGATCACGTAACTGCAACATAGTGTTATGCAACTTTAAGGGTCCACTAATTCCAACTTGGATGAGTTTGCTGATTTCCCAACTAGCCTCACAGAGAACAGCGCCATACGAGAACTGCTGTTTGCATTTAAGGCTTCTGCCCCAGGAAGATCCCCACTGTTTGTACTGTCCTACTTTTGGCCAAGGAGGAAGAGCCATATGAAGCCAGCCATAGTTTCCTGACCACTCAAAATAAAGTGACCTATTTTAAGTCTAAACAAAAAAGGACCAGAAACTAACACAACATTGTTAATCAACTATGCTTCAATATAAATTTTTTTTTAAGTTGAAAGAAAGAAAGGAAGGGCGGGAGGGAGGGAGGGAGAGAGGGAGGAAGGAAGGAAGGGAGGAAGGGAGGAAGGAAGGAAGGAAGGAAGGGAGGGAGGGAGGGAGGGAGGGAGGGAGGAAGGCAGAGCGTCGCAGGTGGTGGGGCGGGGAATGGCATGCTGTGCTGCGCAGGGCGGTTGGCACAAACGGCAGCGCCGAGGCGGGAGTAAACACCTCGCCACCGTGACAGGTCCTTTCCCAAGCCCCTAGGGACAGCAGAGGACTTGGGGACCAGCAAGCAGCCCCAGGGCACGAGAAAGGCCTCTGCCACCTGTCCTGCGTCATCCTGCCCCACGCCAGGCCCAGCGCCCCGGCGCACGGCTGCTTCAAGTGGAGGAGGAGGAGGAGGGAGGCAGCAGGGGCCTGGGCCGCGCCCTCCACGCCCGGGGGATGAAGACACTGCTGTCGTGGACAGCCCGCGCCAGCCGCAGCCCCTGAGTCAGGCTCTCCCTAGGTTGCCGGGTTCGGTGTCAGAGCCCTTGGAGCCTAGCAGGGCCAGGATGGGGGTGGAGAGTTACCTGCCCTGTCCCCTGCTGTCCTCCTACCACCGTCCGGGAGCACCTGGTGAGGCCTCGGCGGGGAGTGGGACCCCCAGAGCCACAGCTACTTCCACCACAGCCAGCCCCCTGCGGGAGTGCTTCGGTGGGCAGGATGGCGGCGAGCTGCGGCCGCTGCGGAGTGACAGTGATGGGGCACTGGTCACCAAGGGGTGCCAGCGCCTGGCAGCCCAGGGCGCCCGGCCGAGGCCCCCAAACGGAAATGGGCAGAGGATGGTGGGGATGCCCCCGCCCCCAGCAAGCGGCCCTGGGCCGGGCAGGAGAACCGGGAGGTGAGGCAGAGGGGGAGGGCTGCAGCAGTGGCAGCAGTGAGGCCAGCGCCGGGCTGAGGGAGGAGGTGTTGCCCGCTGCACCTGAGCGCCTGGCCCTGGGCTATATTGTGCCCTGCATGCGGTACTATGGCATCTGCGTCAAGGACAGCTTCCTGGGGGCGGCACTGGGTGACCGAGTGCTGGCAGAGGTGGAGGCCCTGAAGCGGGGCGGGCACCTGCGTGATGAGCCAGCGGGCTATCCTGCCACGCAGCATCCGTGGGGAGCAGATCGCCTGGGTGGAAGGCCATGAGCCAGGCTGCCTAAGCATCGGTGCCCTCATGGCCCACGTGGATGCTGTAATCCGCCACTGTGCTGGGAGGCTGGGCAGCTACGTCATCAATGGGCGCACCAAGGCCATGTGGCGTGTTACCCAAGTAACGGGCTGGGGTACGTGAGACACGTTGACAATCCGTATGGCGATGGGTGCTGCATCACCTGCATCTATTACCTGAATCAGAACTGGGACGTCAAGGTGCATGGCGGCCTGCTGCAGATGTTCCCTGAGGGCCGTCCTGTGGTAGCCAACATTGAGCCACTCTTTGACCGGCTGCTCATTTTCTGGTCTGATCGGCGGAACCCCCATGAGGTGAAACCAGCCCATGCCACCAGGTACGCCATCATTGTCTGGTATTTTGATGCCAAGGAGCGGGCAGCAGCCAAAGACAAGTATCAGCTATAGCATCAGGACAGAAAGGTGTCCAAGCACCCGTATCACAGCCGACTACGCCCACCTAGTGTCTAGTCCCAGAGCTGCCTGGACAGACAGCTTGCCCTGACTTCGGGAGAGCCCTGGGCCCCAGTGCCACCAGTCTCGGTGCCTGCTCCTTCCCCGCCACTGCCGCTGCTCTGTCTTTGCCTCTGTTCTGCCTGGTGTGGAGGGCTCCATCCATCGCTGAGGACCAAGGAGCAGGAGAGATCTCTGCTGCCCTGGGATGGGGGTTGGGGTTGTAACCTGGGCAGAGGCCGGTGTTGGGGACTGCCGTTACTGGAGGTGGGGGTCTGTGCCCTGCCCTGTCTGGTCATGCATGCCCCTCTCAGGTTTGGAGAGCTGGAAGGAGGCACTGCCACCTCCTACCAGAATGCAGGATTTGGGGTTGGGGTGACTCATGGCCTCTTGCTGGCAAAGGTTTGTGGGGGAGTATCCCCAAGCCCCCCACTCCTCCATCCTGGAATGGGAAGTGACTCCCCAGCCCCTTTGGCCTTGGCACATTTTGGACTAGGCTGCCGCTGTTGGGCAGGATGAAAGGTGCTGGGAGGAGCATGGGTCTGCAAGTCCTGTCAGGCAAGAAATAAAAGTTTACCTCAGAAAAAAAAGAAAGAGAGAGAGAGAGAGAGAGAAAGGAAGGAAGGAAGGAAGGAAGGAAGAGAGAAAGAAAGAAAGAAAGAGAAAGAGGGAGGGAGGGAGGGAGGGAAGGAGGAAGGAAGAAAGGAAGGAAGGGAGAAAAAGGGACCACAAATACAGCCTAGCTCACTGGAGCCACCTTCACTAGGACAACTGGAGCACTTACTGTAGTTACTGAGAGATGCTACATGGCATTCCATAATGGTTCCTAAAACAAAATCCAAAGCTTATACATTAAAATCAAAGAGAAAGTACTTCTAATGAAGGAAACAGGATAAACAAATCAAGGATACTTTCAAAAATACAATCTTACATGCCACTCTGATATTCACATTCTTGATAAAAAGTATCCTGACCTAGGATATTGCTGGAACCGTACAGAAAAAGGGTTTTTTAATAGCATTTCATCTTCAATTAGACATCCTCAATGGGATTTGAGCCATAAATGTGTTTTATCTGTGTGATTAAAATATATTGCTTCTAATATTGCAAGACCATCTGTCATCAACAGCATCTGTCATCAACATAAGGTGCCCTATAATTTCCTTCAAAGGGAGCTGTATAAATCAGTGCAGATGTTTATACACTGGGAGAAGGTGCCAAGATAAATCGACAAGTACCGATATACAAACAGAAACACCCACTGAGACAACTTCACATGACAGGAAATGAGCAGCTTTGAGCAAAAGGATGTCTAAGACTGGGACCTATAGAATTTCTCTGTCCAACAGCCTGGAGGTACCCTTTTTAGTAAAACAAATCTGAAACTCAAGCTATGAAGCCAAGCAAAAAGAAACAAAAAAGAGAAACAAAACTAAACCACATTTCCTCTGAGTTTCTGACTGTTTTTCCTATAGCTTATTTGCAAGATTCTTACACAGAAGAAGAAAAAGCCCTATATGACCAGATGAATGTGATATAGGGTAGAAGCTCATCTCCTCCTTTTTAATAGAAGCTCATCTTCTATTTTAAGATGAGAAGGCCTCAGGTGTACCTGTGACATAAAATAAAAGGATTCCAGAGCTGTTGACCACAGAAGGCTCAAAGAAATATCCTTAAAATTATACACTTACTGATTCTGTGCGACTGCTGCTTGGAGGTCGATATGTCCAGTCTATGGTGAGTTTGTCAGTGATAGATGAGGTTGACTTGAAGGTGCATTTCAACTTGATATTTTCTCCAACATAACCCCGGACATGGGCATCTGCTTTAATCTCCAGGGAAAGGACGATGTAAACACCTAGTCAAAGCAAGCCCAAACATTTAAAATGTGTACACTGGGTGGAATATATAGACGTGAGTGAACAATATAGAAACCCTATTTTTTTTATTTCTTTCTTTCTTTATTTTTGGCTGCATTGGGTCTTCGTTTTTGTGCGCAGGCTTTCTCTAGTTGCAGCGAGCAGGTGCGCGGGCTTCTCACTGTGGTGGCTTCTCTTGTTGCAGAGCACGGGCTCTAGGCACGCGGGCTTCAGTAGTTGTGGCACATGGGCTTAGTTGCTCCACAGCATGTGGGATCTTCCCGGATCAGGGCTCGAACCCGTGTCCCCTGCACTGGCAGGCGGATTCTTAATCATTGCGCCACCAGGGAAGCCCTAGAAACACTATTTATCACTTTTAGGGCTCTCATCAGAAAGCTGTAGCAATAAATATCTTCTCAGGCAGACCCAAAAGGATAAGGAGCAGATATCTGCATTAATCAAGGGTGCTATTTTTGTCATTTTACGATATTAAATCATAGAATGAATGTTTGGGTAAAAATTTAAAACCTGGTCACATCAGCACTTTTTCCAAATACAGAGTTGTGGATAAATTAACTACAGCCAAGCGGGTCAGCACACAGAAGGCTAAAAGGCAACACCACCCACTCCCTTGACACACTTATACTCCAGGAATACGGCAGTTGCTGTGGTCTGAGGGATTTACCCCAAGTACAGCACGACTGTAACCTGAAGCTATCACTGCCTCAACCACCAGCAAAATAAGAGTAGAAAACAAGAATAGGAATTTTTTTTCAAAGAAAAAATAATTTTTATAAATCTACGCCAAGGTTCTATCTAGTTTTGTTTTGTTTTTCCCTTTCTTAAGGCTCGTTAATGAATCACTCATCCATTAAAAGTAAATCATGGGGAGGAAAAAGTTTATTAAATTTACAATTTAATGCATTTTAAAATGTAAAAATAAGATATCATTTTTAAACTCTTTAGAGACTTCCTCTTTCCAAAACCACTTCGTATATCCAACTTTTTAAAAATTTATTTATTTTATTTATTTATTTTTGGCTGCATTGGGTCTTTGTTGCTGCATGTGGGCTTTCTCTAGTTGCGGCCCGTGGGGGCTACTCTTCATTGTGGTGCACGGGCTTCTCATTGCGGTGGCTTCTCTTGTTGTGGAGCATGGGCTCTAGGCACGTGGGCTTCAGTAGTTGTAGCACGTGGGCTCAGTACTTGTGGCTCGCAGGCTCTAGAGTCCAGGCTCAGTAGTTGTGGCTTGCGGGCTTAGTTGCTCTGCGGCATGTGGGATCTTCCCAGACCGGGGTCGAACCCGTGTCGCCTGCATTGGCAGGCGGATTCTTAACCACTTTGCCACCAGGGAAGTCCCCTCGTATATCCAACTTTGACATCCCATCTCCCCCAAAAGAGTTGGCACTTTCTTCTGACCATTCCCTCTGCTTTCACAGAACAGTGGTAGAAATTTCTCTTCCATTAGGGAGCCATTTTTTAGGAAAGGAAGCCACCAGCACTTTGTTTTTCCTGCTTCCTTCTCCACTACAATGAGCCATGATTCACCTGGCAGGCCAAAGGCAAACAGAGCAGCAAGGTTTCAGAAGAGAGCAAACCCACACACCATCCTGGAAAACAGCAGTCCCTCTGGTTGAGAAAGGACACAAATCCCAGCCCTATCACCTGCTGACTCTGTGGCCTTCGTAGGTTTACTTGATTTCTTCAGTTTCTCATCCTGGTAGGAATGATAATAATAACACTTACCTTAGAAGGTCATTGTGAAGGATAAATGAATTAAAACATGTACCACACTAAGAAGCCTACCTAACCCAGAGTAAGTGCTCAATGCACGTTAGATAGCTTCATCATCGTTACTGACACCTCTTTAGTTCTGTCCTTAGTCTCTCAAACTTTCCTATCAGAGACATACTTATGAATCATCATTTCCAGTGCCTTTACCTCTGCTGCTTTGAATCATGTTTCTTGCTCCTCTCTAGACAATCCAGTCTGTTCACATTCCTCTTAAAAGCAGGAGACCAAAAAAAAAAAAAAAATAGCAGGAGACCAAGACTGAGCTCACAACTCTACTAAGAATCTGACCATCCCAAAGATGAGGACTACCTTTGGTTCATCCAAGACATCCTCTCTGACTTTGCCATGCTAAACTTGTTATTCCTCCTATGCCTTTGCAAATGCTGTTCCTCTGCCTGGATCTCTCAATCATCTCTCAATCCCTACTCTCTCCTAAGCCCTCACTCCTGACCCACTTTACTCATGACTTAAGATAAAGCTCTAAAAAATGGAACGCAGAGGGCTTCCCTGGTGGCGCAGTGGTTGGGAGTCCGCCTGCCGATGCAGGGGACGTGGGTTCGTGCCCCAGTCCGGGAAGATCCCACATGCCGCGGAGCGGCTGGGCCCGTGAGCCATGGTCCCTGAGCCTGCGTGTCCGGAGCTTGTGCTCCGCAACGGGAGAGGCCACAGCAGTGAGAGGCCCGCATACCGCAAAAAAGGGAAAAAAAAAAAAAAAAGGAAGGCAGAAATGAATGGATAATCTTCACACTCCCCATACTCTTTATATATCCTTTATATACTCAGGATATATATCCTTTATATACTCTTTATATATCCCAAAACATAAGTATAGCAAAGAGACTTTAAAGTTTAGATTTAGAATTAGACAGACCTGAACTTGAGTTCTAGCCCAGCTGCTTTCTGGCTGTGAGACCTTGATCATAGTTACCTAACCTGTTCAAGATTCAATTTCCTCACTTGGTAAGTGGGAATAATTAAAAGACCTACTTCATTGTGTCACTGTGAGGATCTAAGAAGATTAAAGAAGGTAACACATAAAATGCTTAGCATAGTACCTGAAATTGAAACTTTCAATAAATGTTAACTATTATCATTAAAATGAACACCACAAACACTCAAAAACCTTCAGTAATTCTCTATTGGGCTATAACATAAAATCTAAATAGTGCCAATCTGGCCCCCAACTTCTGCTACTCTGCCCACCTACCCATCCCATCCCCTTCACTATGCCCAGAATGTCCTGCCATTTCCCAAATTTATTATGTCCTTCATGCCACTGTGACTTTCTTTGAATATGTCTTTATCTGGAAGTTTCTCCCCATCCCTACCAATCCTGCCTGGTAACCACATCCCCAATACTCACGCCCTTCAAAACCCATCTCAAATATCACCCCCCTTGTGATGCCTTCCCAAATTCTCTGATGCAGTTTGTTACTATTTTTCAATTTTCACATAACATTTAGTACATAATGCTACTCAAGCACATATACCATTGCTTGCACTCAATTTGTAAAGACAATTTCCTCCATTAAATTAAAGGAAGTACCTTATGAGCAAAAGTCAGAGGGAAGGGAGAAGGCAGAGAGAGACCAAGAGAAAGAGGTGGACAGGTCACCAAAAGTTCTCATGTAGGAACAAAGTGTGCTTATTAGTCACCCACTCTCTTCATATCCCCATTCTTACAGTATTTTCAACATTCTTAAATCCCCCAGACACCTACCTTCCCATTAAACAGAATCAGGAAAAGCTCAGCCCTAGATGACCACTTCTAGACTATGGCTGGTGTGCACTGAAGGAGAAAAATCACACCACTGCACCGATAGTTACCATAAGAAATTCATCAGTTCCATCCACAGCTAAGTCCTTAATGAGGCATGATGACTCTTTAACCAGCCTTGGTCATCTCCTCTTTCTGACCCCTCAAACTTTGCCATTCTCTTTTATCTTCTGTGCAACCTATAAACCCCTCATTCTCAGAAGAAAATGTCTCTCTTCTTCAAGGAACTTGAAGCCATACGAACTGCTTAGTCACATATCTTCCTGCATCTGCACCCATTCTTACCTCCAATCTGAAAGGATGTGGTGTCCCTTTTTCTACGCAACGTCAAGCCCTTCTTCTCTGCCTGGATCCCTCCCTTCCAAGCCTTGCTCCAGGAAGAAAGAAGAAAAAAAAAAAAACCCTCTCTACTATCTTCAACATTTCCCTTTCAAGAGGGGCTTTCTCCCCTCAGCCTCTAAATACACAGAATTCTCTCCCATCTGTAAAAACAAATATATAACAATAAAACAAAACAACAACAAATTTTCCTTAACCCTGTAATCCTACTCATTACCAACTACTGCCCTCTCTACCCTAAGCCAAGTTTGTGAAAGTGTTGTTTATATCTGACGTCTCCCTTTCCTCGCTTCCCATCCACTTCTGGACCCCTACAGCACAATTTGGACTCCACTACCACTTCTAGTAAAAGGCATTATTGTCTTAAAACAGCAAAATCAAAGGGACAAAAACTCCAATAGGCAGTTTTCTCTCCTGATTTTACTGGATTCCTCTGCAGCAGTAACTGTTTGCTCCTTGACCTTCTCTGTCTCAAGGCTTCCAGGATGATACACTCATTCATTCACTCATTCTTCAAACAAAGATTTATTGAGCGTCTGTTTTGTGCCACCCTCTAAGTTCAGGATTAAATGTGAGCAAAATACATACACTCCCTGTTTTGGAGCTTAAAATGCAGCAGAAGTTCAATACACTAATCAAACAGTCATAAAGACAAATGTATAATTACAAACTCTGATAAGCACTGTGAAGAAAAGACAGAGTGGTTATGAGAACTGTAGCAGTTATGATAGGGGAGCAGGGAGTGGTTAATGAAAGCTTGCCTGAAAAAAGCTACTTTTGAGTTGAGTTCTGAAGCAAGGATAACAAGGTGAGGAGAGGGGGAGCATTCCAGGCAGAGGATACTGTGTATGCAAAGGTCCTGTGTCAGGAAGGAGCACAGTCAGTCAAGGAACTGAAAAAAAGGCAGAATGGTAGCAACACAAAGAGCATGAGAGAGAAGACTGAGACATGGCTAGGAGGTAAGCAGAAACTAGATCAGGCAGGACCTTAGAGATTTGGGTCCTTATTCGAGTAATGGGAAGCCATGGAAAATACTTAAGTGTGGGACTGAGTGAGAAGGGGCATGAAGAAGTTTGCATTTTTAAAACCTCACTCTAGGGAAGACGATTAGGAGGCACTAAGTATATATAAAGAGATTACTTAGGAAGCTACTACAATAGTCAAGTGAGAAATAAGGAAAGATTGAACTAAGTTGGTGGCAGTGGACATGGAGAGAACTAGGAAGACAACAATACAAGGTAAAATCAGCAAGAACTGGTGTTAGATCATATGTGGAATGTTTGGGAAAGAGAGGCATTGAGGATGACTCCCATATTTCTGGCTTGGTGATACCATTCACTGACACAGGAAAGACTAGAAAAGTACCAGGCTTGGCAGGGAAGAACATGAGCTTGATTTTGGATAAGTTTAAGGTGCCTTTGAGATATCCAAGGGATAATGTAAAGGGGGCAGTTGGTTTTGGGCAGGGATGGGCAAACTATGGACCATGGGCCAAATCTAGCCCACAACATCTTTTTATAAATAAAGTTTTATTAGAACACAGCCAACTTTATTCATTTATGTATTGTCTAGGGCTCCTTTTGTGCTACTCCAGCAAAGTTGAATACTTGCAACAGAGATCGTGTGACCCACAAAGCCTAAAATATTATCTGGCCCTTTACAAAAGTTTGCCAACCCTGCTTTAGAGCAAAAAAGAACTATGGATTAGAGTTATAAATCAGAATCTCATTAGTCTCCCTCCAACCAACTCTCCACACTGATTGTGTTACATACACACACACGCACACACTCGACATCTCTGCTAGTTTCTATCAAATCTCTTCCTAAGGCTCCTCCTTTCCTACCCATCCCTTAAACACTGGTGTTCCTCAGAGTTCCACCCTGAGCCCATGGTCCTTCTTTCAACATGTTCTCTTTGGCCAATCCTACCCACTTTTATAGATTTCACAACCACTAATAGGCTAATGATTCCCCAAACTATGTTGCTAGCCATGACCTGCCTCTGAGTGTCCAAATATTACTGGATATACCCACTTGACTATCACCACCACAGGAACCCAAACTGAAGGTAGTGAACTCTTGTTACCAGCTCAATATGCATTCCCCTCATCTCCTTTCCTAACAATACCCAGATTTTCTTTAGATATCCACCCTTTCCTACATAGCCCATGAGCTTGGGGGTAGAGGCCTCTGGCAGGGTCCAGGCAGGAAACAGAAGGCAAAATCAGCTAAAACTTTGAAAAGCGTGTGGGTCACTTTTCAAAGGGACTTTTTCTCAGCATCAAGGAAGCCAACAAAGGCACAACCCTTTACCACTCCACGCCTGAAGGGGCAAAGGGAGGAAACGGTGTTACTGAAGCCTGGTAAGAGGTGGATCTGTGGGCCATTTGACAGAAGCTGTAGCCACAGAGGATCATAGCCACTATCAGCCATGGCACCATGACAGGGAGGGAGCAGGGAAGAAAAATGTCTTTCTCCTCCTGCCCTCCAATCTCCTGCCAATGCCTCCCACTGACCAAACCTAACTGGAACCCAGAGGACGGGAGCCTGGACGATGTGGTTTATAGGTCAGCTTTCCAGGGAGGAGGCAAAACAGAGAAGAGAAGTGAATGGATCTGGTGAGAGAGGAGCAAACCAAGAATAACGAGACCCTCCTCCCAGCTCTGGAAGGTAACTCAGATTGGCCTAAACTAATCATTACATCCAGAGGTGTGCTGGTGAACAGCTAAAAATAGAAAACCCAAATATGTAGGTTTCAAAATTTCTGTGGTACAAATACTCCCACCATGGCTAATTTCAAGCTATGAAGGTAAAAGTCTCTGAATGCTGAGTTAGGAAGACATGTGCATGATTGGCTCTTGAGAGCCAGTAGGAGGTAGCTCCAGCACACCATTCTCCTGACCACAGAGATATATTTGGAGTAAACACGGGATTTAAGTTAATCTAATCAAAGTAAGTTTCAGAAAATTTTCTTGGAAAGTTACCTCTATGCCTTGTTTATGCTCTTCTCTATGTCTGGAATTTTCCTCATTCCCTTTCTCTAACTAACTCTTATCCTTCTTTCAGATTTAACTTTGGAGACACCTCCAGGAAGTCTTCCCTGTATCCTCTTGGCAGATTAAGGGCACTTCCTCTGTGATGCCATGGTTTCTAGTGCATTTCTCTCTTAGCACTAGATTTTAAAATTATCTGCTGACTTGTCTGTCTTCTTCGATAGACCCTAAGCTCATTGAAATAGAACGTAGCACATTATGGATGCTCAGTAATATTTATTCAACTGAACCAAACCAAGAGTTTCCTTTTATAAAACAAAAATTGTCACAAAATAAGCATAAAAATTACAAGTTCTGAGCAAATTTTGGTTACTGAATTACAGCAAGTACACCTTTAATCAAACTACCTACTAGCAGCTTCTTCCTTCTTAATATATATAAACTCCATATTCATGAACATAATTTTGCCACAAAGCTATCAATATGTAAAGTCACTTCACATAATCTAAACACCGGATAAGCAGGTCTTAAATATATAGTTACAGAAAAGTAACCATAACATCCATGGATGAACTAAACAAATCTACACTACTAATCTATACATCAGGATATTGGTTCCCCCTGGAGGAGAAGGAAGAATGCCTGAAAGGAGGCACAGGGAAAGTTTCTGGAATGCCAGTAACAATCTACATGCTGATTTGGGTGCTGGTTGCCCAGGGGTGTTCAGTTTCTGAAAATTCATTAAGCTGTACACTTATAAGCACTTTTCTCTGTTTTACTGAAATTACAATTATTCTAAAATCAATGGATATAAAATAATTTTCCTCTTCCACTCAAAAAGTAAAATAAGAAGAAAAAAATATCAATCCAATGTTACATTCATTCAGAAACTTTCACCCTAGGCCTAATGTGCTAATGGATATTTATCTCTTCCCCAGAGGGAAAAAGCATTCTTGCCAGGTAAAAACAGCCAACTATAGAAATAATTATAATAATTAAAAAGAAATTTAATCTGGGAGGAAAACAAGAAAATCATGTTTAACCATAAGTAATTTTATACATGGAAGAAATGGAAAAAATGACAAAAACTCCCAATTTTATACACCCAATTTTCCAAAATACAAATCTGTCAAACTGATTCATAAAATTGCACACTCAAGTGGAAAAGAGAAAAGTGTAAGAGCCCTAGGCTTGTTAATCTACTGGTTTTACATACTTAGACAACTGATATAGCAGGACCATACTTATAACTTAGGAAGAATTCAAACAAGTTAATAATTTAACGGGTCCTAAATATGAAGAGGAAAGGCAAATAAACTGGTATGAAACCAAAGTCTATTACCTAAGAGACTCAAAACAAAAGACCCCCTCAAAGATGGATGAACCTTAAAACATACTAAGTGAAAAAAGCTAGTCACAAAAGAACACATATTGTACAATTCCATTTCTATGAAATGTGCAGATTGGCAAATCCACAGCAATAGAAAGTAAATTGGTGTTTGCCAGAGGCGGGGGGGAGGGAAGAATGAGGAGTGACTGTTAATGACTATGGAGTTTCTTTGGGATGAAGAAAATGTTCTAAAACTGATTGTCATAATAATTGCACAACTGTGAATATACTAAAAACTATTGAATGGTACGCCTTTTTTTTTTCTGGCCGTGCCATGCTGTGCATCATGAGGGATCTTAGTTCCCCAACCAGGGATTGAAACCATGACCCCCTGCAGTGGAAGCAAGCAGTCCTAACCACTGGACCACCAGGGAATTCCCTGAATGGTACACTTTAAATGGGTAAATTGTTCAGCATGTGAACTGTATCTCAATAAAGCTGGGGTTTTGGGGTGGGGGGGTTTAGGCAAAAGATAAATGAACAAATACATACAGATCATAGACTCAACTTTTAACATTTGAATTATTTGGTTGCTGAACTGATGGACAGTTTTCAATGTGAAATGACATCAAGTTTGTGAAACCACCCACCATTTCTAGAATTTTTTTTCAGTAGGACAATATTTGAACATTTCTCTGTGTGTGTGAGAGAGACAGGCAGACAGACAGAGAGAGGAAACTAGGATGATTTGGAGTGACAGTAGGTCAGCCTAAACAGTATATTGGAAAAGAATTTAGGATTATTTGGAGTGACAGTAGGTCTGCCTAAATAGTATATTGCAAAATAATTTAGCTGAAAAACTGGACACCTGTTATGACACAGGCAGATGGGAGGGATCAGGGAGTATGCTGGCAGCATAAATACTAGTCATCAAATAAATTAAAACTCCCTAGCCCTACCTGCTGAGACTTAGCACACCTGAAGCCTTTATATCAAAGATCCCCTTCAGAAATTCCTATTACCCACAGGGAAATTTTATGAAGTTAACAATACACTCCTATGCTAGCTCTACTAACATATGATTTCCTGGGGAAGACACACACACACACTCACACAAATCCAGGGAATAATTGCACCCTAAATGAAGGTAATTAGGTTGACTGAAATTTATGCAACTTGAAAATTGCATGAAAGCAAAACTTATCCAAATTTTAACATTATGTGATAGCGTGAATACTATACTTCTGATATTGGTTAATAGATTAAAATCTTAACAGAATTGATATTCCCTTCCTTGTATTAAAAAAAAAACTGTTATTAAAATACCAGAGCAGTTTCTTTTCCTCAACACATGCATCTCTGTTACAATGCAATCAAAGCACATCCTTTCTGTGACTCATAAACGTTTTACTTCATAAGCCCTGACAATCACCTACAAAAAAAAAAAAAAAATACCAACAGTCATCATTTTCTTTCACAAAATTACTGGAACTCCTGAAGACTAGAATTGTCCTTTCCTAATCAGGATATACGGCCCACAAAACCACAGCCGAGTCAACCACTGATAACTCATAAGACAACACCGGATGCCCCCAAACCCAGTGCCCTCCGTGATTCTATCTAGCCGTGCCATCACCACAATACAACGCACAGTGATCGAGCTGCCAGGGGCTCAGGAAAGTACGGACAGGCTACCGACGGCCCTCAGTGGCTGTTGATTACGAGAAGAGAACATTGTCCCCACGCCCTCCCGCTTCCTTCCTTCCCAGAAGCGCAGTAGGGTCTTTCCTGAGACCCCCACCGGAACCGGAAAAGCGACCATCTTCCCTAAGCCCCCGGCCGGAAGTGCGACCGAGCCCGCTGCCGACTCACTCACCCTGGAAGAATAGGACGCCCAGCAGTGGGCACAGAGCACAGCCACGGCCTCCAGCCGCCCCGCTCTGCAGCATCCCGACAGCTCTCCAGAAGTTTGCACACCTTGTTTACGGCTCCCTGTAACCACACAGGTAACACCGGAAGTGACGCGAGGGCGGGAGGCCGCGAGAAGACCTAAAATGGCGATTCGAAGTTGCCATAGTAACGTGGCTTCTTTCCAGAGCCACACCTGGACTTGCTCACTTCAAGTCAGCGATTCTTAACTCTCAAGTAGGAGTTCATTATTCCCGTTTGCTCGAAAATGAAGTCGGACAGGCTTTGGAGAACTTACTATTTATTTTTACGGAATTCTGCAGCACTTAATCGTCTTGATCCCCTTGACTCTAAGCCAGAAGTCCTTTTTACTCCCTACAGATTATTTTATTTGAATGCTCTCAGAATAGATTTCTATAAATTTAGAGTTCAGAGGGACCTGGGAGATCATACAGGATCAGTCAGTGAATAGATAAATATGTATTAGGCCTTCCTGTCAATTTGTGCCTCAAGACTGTTTGGTTCATGTTCATTTTTTGTGTGTATAGCTATTACAGCATCCAGTTCAGTACTTACCTAAATTGGGTGTTTATTAAATTGCTGTTGACAGTGGCAATGATGAAATCATTACAAAAAGGAGCTGAGATTTGTGCCACTTTTGGTTGGAACAGTGAGGAAGTGCTTGAAGTGAAATGAAGAGATGGTGTCACATTCTTCTGAAAAAGAGATGGGATGGTACCCTGCTCTAATCATTAGTCAACCTATTCTCCTGGAATCTATGTATATTTAATGAAAGCAAGAGAGGAACGAAAATATGCTTCAGCTTTTGGGAAAGTTAATAACTTTCCGTTTTTCAACTCCCATTCCTTTACTAGACTTGAAAGCTGGTAGTTTTCTCTATTAAGGTAATATAAGAGTATCAAATGGAAGCGATGATACTGTTCCTTCAAAAGAGTCCCCAAACTAAGTAGTTGGTTGTGCCCAATTCTCAGTTATTTGAAGCAATGTGGAAATTCATACAGGTTTATTTATCCAGTAGAAACTAATTCTATCCATTATTGACTTGCAGGCTGCCTCTAAGAAAATTTTTCAGTGAAGATAAAATGTATTCCCATCAGTTTTCTGTGACCTGCTGTGTAAAAATTTTAGATTTGCATAAAAGCAAATTATATAATTGTAATGCTTTATTACTGAAGGTTATTTACATAGTGTTTAAAGCACAATAAAAAATAAGTTACAATACAAAAGTTCTCTTCAAGTAAAAGACACTGAACAGCCAGGCTATATTAACCCTTGAATATTTAGCC
This sequence comes from Lagenorhynchus albirostris, assembly GCF_949774975.1. Lineage (NCBI taxonomy): Eukaryota > Metazoa > Chordata > Mammalia > Artiodactyla > Delphinidae > Lagenorhynchus > Lagenorhynchus albirostris. Next base: position 94,386,360 of record NC_083103.1, read on the forward strand.
AAGACACAAAAGCTACAAGTTTTGCTGGAAACACCTTCCATGAGTTTTTAACTACCTCTTTACATTTATGGAACATCACCCAGGCCATCTGTTTGAAGAAATGCCCAATTACTATATTTTCAAAGGTTGAATTATAGAGAAAAATAGAAAATGTGAAAGGTAATACAGACTTTAAATCCAATTTTTACTTTCAAAACTGGGTACTGAAACTGTACTTTTTTAGACAGTATAAAAGGCAAAATGAGACAGGTATGGAATGCATTTTGAATCAAGGTTCACATGTAAATTATACCAGGTATTTTTTTTAGTATTGGAAAAAATATCAAAGCTCATCACCTTTAAATACAGATAAACTATTTGGAAATTCCAGTTTTAAAAGAAATAACATCTTCAACCTAGTTGGTGAAAACTGAAAATATCAAGCTGTAAACATGGGGGGCAGGCGGTAGGGGGAGAGGTTCCTAAACATTTAGATGTTTTCTATTCTTTAAATAAGTGCTGCAGTAGCTTAAGTTTGGAAAGACACTGGGAGACTAGACAGTTCTTGAAAAGCACTCTTCTTTCCATGACCCACTTATAAAGTTTGTTTTATCTACTAGTATAAGAGAAAAAAAAAAAAGTTGGTTACATTCTGTTAGTTTTGGTATTTCTTTGCCCCCAAACCAAATCCTCCCCCCAAATAAGCAACTGAATTAAAAAATAAATAAAAGAAAAAAATTTAATGTCTTCCAGTTCTCAGAGCTTTGTATAACACCATACAAAATTATTATCATTTAGGGTGATTTTTTTCACTAGCCCTAAATTTTTTAATTGTAATATACTCCTTCAGAAACTCCATTTAACTGCTTAATGATTCCAGTCTACAAATAAGCATAGATTTTGCTCTGTTGTTATAAATAATTGAATTGGGGGAAAAACTATAGTAAGCTAAACAGTCATTCACTGCTCATGAAAGATCTGAGCTGTTGATTGCTTGTCACAGCAGAGAAAAAAGGTGACAAGCAATTCATCTTGAGGTGGCCTTTGTCAATCTACTAGCACTTCTGTAACCTTCCCTAGTTACTCTGTGGTTTAGACTTGTACTACTGTAAACCTTGGATCCATTGACCAAAAACAAACAAAAACAAAAACCTGCCATCTAGGGTATTGAAAGAAATTCAATAAAATAAGATGTGTCCCATACTTAAGGAGAGCCATAAAAATCAAACTGTTCTTTAACAGGTTGAATTTAGAATTTTCTGTTAATCAATCAAAAACAGTTGGGAGAATCAGCTCACCTTTTAATTGAGAGTGTGAGAAGGAAAGAGTAAACATGTTAACTTTAGTAGCAAGAGTGCTGCTCTAAGGAAACTAATATATTAAAGGAAATCTTATGATACACAAGTGGACTTTTATCCCATTTGATGCCAATAGATATGTATACAAATCATAATCCACAAGGAGTGTTTAAGGGCAAAAATGTAGCTTCCTAGTATATAAAAGCTAATGAGCATTCGAAAAAAATACAATATTTGTACTCTGAAATTAAATAAAACCTTAGTAACAGGGCTGTGTGTGAGTCTGCTGGTATCTGCTCAAGAAGGGCCCTATGCTGGCACCAGAGGAACGTTGCTTGTCTAGGTGGTTATATACTGCAGAGCTGGTTGGAAGACAGGTCACAACTGGAAAAGCCAAAGAAAAGCTTCCATTAACACCAACTTATCTCAGGGTTCTTGTTCTTGGAAATCTTCAGCTTCCTGAAATACAAAACAAAAGTTTAAATGGATAATGTATATGGCAAGAGTGCAATAGGAGTACCTGGCATTATGAATACATATATATATGATCTATTCTCCATCGTGAAGGAAAATATTCGTAAGTATATTTGTCCTCTTCTAACTTAACTTTTAAAAGAAATTTCCTGATCCTTATTACATATTTCTCTGAGTCAGTGTCCTTAATTCATAGTCTCTGCCTTGCATGGACACTTGGATGATCCATAGCTGCTCACTCACATGCATTCATTCCTCTCCCTCTCCCTCTCCCTCTCTCTCTCTCTCTCTCTCTCTCTCTCTCTCTCTCTCTCCCCCCCACCATCACCCCAACCCCTTTATTATAAACAAAATCAAATATACAGGGGCTTCCCTGGTGGCGCAGTGGTTGAGAGTCCGCCTGCCGATGTAGGGGACACGGGTTCGTGCCCCAGTCCGGGAAGATCCCACGTGCCACGGAGCGGCTGGGCCCGTGAGCCATGGCTGCTGAGCCTGCGCGTCCGGAGCCTGTGCTCCGCAACGGGAGAGGCCACAACAGTGAGAGGCCCACGTACCGCAAAAAAAAATCAAATATACAGAAAAGTAAAGAAGGCAGTGTATGGAATTCACTGTCACTTAATTTTAAAGTTTTTTTTTTTTGCCTTATTTGCTATAAATACATATATTGGTGGGGGCTAAAGTTTTTAAAACAAATTACTGACATTTTAACCCTAAATACTCCAATATGCATTTTTATAATAGGGATATCTTCCTGTGTAACCACAATACCCTTATTATACCTAATAAAAGTTAACAATAATTCCCTATTGTCCAGATTGAAATTTTTCATATTAAGACTTGCCCAATGTCCCCCCAAATCTTTTTTATAACTAGTTTATTCAAATTAGTATCCATCCAGTCAGGGATTGTACACTGCACTTGATTGTGTTACTTCTTTAAACTTTTTTTTTAAATTAGGGTATAATTGCTTTACAATATTGTGTTAGTTTCTGCTGTACAGCAAAGTGAATCAGCTATATATATACATATATCCCCTCTTTTTTGGAATCCTTAAATTTTTTTCAATCTTAAACAGCCTCCATCTTTATTTTCCATGACTCTGGCTTATTAGAAAATCTGCTTGATTTTAAGTATAGCCCTTGGTAAAAATCTCTCTGACACCAGATTTTTTTTCTAGGTTTACAATAGAACCATTTTTCTCCATATTCTATTTTATAAATCCTTGAGAACTTTCACTGGAGCTTTAGGCTATAAAAATGTGGCTCTTTTTGCAAATAATAATAGTGGACCTACTTCAGAGAATAGAAGAAATTGTGATCATATGAAAAATAAATCATCCTACCTTTTAAGCCTAATAAACCTAAAAACTGGAAAAACAAAACTAAACACCACTAAAATTGGATTCATAGTCCCAATAACTAAATGAGAGTAGTAGAAATCAATTCCAAATAATACAGAAGTTCTCCTGTCAAAATGTCAAGCATATCTATTGAGTCACTCTCTTAAATGCCATGATTAGGTTACAATAAAACAAAAGAATAAAAGCAGATATTCTTTCATTTAAAAAAATTTATTTACATGTTGAAAGTTAATTTATTATTCTTTATGGTGGTAAATATAACCCCAAAGCCTCAAATAATCATAGAATTCTCTCAGCTTTACTGGTAGTAGGGTCTAGCTTCCTATCCTTTGCACAAAACACACTCAAAGGGGAAGCCATCGATAACACAAGAGAAGCCTTTTATCTCTCTGCCCAACTCCTCTAATTTCATACAGGAAACACATATCATATAATCTGGGAGATCCACAGTAGAAATGAGCCATATAAGAAAGCTAAGGAGGGACTCCCCTGGTGGCACAGTGGTTAAGAATCTGCCTGCCAATGCAGGGGACACGGGTTTGATCCCTGGTCCAAGAAGATCACACATGCCGCGGAGCAACTAAGCCTGTGAGCCACAACTACCGAGCCTGCGCTCTACAGCCTGAGAGCCACAACTACTGAGCTCACATGTTGCAACGTATGAAGCCCATGTGCTCTAGGGCCCACGGCCTGCAACTACTGAAGCCCTTGCCTTAGAGCCCATGCTCCACAATAAGAGAAGCCACTGCAATGAGAAACCCGCGCACCGCGAGGAAGAGTAGGCCCTGCTCATCACAACTAGAGAAAGCCCACGCACAGCAACGAAGACCCAATGCAGCCAAAAAAAGCTAAGGAAAGAAATGAACCCATTTGTGAACCTTACCATATAATAATGTTAGTCTGTGTCTTCTAAATAAACAGAAACCTTTTTTTCTTGGTTGAGCTTTTCTTCTTCTTTTCTGTAACATAGAAGCAGAAACCAATGTCAGGGGAAAAAGGCAAGAAGCAAGGGAGGCAAATCCTACAAAGGTTCAGGTGTGATATATTCCCCCAAATTTGGGGAAGAATTGTATGCACCTGGGAGTAGATCCAAGCTTACAGAGCACTAAACCTATTAGCGCTATCTAATAATACTCATACCTCCACATGACCCTGGGTATCTGAACTTAGACACTTTTCAGAATATTTCTAGAAGACAATATTATTTTGGAACTCCAGGTTTAAAGCAGACACCTTAGTTTACCATTACTATTCTACCTCTAATTCTACTTCCTATTCAAAAAAGAAAAGCATAAAATAAAAAATAAAACAAACAAAAACAAAAAAAGAGTGACCTAGAAGTCAACTTTATTGATCGTATTCTATTCAAACCAACTCAGAGTTGGGTTCATTAGTCTCCTTAAAAATCAATTCTATTTAGTAAATATTTCTTGAGGAAAAGAAACAAATGGTGCTGGGACAGCTGAAAATTTACAACTGCAAAAGAATAAATTTGAACTCCTACTTCACACCATATACAAGAATTGATTCAAAATGAATCAAAGACCTAAATGTAAGAACTAAACTGTAAAACTCTTAGAAGAAAACATAGGCATAAATCTTTTTGACCTTGGATTAGACAGTGGTTTCTTAGATATGACACCAACAAAACAAGCAACAAAAGAAAAAAAAGATAAATTGGACTTCTTCAAAATTTAAAGGACACTAATCAAGATAGTGTAAAGGCAACCCACAGAAGGGGAGAAAATAATTGCAAATCCTATATATAATAAGACGCTTTTGTTTACTCCAAAATATATTTTGAAAAACTCGTAGGGCTTCCCTGGTGGCACAGTGGTTGAGAGTCCGCCTGCCGATGCAGGGGACACAGGTTCGTGCCTTGGTCTGGGAAGATCCCACATGCCGCGGAGCAGCTGGGCCCGTGAGCCATGGCTGCTGAGCCTGCGCGTCCGGAGCCTGTGCTCCGCAACGGGAGAGGCCACAACAGTGAGAGGCCCGCATACCGCAAAAAAAAAAAAAAAAAACTCTTAAAACTTAACAATAAAAAGACAAATAACCTAAATTTAAAGTGGGCAAAATATTTGAATAGGTGCATCTCCAAATTAGATATTTAAATAGCCAATAAACACATGGAAAGATGCTCAGCATCATTAGGAAAATGCAAATGAAAACTTCAATGAGATACCACTTCACACCCACTAGATGACTATAATCAAAAGGACAGACAATACAAGTGCTGTTGAGGATGTAGACAAACTGGCACCCTCATACATTGCTGGTGGGACTATAAAATGGTGCAGCTGTTTTGGAAAACTGACTAGCAATTCCTCTAGAAGGTAACACAGAGTTACTACATATCCCAGTAATTCCACTCCTAGTTATATACACGGGAGAATTGAAAACATATGCCCATGAAACTTGTAGATGAATGTTCATAGTAGCATTAATCGAAATAGCCAAAAAGTGGGGAAAACCTAAATGTGCATCAACTGAATGGATGAACAAAATGTGGTATATGCATACAATGGAATATTATGCAGACACAGGAAGAATGAAGTACTATAACATAGATGAACTTTGAAAGCATTATACTAAGTCAAAGAAGCCAGACAGGGCTTCCCTGGTGGTAAAGTGGTTAAGAATCCGCCTGCCAATGCAGGGGACACGGGTTCAAGCCCTGGTCCGGGAAGATCCCACATGCCACGGAGCAAATGAGCCCGTGCGCCACAACTACTGATCCTGTGCTCTAGAGCCCGTGAGCCACAACTACTGAATCCTGTGTGCCTAGAGCCCCTGCTCTGCTACAAAGAGGAGCCACGGCAATGAGAAGCCCGCTCAGCGCAATGAGGAGTAGCCCCTGCTCGCCGCAACTAGAGAAAGCCCGCGCGCAGCAACGAAGACCCAGCACAGCCATAAATAAATAAGAAGCCGGACGTAAAAGGTCACATATTGTATGATCCCCTTTATATGACATGGCCAGAACAGGCAAATCCATAGAGACAGAAAGCAGATTAGTAGTTGTCAGGGGCAGGTGAGGGAGGAAAATAGGGAGTGGTGGCTAAAGGGTATGGAGTTTCTTTTGTGGAGGTGATGAAAATATTCTGGAATTAGTGGTGATGGTTACACAACTTTGTGAACATTAAATAATGAATTCTATTATATGTAAATTTTATCTCAATAAAAAAATATATTATGCACCTTATATCAGCATGGCTGACTTTGCTAGGCACTAATTCATAGAGCCCCTGCTGACAGCCCAGTGGTTCTTAGAAATGTATGCTTTACATTAAAAGTGAGGAATATCCAGGACTTCCCTGGTGGCGCAGTGGTTAAGAATCCGCCAGGGGACAAGGGTTCAAGCCCTGGTCCGGGAAGATCCCACATGCCACAGAGCAACTAAGCCAGTGTGCCACAACTACTGAGCCTGCGCTCTAGAACCCGAGAGCCACAACTACTGAGCCCACCTGACACAACTACTGAAGCCCGTGCGCCTAGAGCCCGTGCTCCGCAACAAAGAGGAGCCACTGCAGTGAGAAGCCCGCGCACCGCAACGAAGAGTAGCCCCCCTCGCCGCAACTAGAGAAAGCCCGTGTGCAGCAACAAAGACCCAACGCAGCCAAATATTAATTAATTAATTTTTTTTAAAGTGGGGAATATCCTAGAAAAGCTTTATATAAGTAAATTTTTATAATATCAAATCCTGCATAGTAAAGAAAGCTTATAATAAAATCTTCTATAAAATTAAGAAACTAAAGTTACTAGACTCACAGACATAGAAAACAAATTTACGGTTTGTTTGAAAGAGTGGGGAGGGATAAATTAGGAGATTGGGATTAACATATACACGCTATAATATATAAAATAGAGAACCAACAAGGACCTACTGTATAGCACAGAGAACTATATTCAATATTTTGTATTAACCTATAAGGGAAAAGAATCTGAAAAAGAATACATACATATATATATATATAAATCACTTTACTGTACACCTTAAACTAACACAACATTGTAAATCAACTACACTTCAATTTAAAAAAAGCTAAAGTTACTAATTCACACCCTAATTTATCCATCCTGTGAATTTGAATTCTGTTATGTAAGATTAACTCAAGAGGAAGAACACCTGTCCAACAATTATTTAGCCCCACTATAAAATACCAAGAGTTGCCATAAAACAGTGTTAAAAGAAGACTTTCCCAGAACTGCCCAGCCTTACGATTTTATCTCCACCACTTTATGAGCTCTTTCAGCCCGTCGCTTTTTCCGGAAATGCTGGAAGAGGACCACCACAATTACTATTATGACCATCAGTGCACAGGCGGAGCCAATGGCCAGGGCCAGGAAGTGGATCTCAGAGAAGCGTACTGTAAGGAGAAAAGATCAAGTTGGGGTTCTGAAAAGAGGACGACTATAATGAAATCTAAAGATATTCATCCTTTTTTTAAAAAATAAATTTATTTATTTTATTTATTTATTTTTGGCTGCATTGCGCCTTTGTTGCTGTGTGCGGGCTTTCTCTAGTTGCGGCAAGCGGGGCCTGTTCTTTGTTGCCGTGCACAGACTTCTCATTGCGGTGGCTTCTCTTGTCGCGGAGCACGGGCTCTAGGTGCGTGGGCTTCAGTAGTTGTGGCACACGGGCTCAGTAGTTGTGGCTCACGGGCTCTAGAGCACAGGCTCAGTAGTTGTGGCGCACGGGCTTAGTTGCTCCACGGCATGTGGGATCTTCCTGGACCAGGGCTCAAACCAGTGTCCCCTGCATTGGCAGGCGGATTCTTAACCACTGCACCACCAGGAAAGTCCCAAGATATTATTCCTTAAATGGAATCATTTAAGTGTGTATTTTCATCTTTAAATGAAATCTTCCTTTCTTCTACGATATTAATTTTGTAAAGTCTAGTAGCAGTAGAAAAGCCATACAGGGATTTCCCTAACAGTCCAGTGATTAAGACTCCGTGTTTCCAATGCAGGGGATGCAGTTTCAGTCCCTGGTTGGAGAACTAAGATCCCATATGCTGCGTGGTGTGGCCAAAAAAAAAAAAGTAGGAAAAGCATACAGACTACTTTAGTGGTTCTCAAACTTTGGTTCTAGGAGTAGCAGCTACAGAATTACTTGAAAACTTTGAAATGCGAGTTCTATCAGACCCCACCCCAGGCCTAATGAATTACAGGGGGCACCCAGCAATCTGTTTTAATTTGTCCTCCAGATGATTCTGATGCATGCTAAAAGTTTGAGAACCACTTGGCCAGTTGATCTACCTAGTGGGGTAAAGTTATTGCTGACCTAATCGAATCCAGTGTCTAAACTATTTCTCCCCGAATCCTTCTCTCCTCTGTCATGCAGTCAGTCATTTATTCAGGCTTATTAAGGGCCTATTATGTTCCAGGGACTCTGATGGAAATACAAAGCCAAAAGAGACATTACCTTCAAGGAACTCATGCCCACTGGAAAGATAGACAAGTAAATCAGTAACTATAGTCTAGTGGATATATGATGCAAGAGAGAACCCAAAGGGAAGGGTCCCTAAACCAGGCTAGAGTCTGTGAAGCCTGGGTCTCTTAATTTTTACCTTGATTTCTGACTTAAATTTCAATGAACCCTCAGAGCCAGAAAAGACATTAGAGAATATCTAGCCCAGGGGTTCCCAGCCTGGAGTCTATGAAGGAAGATGGGGGGTGGGCAGGGCACAAGCCCACAGAATCCATGTCATATTGTGTGTGTACATTGTTGTGGTAAACAGGGGTTATGGCATTCATTAGGTTCTCTAAGAGTAGTGATCCCAATATGTTGAAGAACCATGTGTTCTTATCTACCTGTTCATTTTGCAGGATAAGAAACTGAGAGCCAAAGACATTACATTACTTCTTTCAATACTCAAATGACTTCTCCAAGGTCATACAGCTCTCTATTGATAGGGCCTTGAAGGATGATACTAGGAATGAAAGGAGGAAATGATACCACTGTAGAGGCTTTTACGTTTTGGGTAGTAATGTTGTGTGTTGGTTAAGAGCATACAGCAGAGACAGCTAGGTTAAAGTACCAGGTCCTAAAAAAAAAAAAAAAAAAAAATACCAGGTCCTGTGTGATTTGGGGTAATTAACTTCTTTGAGCCTCAGTTTCTTCAATGTATAAAATAGAGACAACAATATTCACTTCTTGAGTTCTTATAAAATATAAAATCGCTCATGTAAATTGTTCCACGCTGTGCCTGCACATAATAAAGTTTCAATATATGGTAATTATTGTAATTTTCAGTACAATTCAAGAGTTTGGGGGGGTTTATTTTCATTACTTCATTTTATCCTCACCATAATTTTTGCCATATTATTCTCACTTTACAGGAGAAAAAGAAAAGTTATTTACAGCTGGTAAACTAGCAGTGACTCAAACACAAATTTACAACTTGTAAGTTTTATGGTCTTTGCTTTTTGTTGTCTGGCAGTTTTCCAGGTTGTCCTTTACAGAACTGCAGGCAATACAGTGCCTTAGTTTGGAGCACAATTTTGGAGACAGAGATGCTTGGGTTTGAGTTCTGAGTGACTCCATTTATGAGCTCCATGACTTTAGACAAGTGACTTAACCTCTATGAGCATTGGTTTCCTCATTAGTAAAATGGGTGGGGGGGGAGCACACTAAGAGCACAATAAAATGATATGATATGTAAAGATTAGATATGATATGTAAATCCCCTAGCACATGGGAAGTGTTCAATAAACAATAACTACCCTTATTGGGATCTGCTTCCAACAGTGGTTGCGAGAATTAAATGAGATAGTACATGTCAAGAACTTTGGACAGTGCCTGATGTAGAGTAGGTACTCAATAGTACCTTGTGAATAAATGAGTGAATGAATGGACCTATTGTGTTAGCCTTTTATCGGAGGGTTGCTTCCTCTCCCTTTCACGATCTCAATGCCATTTTTGTAACAGATTCCTTAGGTCCCTTTATTTTCTGTTTCTTTCCACAGCCAAACAAAGCCTTCCTCTTTTTTACCCCAGGACTCTTCACTCTCCCTCTGCAGTTTCCAGATCCAAAGGGTTGGTCCCTCTCTACTCTTTCAGCCATCACAAAAGTTTGCCCCTCTCTTTTCTACAAGCTCTCATGCTTTCCAAAACGATTTTTCTCTACATCACCTACCAGTTTGCACAACGCTGAGCTGGATCTCCCCTATCAGCCCATCAACATCAGGTGGGTTCTTCACCTGGCAGGTGTATGTCCCATTGTCATCAAACTGTAGCTTCCAGAGGAGGATGGAGACATCGTACCGCTCAGGGTTCCCATCCCAGACCACCCGGTCCTTGAAACGCCCACTCATGGGTCTGAAAGGATCCACATGGTAGTAGAAAACCTAGAGAGGAGAAATGGCCAAAGGTCTTATTTGGTACCTGGGAAGGGAGGCTGAGATGGCAGGACCCGAAGAGAAATGCCAGCAAGCCTGACTGCCCCATCTGCAGCTCTCCTGCAAGAACCTCTTGCTTTCCCCTTCGCCAGCCTCTCAGTTCTGTCTGTTGATTTGTTTCCCAGCTTTACCCTGTGCTTGTTGCTAAGAAAAATACAGGAAGGGCAAGGAGAAATGGACTGGCTTATTTTCCTAACCAAGGGACCCTTACTTACAAACTGCTCAGGGCCCCCATCTCGAGGACGGAAATTCCAGGTCACTGTTAGAGCATCACCCACAGGGGCAAAGCTGGAGAAAGTGCATTTTAACCGAACATCGGTCCCATTGACAGCCTCCAGCACACGGGGAGTGTAAATTTCCACAGCTGCTATTGGCCAAAGAGCTGCAATGAAAAAAAGGGAAAGGAAGGGTTAACAGGAGATGTGTATTAAGAGAATTTCTGCTGACACTACCAAAATAAAAGTATGAGTAGGGCATCAAACAGAACTGAGATGCCTCAGCTCTCACTCAAACTCACTTCACCCAGAGTCTGCATACTCCTACCTACATGCAACCTTCACCCTCCCATTCCTTAAACAGCTACAACTACCACACAGCGCTCTCACTTTCTCCAAAGCATGATACCCTAGCCTCATGGTACCCACTTCAACACTGCTGTAAACAAACTACAAACATCGGCAAATAAAATTGAAAGCAGAAACAAAACATCAGAACTAATCAGAACATGAATTAGACATGTATTCAGATTAAGCATTGTATGTTATGTGTCTGATGGTCCCCTAGCAGGTATTTTCCAGAAAGTGTCCTTGTTGTGTGAATTTCACACTGTTCCTAGTCTTCTGCAGAAACTGAGTTAATCAGTCCCAGACAGTTTAGCTTGCCTGCGCCACTGGCACCTTTATACCACATGGCATTTTTTTAGCATGATATTTACATTTAGAATGTGCATGTTGGGGCAGTTGCAAAGCCCCAGCGGGTCTCTCTCCTTAACAATCTCAGCTTTCCCAGTGCTGCCGAGAGCCCCAGGCAAGACCCACACACAGAAATCGAAGTGCTAGGTTCTGCCGGCAGTGGGAGGTTGAGAGTAGCCACAAAAAATGGTGTGTAACCTGAGATTAGAAAACTCTCTCTGTGCCTGAATCACTGGCACCTGAGAACACACCTAAACCTGTTTTTCCAAAAGCAACTCCCCCCAAACAACCCACCACTTCAGTTTCACTAAAGTCAAAACTAAAATGAAATGCAACTGTGGCTCAGGCTCCAAAGAGCTCCAAAGCTCTTGCAACTTCTTCAACAATTAGCTAACTTTACAGGGTAGGCAGTGAAGGAGGTAGGCTCAGAGAAGCCCGCGAGCTCTTACCTGTGAGCTGTATGCCGAGGAGAAAAAGCACAGCACGCGTAGGGCTCTTGCCATACATGAGGGAAACCCAGCCCTGGCCCCAGAGACCAGACCGGGCAGACGGAGCGTTCCAGCACCCCGCCAAGGCCACTCCAGGAGGAAAGCGCACTGCGTTTTTCCGGAGAGGGGAGTCAGTCCCTCACCTATGGGAACCTGAGCACCCGTGCCTGTGAGTCATTCCTGCTCTGCCGGTGCTGGAGTGAAAGGTGGGGCCTCAGCTCCCAACGCCCTCCTTCCCTCCTTCCTTTCCTCCCTCCCACCCTCTGTGCTACAAGCGCGCCTGCAGAAAGTCCCATGCAGTCCTGTCTTAACTTTTCAGTTTATCTGGACCCTGGCCTCTGGATGGCCTTGAAAGCAGCCAGAGGAGGTGGTGCCCGTCTGAAATGTCCCAGGCTGCTTTGGTTCTGGCCCACACACACACGTTTTTTTAAAAACAGGTTTCAGGCTCGTCTGAGAAGTGAATGCTGAACCTACCTGCAGTGATTCCACTTATCAAAGCACCTCCCTTGGGCCACAGCAGCGGAAACTGGGTTTCCAAATCCAAAGTAATCAGAATTCCTTAGGACCCTCTGTGCTCAAGAAGTCCTACAGTTTATACCCTCAATTTTAGCCAAATGTTACCACAAGGATTGCCGTACCTTTTCTAGCTGCTAGCTTTCCCCGAGACCCACGTAAAATAGACTGACCAAAACAAATCTCAGTGTTTAATGACCCTTTACGTTTGAAGGATTTAAAGAGGAATCAGGACATCATCCCAGCTCATTTAGCCTATCTCAAGACAGTTTGCAAAGTGCTTTTATCTACACAACACTGCCGTGAGGCATTCCCATTTCACCAGTGAAGACGCTAAGAGCCCAGAGAAGTGATTTGCACAGCCAACAGGTAGCAGAACTGGAACTTTTTTGACTTTTTTTTTTTTTTTTGGCCGCACGGCATGTGGGATCTTAGTTCCCCAGCCAGGGAGGGATCCAACCCATGTCCTCTGCAATGGAAATGCAGAGTCTTAAGTCCCCTTTTTTGACTCTTAAATCTAGTTCTCTTTCCACAAAATAATAGCTAATGTGAACAATCAGACAGAGGACTCTCAAGGAAAAGTTTTTCCTAATAACTTTTTTGTACCTCTGATTTTATCTGCCATTTTGGGGGCAGCCATCTGTCTGAGAAATCTAAAGCGTTGAGGACTTTAAATGAGCAAAGGTGCCTCCTTGTCTGGAAGGACGATGGGTAATTGTTACAGGTTAATGAAGCAGCGTGGAAACAGCAGTAGGAGGGGGATGAAGATTACACACACAGTTAAGAAGTAGGCTTGACCAGAACCTAGAACAGAAGAAACAAATTGCCCTCATGCCTGGATTAGCAATCTAGAAACTCTTTAGTGATTCATAAAGTCTCCTAGTGAAACCCTGGAACAAAGAAGTTTCCAGGACGGGGAGGAAGGGGCAAGCTAACTAGAAAAAATAAAACAGCATAAAGAGGGAAGCAAAGAGAAAATTCCACCAAGAGAGAGGCAGATTACGGAAGAAGAAGAAAAGCAAAAGAGGAGAGAAAAGCAGCAGGAGAAAGATGTCATGATGATGGAGCAAAGAAAGGTAAACAACAGCAAAAATCAGTCCCCATTAGAACTAGAGAAAACAGGGGCTCCCCAAGTGAAGATCAGTGGTGTCCCAGCGTGAGTGTCCTGGGAAGAGTGTTTCTGAACACAGAATGTTTAGCTCCTTTGTCAGCTTCTAGGTCGGAAATGCTGGGGAAACATTTCAAATGGTGATAGGATAAAAGAGCTTTTCTGGTATGTAGGTCCAAAGAGTTCAGCTCCAGGAGCCTGAAAGAAAAGGAGTTAAGGAAACTTGAGCCTCTTTGTTGGCTTTCAAATTGCAGGGCAGTGCAGCTCTGGAGAGGTAAAGCCTGAGGTTTTGAAGTCTACCACAAATTGCAAACTTTGGTCAGAGGTAGGGTTACCAAAAGGCTCAGGGATGCAGTGAACAGCAGCATGAGAGGAATCGGGGCGGGAAGGACTGAACAAACTGCTCCTTTGTCAGGAGGAGAAGATTCCCCCCCTCCCAGGTAGCCAGAAGCCCTGTGAGCTGGCTGCCAGCACTGCTCTGGGGAGTCAGCCGCTGCCCAGACCCCATTCCTCAGCAGAGTTCAAGTTCCTGGCTGTGTGCCCGGCAACACCCAATTCCTTCCAGTTAGCAGGAGAGTCACCCGGTTCTCCTCCCTGGGTGGGGAGGGGAGAGGCCAAGGGCTGGACTTGCTAAGTAGAGAAAACACTAAAGAAAAAGGACGTTTGTCCCTAAGAGTCCCCAGGATGCCAATCAGCAGGAGTCTGACCAGAGCTGGAGGCATCTGGGTAAGGCCTAAGTTACAGTTCAGTTTGTGTCTGGGCAAATGAGAGAAAAGGAAGAGGAGTTCTGGAGTTTAAAGAGAAGAAAAGTGAAGTTTTCAGAGACATTACTTTTCCTGTAAACTTTTCCAGAGAAAAATTCTGATTGTCATTAAAATTTGTGGCATACTAAGTTTTGAAAGCACCTCATCTGTCCCTTCCCCTACACATTTCCTAAAAATATTTCTGATGGATACTGAGACCTTGGTCAGTAGGAAACTCACTGGGGGCTCAGAAGACAAAGAGAACAACTGGCCTGTATCAATATTTGTAAAAATTGTTTTCTTAGCATCCTAGGCAAAAATGTTTTTTTTCACCACAAGATGAAAATAGCATTCTGTGAAGCAAGGAAAACAAATAATTGAGCTCTTGGGGTGGTTCAAATAAAGTATTTAGTTACTCAAAAGTTTTGGTCCATATGTCTTTCTTACTAGAAAAGCTTTATGAAATTTTTGTTATATGCTAGGCTAGAAATACAAAATAGAATAAGAAGGACTTCTTAAATTAAATAAATAAATAAATATTTTTTTTTAAAAAAAGTAGAATAAGACATTTCTGCCTGGGAGGAAGAATCAGTCTAAAGAGAATTGGGAGGTGGGGTGTGTATGTAAGCAAGTAGTTACCGTATTTGTGACTTTTGAACCAGTCCTAAAAGGCTGAATAGAGAGGAGAGAAGAGAAACAGATGGGTGGAATGTGGTATCCACAGGAACCTGCAAGCAATTCCTCAAATCTAGTGCATAGGGAGGAGTGGCAGTTCAGGAGGCTGGAGAGAGGTTGGGCCCAGATGTTGAGGGTCCTCATTCGCCATCTGAAGGTGTATGGACTTGATCCTGACAAATATATCCGTTGGGTGTAGCTAACATGTGACCAGAGGAGAGAATTTGGTATTTCCCAGAACCATAAAAAATAACAAGGTATAACTGAATCACTTTTCTGTACACTTGAACATGTAAATTAACTATACTTGAATTTTTTTTTAATGGTTAAAAAACAAATAAGGAGGGACTTCCCTGGTGGCGTAGTGGTTAAGAATCCGCCTGCCAGTGCAGAGGACATGGGTTCGAGCCCTGGTCCAGGAAGATCCCGCATGCCGCGGAGCAGCTAAACCCGTGCACCACAACTACCGAGCCTGCGCTCTAGAGCCTGTGAGCCACAACTACTGAGCCCATGTGCCACAACTCCTGAAACCCACGTGCCTAGAGCCCATGCGCTGCAACAAGAGAAGCCACCGCAATGAGAAGCCTGTGCACCACAACGAAGAGTAGCCCCCGCTCGCCGCAACTGGAGAAAGCCCGCGCACAGCAATGAAGACCCAACGCAGTCAAAAATAAATAAATAAAAACAAATAAGGAGGGAAGGCCTTGAGACATCAACCACCACATACTCAACCAACTGTCTCATAAGGCCCCTGGCCTAGGAGCCAGAATGAAAATATAAACTTATTACGTGTTTTCAGAAGACTCAGACTCCTAGCCTTCCCTAACCAACAATTCCAATCTATAGCTCCTTTGTTTTTTTTCTAACTTCCTCTGGTTTAGAGACCTTTTCAAAGATGAGAGAGAATGTCAGAGTCCTAGATGAGAGGTGGGTTCTCAGCCCAAGGAAGAGGTGTTTTCCCTTGGGTCCTCCTCCTTGCCTCAAGGTTCCTACAGATAGTCCAGGGCAAGTCTGGATCTGAGCCTGAGCTCTAACGGCTTAGTGAAACCACGGGTAGGAATGCTCTTCTACCTCCCCACCTCTTGGCATCTTATATGTACACTTCCCCAGTAAAGCCTCAGACTCCTTTCTTAATTATAGAGGAGAGGCGTCATAATCTTATTAAACAGCCCAAGGAAGAGACTCTGAAGTTTAACCCTTCATATTCTAAAGAGAAGTTAGATGGATTTGCACAGGGTTGGAGAGATAGGGTGTCTTTAAAGATAAACTTGAAGAGTCTCCCAGGAGGATAAAGAGACCTTGTTGGAGGCATTTGTCTATCTCCCTGTTTACCACAGGCACTACATCTAAATACTGGGTGAGAATTTACATTTACATAGTGCTTACTGATGAATGTGGTACCTTTTGGTTACCATGACCAATTTCATTCTTAGGAAATTATTTCATTTCCTGAAAAGAAATAGCCTCTTCTCATACTTCTTTTTCTTCTTCTTTATTTATTTATTTATTTATTTGCTAGTAAATATTAGGAAGCATGAGACAGGAACTGGAGTCCAACCTGCTTAGATCCAAATCCAAGCTTGGCCACTTAGTTAGCTGTGTGACCTTGGGCAGTTATTTAATTCTCTGTGCCTCAATTATCTTACACGTAAAATGAGAATAATATCTGCCCCATAGGTCTCCCCTGGTGGCGCAGTGGTTAAGAATCTGCCTGCCAATGCAGGGGACACGGGTTCGAGCCCTGGCCCGGGAAGATCTCACATGCCGCAGAGCAACTAAGCCCGTGCACCACAACTACTGAGCCTGTGCTCTAGAGCCAGCAAGCCACAACTACTGAGCCCACGTGCCACAACTACTGAAGCCTGTGTGCCTACAGCCTGTGCTCCGCAACAGGAGAAGCCACGATAATGAGAAGCCCGCACAATGCAACGAAGAGTAGCCCCCGCTCACCGCAACTAGAGAAAACCCGTGCGCAGCAACGAAGACCCAACACAGCCATTAATTAATTAATTAATTAATACTATCTGCCCCATAAGCTTAGTATAAGAATCAAGTGAAATTCTGTATTTAAGTAAAGCTCTATGTGCAGTGCCCATAGAAAACGCTCAGTAAATTTAGTTGTTTGTGGTTATACTTAGTTAACATATTGAAAACTGTTCCCATGACCACTGGGAAAAGGTCTAGCAGTTTCTTGTAAAGCTAAGTTTCATATAAAGCTAACCACCTTAGCAATTTCACTCCTAGGTATTTATCCAAGAGAAATGAAGTTATATATCCACAAAATTACTTGTATGAGACTATTTGGAGAAGTTTTATTCATAATACCCCAAATTGGAAACAGCCCAGGGGTCCATCAACAGAAAAATAGATAAATACTCCATAGAATACTCGTACGATGGGTTACTACTCAGGAATAAAAAGGAACAAACCACTGATACATACAACCACATGCATGAATCTCAAATATATTATGTTGAACAAAATTAGCCAGACATAAAGGAGTACTTGCTCTTTTTTTTCCAACTTTTCTGAAGATTTTTATTTATTTATTTATTTATTTATTTTTGGCTACGCTACGCTGGGTCTTCGTTGCAGCGTGTGGGCTTTCTCTAGTTGCGGTGAGCGGGGACTAGTCTTCAATGCGGTGCACGGGCTTCTCATTGAAGTGGCTTCTCTTGTTGTGGAGCATGGGCTCTAGGTGCGTGGGCTTCAGTAGTTGTGGCACGTAGGCTCAATAGTTATGGCTCACAGGCTCTAGAGCTCAGGCTCAGTAGTTGTGGCGCACGGGCTTATTTGCTCCATGGCATGTGGGATCTCCCCAGACCAGGGATCAAACCCGTGTCCCCTTCATTGGCAGGTGGATTCTTAACCACTGCGTCACCAGGGAAGTCCCAGTACTTACTCTTTGATTCCACTTATTTGAAGTTCTAGAACAGGCAAAGCTAATGTTTGGTGGGAAAAAATCATAACAGTGTTTGCCCTTGGGAGAGCGAGTGGGGGAAGGAATAGACTGGAGAGGCATGAGGGACATTTCTGGAGTGATATTAATGTTCTGCATCTTGATATGGGTTTGGGTTATAGAGGCTTAGGCATTTGCCCAGTTCTTTGAATGGTATGTGCTTAAGTCTTGTGTGTTTCATTGTCTGCAAATTTTATTTCAATGTATTCTTAAAAGGAATTATAAATGAATATTGAACTCTCATTAATGCTGAAGTATATAGGAGGATGTGTCCTGATGTCTGAAATTGTAAAATGCGTACAAAAAATAAGATATTAATGGATAGGTGGATAAAGGGATGAAAAGAGAAATGAATAGATATATGATATAAATCATGTATTAATATATAGTAAAATGTTAGCTGAAGAACGTAAGCAGGGAATATAGGTGTTCACTGTAAAATCCTCTCAATTTTTCTGCATGTTTGAAGCTTTTCATAATAAAATGTTGGCAAAAATCTGCTTCCTCCTTTACCAGGTTTCCTTAGCATTCAGTAAACGACAACACCAAACTTAGAAATAAAATGTTTGAGAGTCATTATTTTACATCATTCTAGTTTAGACATCATTCCTTAGAATATTGGTCAATTTTAACAAATAAAAATTACCATTAATTTAAAAATTACAATTTATCAAGTACCTACTATGTTCCCAGAACCACCACAGGCATGTCACAGATATTATGTCTGATCCTCATAATAGCAAGACAAGCAGAGGTCCCCGTTTTATAGATGAGGAAATTGAGGCACAAAGAGACTCATTCATTCTAATACCTATTGAGCCCTTGTGGGTGGAGAGAAAAGGGGGAAAAGGAGAATGAATGACCAGAGATGAGGCTGAAAATCTAATCAGGGGCTAGACCCTAAAGGCCCTTGATAAGGGTTAAGGAGTTTGGACTTTATCTGGAGGGCAATGGGGAGACATTGAAAACTTTTCAGCAGAAAGTGATCTGATCAGATTTGTATATTTAAACATCACGTGGGACTTCCCTGGTGGTCCAGTGGTTAAGAATCTGCCTTCCAATGCGGGGAACACAGGTTCGATCCCTGGTCAGGAAACTAAGATCCCACATGCTGCAGAGCAACTAAGCCCCCCACACCACAACGAAGAGCCTGTGTGCCGCAACGAAGACCCAGCACAGCCAAAGTTTTAAAAATAAATCAATAAATTAAAAATAAAAGATCACGCAACTACAATTTGGAGAGAGACAATGGAGAGGAACAAGACCGAAAGCAAGAAGCTGCTTCTGGGAACAGTAATCAACAGGCGGATGATTTGACAGGAACTGAAACAATGGCAGAGGGAATGGAGAGAAGTAGGGATTTGAGAGCTACGAAGGAGGCAGAATGGATGGAGATTCGTACATGATTGGAAGTGGAAGTGAGGGAAAGTGTTGGAGGATAATTTTTAAAATTTTTCAAATTTTTAGCATAGATAACTTGGTGGACAGTGGCTGCCCTTCTCTGAAATGGAGAGGATGAGGAGTTGTCAAGTTTGCTGTTCCTGTGGGACAGCCAAGCAGAGATGTTCAGTACAAAATGGGACAAATGGATCTGAGCTCCAAAGAGAGCTCTGGGCTAGAGATGCCAGACTGAGGTCTCCAGCCCTTCCAGAAGGCAATTGTGGGGCCACTGTAGAGTGAGAAAGGACGCGGTCCTAGGACAGAATCTACAGGCTGAACATCACCTAAGGAACAAGAGAAAAGGAGAATCTCTGAAGAGAGTGGGTAAACGCAAGAGAGAGAGAAGAAAATAACTGGAGTGGTGTCCCAAAGCTAAAGGAAGAGGGGGGTTTCCAAAAACAAGGGGGGGTTTCCAAAAAAAATTTGTATTTTGATACAAAATATCAAATGCTACTGAGAGTCAAGTAAAATAAGGACTGAAAGTATTCACTAGATCACCCAACTGGTGACCTTAGTGGAAGCACTTTCACCTGAAAAGTAGTAAAGGTGGAGGTCGTTTTGCAGTCGATGGAGGGGTAAACGGGAGTGAGGAAGGGGTTTACTTATGGTCAGAGCTTATGAAGAAGAGCAGAAGAGGCGGTAGCTGGAAGGCAATGTGGTAGAAAGAAGTTTTTTAGCTTTCGGCTCATTTGTTGGTTTTAAGAAAGGAAAGTATTAGCATGTTAAAATGCTTCCTGGAATGAGCCAGCAAACAGGAAGAAGTGTACCTCCCTCATTGTTAACAAGAGGTTAAGAATGTTCAGAGACCTCCCTGGTGGTTAAGAATCTGCCTGCCAATGCAGGGGACACGGGTTCAAGCCCTGGTCTGGGAAGATCCCACATGCCTTGGAACAACTAAGCCCGTGCGCCACAACTACTGAGCCTGCTCTCTAGGGCCCATGAGCCACAACTACTGATCCCACGTGCCACAGCTACTGAAGCCCGCGTGCCTAGAGCCCGTGCTCTGCAACAAGAGAAGCCACCACAATGAGAAGCCCATGCATCGCAACGAAGACTAGCCCCTGCTCGCTGCAACTAGAGAAAGACTGCGCACAACAACGGAGACCCAACGCAGCCAAAAGCAAGTAAAATTAAATAAATAAATAAATAAATAAATATATTTTTTTAAATGCTCAGGGGATGCTTAGGACAGTCCTGCTTTATACTGTTGTCCTCCTGTAATGGTTAATAGTACCCCTTTCGGAGGACTTCCCTGGTGGTCCAGTGGTTAAGACTCCACGCTTCCAATGCAGGGGACACAGTTTCGCTCCCTGGGTGGGAAACTAGGATCCCACATACCGTGCAGGGTATCCAAAAAATAAAAAATTAAAATTAAAATATAGTACCCCTTTCACACTGTGACAGTGTGGAAGATAATTTATATGGTCAACCTAGATAAGGGGGAAGCCCAGGCTGCGCACAGACTTGGCTAACTTTGAAAGTGAAAGTGTTGGGACCAAAAATTGAAGTTTTCATCCATGTGTGTGTGTGTGCGTGTGTGTGTGTGTATGTGTGTGTGTTTATAAAGTTTTTTTCGCCTCCTGAGAGAATTCTCATCTAGTGGTTCCTACTTCATTTGTGTACTAGGGAAGAAAGGTCACTGTCCTAGGATGAGGCAAGGAGACAGAGGAGCAGAAGTCGGAAAGGGAGAGGAGGTCTGACACAGTTGGTGACAGGAATGAGAGGAGAAATTGGCCAAAGTCAAGTAGCATTCCCAAGGTCACCTACCTAGTGACATGGTCAGAATTCAAAACCAGGCCTGCCCAGCTCTCAAGTCAACTCCAGAGCCAATTTGAACTCTTCCTACAATACCAGTTGCCCCTTCTCATTACAATGTATCAGATGGGACTTCCCTGGTGGTCCAGATGTTAGGACTCGGCGCTTCTACTGTCAGAGCCCGGGTTCAATCCCTGGTTGGGGAACCAAGATCCTGCAAGCTGCGCAGCACGGCCAAAATAAAAAAAAAAAGAATGTATCAAGCATGTCTACAGTCAGCCCTCCATTGTATGTTCAGGCCACTCTCTGACCAGTGGTGCCTTCCTTCCCTCCCCATCACTACCACTGCCACCATTCTGAGACTTCTGAAGCACAGGTAAATGAAATAAACATTAGGCATCCTCTTCTCTGCATCTCTCCTAAAAGAAAACATTTGATGGGGGCTTCCCTGGTGGCACAGTGGTTGAGAGTCTGCCTGTCGATGCAGGGGACATGGGTTCGTGCCCCGGTCCGGGAGGATCCCACGGAGCGGCTGGGCCCGTGAGCCATGGCCGCTGAGCCTGCGCGTCCGGAGCCTGTGCTTCGCAACGGGAGAGGCCACAACAGTGAGAGGGCCGTGTACTGCAAAAAAAAAAAAAAATAGGTGAATGGATAAAGATGTGGGGTATATATATATATATATATATATATATATATATATATATATATATTACTCAACTATAAAAAAGTCAACTATTGCCATTTGCATCAACGTGGATGGACCTAGAGATTATCATACTAAGTGAAGTAACTCAGAGAAAGACAAGTATCATATGATATCACTTTTATGTGGAATCTAAAAAATAATACAAATAAATCTATATACAAAACAGAAACAGACTCACAGCCATAGAAAACAAATTGATGGTTACCAAATGGGACACGGATGTGGGGAGAGACAAATTAGGAGTATGGGATTAACAGACACAAACTACTATACATAAAATAGATAAGCAACAAGGATTTACTGTATAGAACAGGGAGTTATACCCAATATCTTAATAAGTTAATAATAACCTATAATGGAATATAATCTGCAAAAACAAAAAACAAATCGCTATGCTATACGCCTAAAACCAAAACAATATTGTAAATCAAATACACTTCAATAAAAAAAAAGTTTACCTGTTCCTTGGAAAAAATGCTCTGTCTCATTGATCAGACACAGTACTTAGCACACTGTAGGTGTTCAGTAAACACTGGTGATTGAGTAAGCTGATCTCAGGTTAGCAGAAACAAGCACTTTTTTTTCAAATTAAATTTATTGTTCATCTTAAAGCAAATCAAATACACAGTAACATGACAATTCCAACTTGTTCACAAAAAGTGATAACTGAGCTCTACTGAGAAATAAATACTTTTGGGATAATAGGGAAAGCGTAAGTTTTGACTAAAAATTCTTTCTTCTTCATAAAACCAAAGTCAACTCAAGGTGTTCTTTCACCAAAAAAAGTCTACCATTTTGAGTTTTTCCCCTAATCTAGTTTATTTCTTTGGTATTTTTATATGAATGATTTGTAGTAATTTGTTTGTAACAGCCAAAGAGAATTTAACCATGGTACTAGTAATAAACAGTAGATTACCAAAACTTTAATATTTATTCCTCTCTATTTTATCTTGAGAAGCAAAACCTTTATGAAAGAAAATGTAATTTAGCAGAATCACTGAAAAAGAGTTCTACCATCCTAAGTTCATTCTTATTTTCATCTCTATACCTTTCTCAAACTGTTTCTTTCCTTTAACATTCTTTACTGCTCCCCACCTATTCACAGCCTTCTTTTTCTCTTAGGGTGGGGGTGGGTGACCATATAATTTACTGTCCAAACCGGAACAGTTGGTTTTTGGTTTTGTTTTTGTTTTTCATGGAAAGACATTTTATATTAAATATAGCAGTGTGTACAAGTCAATCCCAAACTCCCAATTCATCCCTCCCCCCAACCCCCACAACCATAAATTCATTCTCTAAGTCTGTGGGTCTGTTTGTTTTGTAAATTAAGTTCATTTGTATCTTTTTTTTTTTTAGATTCTGCATATAAGCAATAATATCATATGATATTTTTCTTTTTCTGTCTGACTTAGTTCACTTCAAACTGGAACTGTTTTGAGACTGAAAGTGGCATTATTGATATTTACACTGGAAAAATAAAACAGGGCTTTCCCAGGGACACTGGGATGTAGGGGTCACCCTACTTTAAACTCTCGGGTCCTCAGTTTCCACATTAATAAAGCGAGGGGGTTGGACCAACTGACTTCTAAGGACCCTTCTAGTCTTAACCATCGAAGAGTCTACTGTTCTGACTTAATGTGCTTCATCCTCAAAATTCAGTCTTACTCAGAAAACCTCAGATGTCGCAAGGCCTCAGAACCACTTTTTTTCATCACAGGTCCATTGAATGCTGAGAAGCAGCAAAGGTGCTGAGTTAGCTAAGGCCTTTCAGCCTCTCTGCACTCCCCTCCATTTCCCATCGAGGCCTGTTGCCTGCAAGGGAACAAGCAGGTTGGACTTGTCGGCTCAGAAGCATTTCTGGGTGGAAAGGGCAGCCCGGCTGCTTGTCCAGGCAAACAGGATGTGTCTTCCCTGGTGAGTCAGAGCCAGATAGAGAAAGCACGCCTGCCCAGCCCCCTGGGGGGTTCCCCTCCGCCTCCCCAGCTTCCAGCTCCTGAAAGGGGAAGACAGGGAAAAATTCTCAGCAACGTTGCTGTTTTCTTCCAGCCTGCCCCCATGTTATACACCCTCTGAGTGTCAGTGTCTGCTGGGCTACACTAGCAGTAAGCAGAGGAAATGAGGCTTTCAAAGACAGAGCAAAAAATGATCATTTAAAGCTGTCACCCTGAGTGCAAGCTCTTACTCTAATGATGCTGACATTATTCCAAACGTTTCTAGAATGACTCTTCTGGAATGGCCTTAGCATCTTGAACCAAAAAAAATTTTTTTTGAGATCCTTAACGATGACAAATCTTCACGCTTTTGAGAGCTAGTTTGATTCTCCAACACATCTAAAAGTCACATAGATCAAATCCAAAAAGTGTGAGAAAGTGAGTAACCAAACACCACTGATTATAAAATCAGGAGAATGAAGATCTTGTGTCGTGTGTACGTGCTCCCTGAGGAGGCTTTCAAAGACAAAAAAACTGAAGAACTCTTTTGTGCGTAACTATGATGAGAGGATAATCCCTCCTAGAGCTTAAGATCGCTCCTGTGGTTACGGAGTTGGATATAGACACAAGCAGGGGAGCTTCCCTGCAGGTCCAGTGGGTAAGGCTCCACCCTTTAAATGCAGGGGGTGAGGGTTTGATCCCCGATCTGGGAACTAGGATCCCACATGCCGAGTGGCAGGGCCAAAAGAAAGAAGGAAAAAAAAACACTG
Source organism: Lagenorhynchus albirostris (assembly GCF_949774975.1). Lineage (NCBI taxonomy): Eukaryota > Metazoa > Chordata > Mammalia > Artiodactyla > Delphinidae > Lagenorhynchus > Lagenorhynchus albirostris. The sequence continues at coordinate 94,410,871 of NC_083103.1, forward strand.
AGAGGCTCTTCTCTTTTCACGGAATAAGGCCCTTCATGATCCGGCCCCACCAACTATCCAGCCCCACTTCCACGTTTTCCAGGCTCCTTGAAACTCACTCTTGGCCATGTCAAACTAACCACATATGTGTTCTTACCTTCACGTATATATCTGTACATGCTATTCTGTCTACTTTGTCCATCTGATGAATTCTTATTTGCTTTTCAAAATTAAGCTCACATTCTATGAAGGCTTCCCTGAGCCCTGGAGCCAGAGTTAATAGTTCCTTACACCTTGTGACACCTTTATTATGGCCCTTGCTGCACTATGCCATCATTACTTGTTTACACGTCTGTCTCCCCTCTAGACTGAGTCCTTTGAGGGCAGGGTCCAGGTCTTTTCATCTCTGTGTCCTCAGCACCTAAACATGCTAGGCACATAGTAGAGGCTCAATGTACATTTGCTAAAGGAGTGACTGCATACCTACCAGATAGGCTCCTGTGGGCTCCATGCTGGGCTCCCACACCTCAGCGAAGGCATGAGGTATGGAGCGCCCTCTGGTGGAACCCAGAAAAAGCTCCAAGGGTGAAGACCTAAAACCAAGTCCCAGCTTTAACTTTGCTTATTTTTATATCTCAGCAAAGATCCTCTCCATAATTGAAAAATCTACACTTGACAAGAGTTTTCCACCTTCCACTGTCTTCAGCCTAGTAGCCATCATGAAAGGAGGGGAGCAAATATAATCTATAATATATATAATAGATTCTATTTGAATATGTACAATGTAATGTATTAAATCATAATTGTCAGGATGTGTCTCCTACTTTTATCCATTTATTCTAGGTCTTAATTACTGAATGGATGATTCAACCTAGAGGTCTGAAACCTAGAATTTGGAATGTACTCATCCATTCATTTATTTAATAAATAATGATTTGATTGAATAAGAAAACTGAGACTAAACACTTAAGGAGCAACTGATATATGCCCCACACCGTGCTGAAGAAATATTTGAAGATGCCATATTGGGCTTTAAGGAATTCACAGATACTTGATACTAGACGCTTCCATCTGCAAAGCTCTTTGCAAAGCATTTGAAGACATCACCTCCTTTAATTATGACTATTCTTTTTTAAAGATGAAGAAAATGAGGAGGATAATGTGAAGCGATTTGCCCAGCTATCCAGCTCACTCCCACTACAAAATAAATGGAAGAACTATGGCCCATTCTGGGGGTTCTGTATTTAAAACCAAAGCTCTTCCCATGGGTTCTCACAAAGCCCCACAAAGTCAAAGGCAATTTTTTTTTTTACCATTTTACTATAGAGAATTTCAAACATATACAAAAGTATACAAAATGGTATAATGACCCCTAGGGACCTATCACTCAGCCCCAATTATCAGCAACTCACGGTCAACTTTTTTTCACTTATACCTTCACCTATCCATCCAATCTTATTTTGAACAAATGGAAAAAAATCATTTCACCCATAAATATAACTTCAATGCCATTGTCACACCTAAAAATAATTAACATTTCCTAGGGCTTCCCTGGTGGCACAGTGGTTGAGAGTCCGCCTGCCGATGCAGGGGACACGGGTTCGTGCCCCGGTCCGGGAGGATCCCACATGCCGCAGAGCAGCTAGGCCCGTGAGCCATGGCCGCTGAGCCTGCGCGTCTGGAGCCTGTGCTCCACAACAGGAGAGGCCACAACAGTGAGAGGCCCGCGTACCGCAAAAAAAAAAAAAAAAGAATTAACATTTCCTAAATACCAAATATCCAGTGTTAAAATTTCCACTTATCTCATAAATGTTATGTTTTTTACAGTTTACATATTTGTGTTTTATTATTGTTTTATTTTTTTTAATTGGAGTAAAGTTGCTTTACAATGTTGTGCTAGTTTCTGCTGTACGATGAGGTGAATCAGCTATATGTATACATATATCCCCTCCCTCTTGGACCTCCCTCCCACCCCCCCATCCCACCCATCTAGGTCATCACAGAGCACTGAGCTGAGCTCCCTGTGCTAAACAGCAGGTTCCCACTAGCTATGTATTTTACACATGGTAGTGTATTTATGTCAAACCTAATCTCCAATTCGTCCAACCCTCCTCTTCCCTCCCTGTGCCCACATGTCCGTTCTCTACGTCTACGTCTCTATTCCTGCCCTACAAATAGGTTCATCTGTACCATTTTCCTAGATTCCATGTATATGTGTTAATATACGATATTTGTTTTTCTCTTTCTGGCTTACTTCACTCTGTGTGACAGACTCTAAGTCCATCCACATCTCTACAAATGACCCAATTTCGTTCCTCTTTATGGCTGAGTAATATTCAGCCATGTTGTATATATGTACCACATCTTCTTTATCCATTCATCCATTGTTGGACATTTAGGTTGTTTCCATGTCTTGGCTATTATAAATAGTGCTGCAGTGCACACTGGGGTACATGTGTCCTGAGAAAACCATAATTCAAAAGGATACAGTTTACATATTTGAATTAGGGTCCAAATAAGGTGCAAAATTTGCAATTGGTCCATATGTTTCCTAAGTCTCTTTTAATCTATAGCTTCCTCTTCATCACTTTTTCATTTCCTTGAAATTTACACTTAAAGAAACTGAGTCATTTGTCTCTGGACATTTCCACAGTCTGGACTTTTTGCCTACATTATTATGTCGTGTAATATGTTCCTCTGTATTTCCTATAAATTGGATTTAGAGCAATGGTTCTCAATCTTTAGTGGGTATCAGAGTCTCTTCTGAATGGTTTGTTGAAACAGATTGCAGGGCCCCACTTTCAAGAGTTTCTGTTTCTGGTCCGAGGCAAGTCCTGAAATTTTGCATTTCTAACAAGTTGTCAGGTGATGATTGACCACACCTGAGAGTCATGCTGTAGACTTGACTGAGCCGCAGTCGGAATCAGAGTTGATTTTTTGTAAGACTACCTCACATGTGGTATCGTATTCTTCCTTCAAGAGGTACATAATGTCATCTTTTTTGGTTCTGTTAGCAGTCTTCAATGTTCATTGCCTAGAACCATTCATTCATTCATTCATTAAGCATTATAAACTATGATGTTCTAATTCTATCATTCCTGCTTCATTTACTAGCTAGGCTACTTCCAGGAAGAGAAACTCCCTCATCTGCTAAAAGGTTACCCAGTGGGATAGTTCATACAGGAAAGACTAGTTTTGAACACAACAACCTGGTTCACTAGTATCGTCCAATTGTTACCATTTAAAGATTTTCTTTGTGTGTTTGTTTGTTTGTGGTGTCGTTATAAACTCATGGCATTAAACATATTTGATGCATTGCAAACATTACAGATATTATACTTATTGATTCTCAAATGATCCCATCATTAGCTGGTGGGAGCCTCTTCAGATTGGCTCTTGAATCCTTGTAAGGTGTGTTTGCTATGTTATTTAGGAATATTCAGGTCTGGGAATTTCCTGGTGGCCCAGTGGTTAGGACTTGGTGCTTTCACTGTCTCACTGCCGGGGCCCAGCCCGGGTTCACTCCCTGACCCGGGAACTAAGCTTCCGCAAGCTGCACAGTGCGGCCAAAAAAAGAAAAAAGAATATTCAGGTCTGCTATGGAAAATAGGAGAAGGAAACAAATAAAGAGGATAGAAGAAATTAAGTGTAGAAGTGAGTAGCTTGTGAGGTAGAACAGGCCTTAATGCATAAAGCAGATATCTGTTGATATAGGAAGCAATGGACAGACTAAGTAGTTGAATACTAATCTACACGAGGCACATGAAACACCAGATATTTCTGACACACTCAATATTTGTAAAATCTTAAATCAGTCATTTGCTTGTGACACCTATTGTGGCACTCTGTGTACTCTGCCTGACATATGCAGGTAAAACCCATAACTGCCTATCACAGTAATTGACAAGCTACAGCTGTAGCCTGGAATTGTTGCCCTTGTGTTCCTACAACAGAGTATAGGAGAGGGGAAATTCTTCCTTGACCCTCTTAGGGTCCCTGGCTGGGTCTGAAAATTAAACTGACAAAGAAAGGTTAACAGGAGGAAAACCTACACATTGATTTAATGTAATTTTGCAGGACATGGGAGACTTCATAAGGAAATGAAGACTCAGAGAAACACACCTGAGTATTTTATGCTGGGTTTGCTGAAGAGTGGACCATTGTGGTGGAATAATAGTTTGAGGAGTATGAGGTCATTGTACCACACTGGGGGAAATTTAACAAGGACAGATTCTTCTCCGAGTTCCTCTGTCTTTGGAGATAAGAATGTTCTTTTCCTCCAGGCCTAGGTAGGGCACCTATCACATGAGGATTTATGACCTACATGTTTCAGGGTAGAAGGGCAAGGGGGGAAGGTGAGAGTGAGCTTCCTGCTGCTGCTGTTTTCTCAAAGTCCTTCAGCTTAAAATATTCAATATGCCAAGGTGCCATCTTTCGGGGTAGTGTGTCCTGAGCCCCTTGATGGGAGCAAGAGGCAATTCAGCCACCATCATCTGCAGAGCCTCCCTATTCATCCACAATCCCAGTCCTTGCAGCAGAGAGAAAGGTAGGGCTGATGAACATTATGTAGACAGGATTCACACCCAGTGGGTCTTCCACCGGTTTATACCCTATCCCAGATGGATTAACCTTCCACATCTCTTTCCCATTGCTACTCACTAAATGTTTTTAATTGATTTAATAAACCAAATGAATCAAGGGTATTAATTTTGTCTGTGAACCATTCTGCTCTGTGATCTCTGGGATTGTCTGTTATATAGTATATTAAGAGGCCATCATAACATCAAGGTAATTTCTCACATGACAGTCTTTTTGACACATGTGACAAGATGTTGCAGCCTCATCTTGTCTACTTCTTGCCCCAGGTCTGAAATCATCCACAATTCTTCAGGTATCCTTGATTACTTTTTTTTTTAAATAAATTTATTTATTTTTTATTTTTATTTTGGGCTGCATTGGGTCTTTGTTGCTGTGCGCGGGCTTTCTCTGGTTGCGGCGAGCGGGGGCTACTCTTCGTTGCGGTGCACGGGCTTCTGATTGTGGTTGCTTCTCTTGTTGCGGAGCACAGGCTCTAGGCGTGCGGGCTTCAGCAGTTGTGGCACATGGGCCGAGTAGTTGTGGCATGTGAGCTCTAGAGCGCAGGTTCAGTAGTTGTGGCACATGGGCTTAGTTGCTCCACGTCATGTGGGATCTTCCTGGGCCAGGACTCAAACCCGTGTCCCCTGCACTGGCAAGTGGATTCTTAACCACTGCGCCACCAAGGAAGCCCTCCTTGATTACTTTTAATGGGAAATAGTATTTGAGGCCTACTTATCTGGGCTTTGGGGGTGCTCATTGCTACTGAATTGGTAAATTATTTTTTTAACTATGTACTGTTTTATGTTATATAGGCTTCTTAGTTCTTCCATTAAAATGAATAATTTAATGTTAAATATGCAAGCTCAGATCTGAATGTACTCTTTATACAATCAACTCTCAGCTAGTCCAACTTTACAGATATATACATAAGTGGGAAAGGAAATAGAGATACCAGATTTGGTATGACAAACTGAACACACACATGTTATTTATCCCCTTTCACTCCTGAAACCCTACTAAAATGGCATATACCAGTAAAAGACAAGGAGAATGTGAACATAACAGCAGATAGGAAATAGAACAAAAGTTTAGAAGCTGAAAAACCAGGGAATGAGTGGCAAATGATTTACCATACCAGAAAAAGTTAAATTCTTCCAGAGTATTGAAGAAGTAAAATACTACTTAACTCATTCTTTGAGGTCAGCATAACGCCAATACAAAAATCAAAGATACTGTAACAAAGAAATTTCAAGCCTATTTCACTAATAAAAATAGAGGGAAAAATTAGAAAGAAAGAAGGAAAGAAAGAAAGGAAGGAAGGAAGGAAGGAAAGAAGGGAGAAAGGAAGGAGGGAGAATGGAAGAAAGAAAGGAAGGATGAAAGGAAGAAAGAAAATACGGAGGGAGGGAGGATGGAAGGGACCACTACCAAACAGGATTTATCCAGTTGTATGGTCAGGCCATTCAAGATGGTTGTTCTGTTGCTCTCTGTACATCTCTTGCTCAACCAGTCGCTGCTTCACTCACATTACTATCCAATTAATCATAAGGCTTAATTAGCCCCTGGTAACTGAGCCCAACTGACATCAATTCCCACCACCACGTCCCCCAGAGCAAAAGCCACTATGTCTTTCCAGGCCATCTGCCACACACAGTGGGGTGTCGCTCCAGGACACTTTGTGGAAGATCCCCTGTCCAATAAACCATTGATGTCTCTGTCCCTGTCTCCAGGCCCTTTCTTTGGTCACTAACTGGGCAACTACAAGGTGTTCAGGCCTGCAGGGTGCAGCCCAACACCAGTTATATAACAATGGTTTAATATTAGAAAATCTACAAATGTAATTTACCACATAAACAGATTCAGAGAAAAACTACATGAGCAACTCAATAGAAGCAGAAAAAGCATTGAATAAAATCCCATGCCTATTCAGGGTAAAAATCTTTGTAAATCGGAACTAGAAGGGAATTCTTTAACCTGATAAATAATAACTATTAAAATCCTTCAGCAAATATTATCCTAAATGGGGAAATAGCAGATTCATTTCTAAATTAAGAATTGAGAGGAACACCCAATGTCCCCACTTTTATTCCATGCTGTATCATACTGAGCCCTGTCCAGTGCAGTACAATAAGGAAAACAAATTAGAGGATTACAGAAAAAAAGAGGAACTAAAGCTGTAATTGTTGGCAGATTACATGATTTTTCACAATACCATAACAAAAGAATATAAACAAATGATTAAGAATAATAGGAGAGGGCTTCCCCAGTGGCGCAGTGGTTGAGAGTCCGCCTGCCGATGCAGGGGACATGGGATCGTGCCCCGGTCCGGGAATATCCCACATGCCGCAGAACGGCTGGGCCCATGAGCCATGGCTGCTGAGCCTGGGCGTCCGGAGCCTGTGCTCCGCAATGGGAGAGGCCACAACAGTGAGACACCCACGTACCGCAAATAAATAAATAAAGTAAAATAAATAAATGATAGGATCCTTAAAAAAAAAAAAAAAGTTAGGGCTTCCCTGGTGGCGCAGTGGTTGAGAGTCCGCCTGCCGATGCAGGGGACATGGGTTCGTGCCCCGGTCCGGGAAGATCCCACATGCCGCGGAGCAGCTGGGCCCGTGAGCCATGGCCGCTGAGCCTGCGCGTCCGGAGCCTGTGCTCCGCAATGGGAGAGGCCACAACAGTGAGAGGCCCGCGTACTGCAAAAAAAAAAAAAAGTTAGTAGAAGGAAAGAAATCATAAAGATCAGAGCAGAAATAAATGAAATAGAAACAAAACAATAGCAAAGATCAATAAACCTAAAAGCTGGATCTTTGAGAAGATAAACAAAATTTATAAACCTTTAGCCAGACTCATCAAGAAAAAGAGGGAGAGGACTCAAATCAGTAAAATTAGAAATGAAAAAAGAGAAGTTACAATGGACACCACAGAAATACAAAGCATCATAAGAGACTATTACAAGCAACTGTATGCCAATAAAATGGACAACCTGGAAGAAATGGACAAATTCTTAGCAAGGTATAACCTTCCAAGATTGAACCAGGAAGAAACAGAAAATATGAATAGACCAATCACAAGTAATGAAATTGAAACTGTGATTAAAAATCTTCCAACAAACAAAAGTCCAGGACCAGATGGCTTCACAGGTAAATTCTATCAAACATTTTGAGAAGAGCTAACACCCATACTTCTCAAACTCTTCCAAAAAATGGCAGAGGAAGGAATACTCTCAAACTCATTCTATGAGGCCACCATCACCCTGATACCAAAACCAGACAAAGATACTACAAAAAAAGAAAATTAAGGACCAATATCACTGATGAATATAGATGCAAAAATCCTCAACAAAATACTAGCAAACAGAATCCAACAACACATTCAAAGGATCATACACCATGATCAAGTGGGATTTATCCCAGGGATGCAAGGATTCTTCAATATACGCAAATCAATCAATGTGATACACCATATTAAAAAATTGAAGAATAAAAACCATATGATTATCTCAATAGAGGCAGAAAAAGCTTTCGACAAAATTCAACATCCATTTATGATAAAAGTCCTCCAGAATGTGGGCATAGAGGGAACCTACCTCAACATAATAAAGGCCATATATGACAAACCCACAGCAAACGTCATTCTCAATGGTGAAAACCTGAAAACATTTCCTCTAAGATCAGGAACAAGACAAGGATGTCCACTCTCGCCACTATTATTCAACATAGTTTTGGAAGTTTTAGCCACAGCAATCAGAGAAGAAAAAGAAATAAGAGGAATACAAATTGGAAAAGAAGAAGTAAAACTGTCACTGTTTGCAGATGACATGATACTATACATAGAGAATCCTAAAGATGCCACCAGAAAACTACTAGAGCAAATCAATGAATTTGGTAAAGTTGCAGGATACAAAATTAATGCACAGAAATCTCTTGCATTTCTACACACTAACAACAAAAGATCAGAAGGAGAAATTAAGGAAACAATCCCATTCACCACTGCAACAAAAAGAATAAAGTACCTAGGAATAAACCTACCTAAGGAGGTAAAAGACCTGTACTCAGAAAACTATAAGACACTGATGAAAGAAATCAAAGATGACACAAACAGATGGAGAGATATACCATGTTCTTGGATTGGAAGAATCAGTATTGTGAAAATGACTATACTACCCAAAGCAATCTACAGATTGAATGCAATCCCTATCAAATTACCAGTGGCATTTTTCACAGAACTAGAACAAAAAATCTTAAAATTTATATGGAGACACAAAAGACTCTGAATAGCAAAAGCAGGCTTGAGGGAAAAAAACGGAGCTGGAGGAATCAAACTCTCTGACTTCAGACCATACCACAAAGCTACAGGAATCAAGACAATATGATACTGGCACAAAAACAGGCATATAGATCAATGGAACAGGATAGAAAACCCAGAGATAAACCCACACACCTCTGGTCAACTAATCTATGACAAACGAGGCAAGGATATACAATGGAGAAAAGACAGTCTCTTCAATAAGTGGTGCTGGGAAAACTGGACAGCTACATGTAAAAGAATGAAATTAGAACACTCCCTAACACCATACACAAAAATAAACTCAAAATGGATTAGAGACCTAAATGTAAGACCAGAGACTATAAAACTCTTAGAGGAAAACATAGGAAGAAGAGTCTTTGACATAAATCACAGCAAGATTTCTTTTTTAATTTATTTATTTTTTATCTTTGGCTGCACTGGGTCTCTGTTGCTGCACCCGGGCTTTTCTCTAGTTAAGGCGAGCGAGGGCTACTCTTTGCCGCGGTGCACTGGCTTCTCATTGCGGTGGCCTCCCTTGTTGTGGAGTGCCAGCTCTAGAGCGCAGGCTCAGCCGCTGTGGCACACGGACTTAGTTGCCCCGTGGCACGTGGGATCTTCCCAGACCAGGGCTCGAACACATGTCTCCTGCATTGGCAGGCAGACTCCCAACCACTGCACCACCAGGGAAGCCCAGCAAGACTTTTTTTGATTCACCTCCTAGAGAAATGGAAATAAAAACAAAAATAAACAAATGGGACCTAATGAAACTTATAAGCTTTTGCAAAGCAAAGGAAACTGCAAACAAGACAAAAAGACAACCCTCAGAGTGGGAGAACATATTTGCAAATGAATCAACAGACAAAGGATTAATCTCCAAAATATATAAACAGCTCATACAGCTCAGTATTAAAAAAACAACCCAATCAAAAAATGGGCAGAAGACCTAAATAGACGTTTCTCCAAAGAGGACATACAGATGGCCAAGAAGCACATGAAAAGCTGCTCAACATCACTAATTATTAGAGAAATGGAAATTAAAACTACAATGAGGTATCACCTCACAGCAGTTAGAATGGGCATCATCAGAAAATCTACAAACAACAAATGCTGGAGAGGGTGTGGAGAAAAGGGAACTCTCTTGCACTCTTGGTGGGAATGTAAAGTGATACAGCCACTATGGAGAACAGTATGGAGGTTCCTTAAAATACTAAAAATAGAATTACCATATGACCCAGCAATCCCACTACTGGGCATATACCCAGAGAAAACCATCATTCAAAAAGACACATGCACCCCAATGTTCATTGCAGCACTGTTTACAATAGCCAGGTCATGGAAGCAACCTAAGTGCCCATCGACAGACGCATGGATAAAGAAGATGTGGTACATATATACAATGGAATATTACTCAGCCATAAAAAGGAATGGAATTGGGTCATTTGTAGAGACGTGGATGGATCTAGAGACAGTCATACAGGGTGAAGTAAGAAAGAAAAAAACAAATATTGGATATTAATGCATACATGTAGAACCTAGAAAAATGGTAGAGATGAACCAGTTTGCAGGGCAGAAATAGAGACACAGATGTAGAGAACAAACGTATGGACACCAAGTGGGTAAAGTGGCAGGCGGGGAGGAGCGTGGTGGTGGTGTGGTGAATTGGGAGATTGGAATTGACATATATACACTAATATGTATAAAATAGATAACTAATAAGAACCTGCTGTATAAAAAATAAATAAAATAAAATTCAAAATAAATAAAATAAAATTCAACAAAAAAGGAAACAAAGGAAAATAGTCAAGCAAGACAAACTAATAATAGTTTAGCCATTAAACAAAGTCAAGGACTTTTAGTTTCTCCTCAAGGACTATAGATGATATTCTGAGCCATGTCCTTTGAGCTGTTTTGCAGATACTGAAACCCCCACCAGGTGGAAGAAGTTAACCATATGCCACCCACAGCACGTAGACCACAGACTGGTTGAAACCAAAATGTTGATGGTGTTGACTCCCGCTTACCTCACCACCAACCAACCAGAAGAATATCCATGAGCTTATCACATACCCCACAATCTCCCTCCCTCACCCTGTCTTTTAAAACCTTTCCCTGAAAGCCATCAGGGAGTTGAGGTCTTTTAAGCACTAGCTGCCTGGATTCCTTGCTTGGCTCCGTGCAATGAACACTGCACTTTCCTGCACCACAACCCAGTGTCAATAGATTGGCTTTACTGTGCACGGGCGAGTAGACCCAAGTTTGGTTCAGTAACGCTAAGACCTTTGTTATCCACAGCCACCCACGTATTCCTTCAGCAAAGTGTTGGACGGAGAAACAATATTTTACAGGACACGGTGATCTAGGTGGGCAAAGACAAGTAAATGGCAGTTATAACAAGTGTATGGAGGAGTGTTGCCTAACCTAACTTTTTGTTTGGCGTTTAGGGCAGGCTTCTCAGAGGCTGATACATCTAGTTAAAACCTGAAGCCTTAGTATGAGTTGACTAGATGAGGGTGAACCTTCTAGGCAGAAAAACCAAGTGTTTCTTAGAAGTAAGAAAAAGAAAAAGCATGAAGCGGTTACCCATCTACTAATAATTTAGTATAGCAGAAGTGTGGGAGAGGGGGAGGAAGGAATATAAGGCTAGATAAATCTGGAAAGAAAATCAGCGGCAAGACTCCTTCCCCACCCCCACCACCATCCCTGGGCTTTATAATCATCCTGAGGATGACGCGTGAGTGTTTTAAGCTTCAAGCAGTAGAGTAACAAAATCACATTTTTGGTGTTTTTTTTTTTTTTTTTTTTTGCTGTACGCGGGCCTCTCACTGTTGTGGCCTCTCCCTTTGCGGAACACAGGCTCCAGACACACATGGCTCACGGGCCCAACATCTTCACGGCATGTGGGATCTTCCCGGACCGGGGCACGAACCCGTGTTCCCTAGCATAGGCAGGCGGACTCTCAACCACTGCGCCACCAGGGAAGCCCTTTGGTGTGTTTTAAGTTCACTCTCACTGTCTTATGGAGAATGGATTGGTGGGACCAAGCATGGAGGCAAAAAGACCATCATTGCAATAGCTAAGTGTGGCTCAAAGGATTAATCCAATCCTCCTCCTCCTCCTCTTCCACAGCCTGAAGGGTTCTCTAGGCTGGCAATAAAATGGGGCCACTGCATGACACCAAAAGCATAGGTAATAAAAGTAAAAAATAGATAAACTGGACTACATCAAAATTTAAAGCTATGCATCAAGTTTCACAATCACCAGCATGAAAAGGCAACCTATGGTATGGGAGAAAATATTTGCAAATCATATATCTGATAAAGGGTTAATACCTAGAATATATAAAGTATGACAGCTTTAAAAAAAAAAAGCCCAATTAAAAAATGAGCAAAGGATTTGAATGGACATTTCTCGCAATAAGGTATAAAAGGGCCAACAAGCACATGAGAAGACACTCAACATCACTAATTATCAGGGAAATGTAAATCAAAACTACAATGAGATACCACATCACACCCATTAGGATGACTATTATCAAAAGAACAGAAAAGTGTTGATAAAGATGTGGATAAGTCGGAAACTTGTGCACTGTTTGTGGGAATGTAAAATGGTGCGGCTGCTGTGGAAAATACTGTACGAGTTCTTCAAAACATTAAACATAGAATTACCATATGATCCAGCAATTCTACTTCCAGATATATACACAAAAGAACTGAAGGGCCTTGAAGAGATATGTGTACACCCATGTTCATAGCAGCATTATTCATAGTAGCCAAAAGGTGAAAGCAACCCAAGAGTCCATCAGCAGATGAGTAAACAAAATATGCTATATACATAGGATAAAATATTATTCAGTCTGAATCTTGAGGACACTATGCTAATGAAATAAGCTAGTTCCAAAAAGACAAATACCATATGATTCCACTTAAAAGAGAGAGTCAAATTCATAGAGACAGAAAATAGAATGATGGTTGCCAGGGGCTGAAGGGAGGGGGAAATGGGGAGTTGTTTTTCAATGAATATACAGTTCCTGTTTTGCAAGATGAAAAGACTTCTGGGGATTGGCTACACAATACAAATGTATTTAACACTACTCAACTGTATACTTAAAAATGGTTAAGATGGTAAATTTTGTTATGTGTATTTTACCACAATTTTTTTTTTAAATCGATCCTCAAAAAAAAAAGACTCCACTGCTTGGGGACTGCAAGTTTGCTAGGAACTGAGAGGTGGGGACCATTTGGGAAGCCAGAGGGGAGAACATACCTAATAGACTCCCAGTGAACAGAGTGGGCTTCTGGGCTGGTCTAGTGGCTGTGGAGCAGGTGGAGTGAGGGCAAAGTTCAGAGGAGTAGAGACATTTCATACCAAGCATTTATGGGCCCATATTGCTGATTTCCTAGTCAGTTGTTGCTTCCTTCTGTTCATTTTGAGAGGGAACTGGAGACTGGGTTCTATAAACCCAGGATGGAGGAAAGCTCTTGAATAGTAATTCTCAAATAAGATGGCACTGTTCTCTAAAGGGGTGTGGTGTTATTTGTGTGGGATGCTAAAGGCCATGCACAGAATAGGTCAGCAAAACAAAAAATTATCCTACACCCCATATGACTTTCAAACGGCCCAAGGGACATTTATGGACATAGCAGGTGGCAGAACCCTCCCCTAGCTTCCTCAACCTGTAAGAGCTGTTGTGTTAGGAAAAGCCAACAGAAACCCTTGAAACTGCCCATGACTCCCAGCCAAGATTATAAATAAAAAATAATATGGCACCGCAAAGGGAATGGTAGAGATTAGTGTCACTTTGAAGGACTTAAAGGATGCTGGAACAATGATTCTATCATATCCCCATTTAATTCACTAATTTGGCTTTTGCAAAAAATGAGGAATCATTGTACCTGAGAGTGAATTACTGAAAACCAAATAGTAACCCCAACAGCAGCAGCTGTGCCAAATGTAATACCTTTGTTAGAGGAAAACAGGAAACAGACATAACAGACATATACTTTCCTGGTCTTGCCTGGGGCTATGTTAATTTTTCCACTCTCTGTCATAACATAGTCTGAAGGGACCTGGATGATCTGGACATTCTTGAGAACATTATAGCAGTCTACTGTATCAATAACATCAACGCTAGCCAAATCGAATAAGCAAGAAATGGCAAGTACTTTGAGGCTTTGGGGAAGGGGAGATAAACCTTATGAAGATTCAGGGGACTGCCACCTAAGTGGCCTTCTTAGGAGTCCAGGGTCTTGGGCCAGCCAGGCCATGCCTTCCAATGTAGAAGACATGTTATTACACCTTGCACCGATCCTAACTTTAAGAAGGAAACACAGCACCTCATGTTTTGGAGGAACATACTCCACACTTGATTATTTACCATGTGACCTGGAACTCTTCCAGGTTTGGGTGGAGCCCAGAGCAGTAAAGGGCTCTGCAGCAAGTCCAGGTTGCAGTGCAAGCAGTTCTGCAACCTGGGCCATATTTTGGCACACCTGATGGTAATTAGAAATATCTGCGGTGAGAAAAGTTGCCTTTTGGAGTTTATGGCAAGTTCTTTTCTTTTTTAATTTATTTATTTTTGGTCATGTTGCATGGCATGTGGGATCTTAGTTCTCTGACCAAGGATCAAACCCACACCCCCTGCTGTGGAAGCTCGGAGTCTTAACCACTGAACCACCAGGAAAGTCCCTATGGTAAGTTCCAGTAGGAGGATCACAATGTTGACACATAGGGTTCTGGAGCAAGGCCATTCCATCTTCAGCAGAGAATTGTATACCATTGGAGAAACAGCTCCAGGCAAGCTACTAGAACAGACACACTGGTAGAGCTGAGTGACTGACTATGGGACATCAACTGGCCATTAAATCAGAACCGCTCATTATAGGGCTTCCCTGGTGGCGCAGTTGTTGAGAGTCCGCCTGCCGATGCAGGGCACACGGGTTCGTGCCCCGGTCCTGGAAGATCCCACATGCTGCGGAACGGCTGGGCCCATGAGCCATGGCGGCTGAGCCTACGCGTCCGGAGCCTGTGCTCCGCAACGGGAGAGGCCACAACAGTGACAGGCCCGCGTACCGCAAAAAAAAAAAAAAAGAACTGCCCATTATAAGTTAGGCACTTGTCAGATCCACCAAGTTGTAAAGTTGGGTGGATATAGCAACAATCCATCATAATATGTAAGGAATACAGTCTGGTTCAGGCATGAGTAGCTACAGAGGATACAAGCTCCAGGAGTACCTAGCCCATACTCCTATGTCCTCCACCACTGATAGTGGAGAATAAAGCCTGATCTTTGTTGACAGATGTCAGCTCAGTATGTGGATACAAGTCAAAATGGACTGCTGTAGCCCTGCAGGCCACTCAGAAGTGGCCTTGAGGACTTCCCTGGTGGTGCAGTGGTTAAGAATCTGCCTGTCAATGCAGGGGACACGGGTTCAGTCCCTGGTCCGGGTAGATCCCACATGCCGTGGAGCAACTAAGTCCGTGCGCCACAACTACTGAGCCCACACACTGCAATTACTGAAGCCCGCAGGCCTAGAGCCCGTGCTCTGTAGTAAGAGAAGCCATCGCAATGAGAAGCCCGTGCATCTCAATGAAGAGTAGCCCCCACTCACCGCAACTAGAGAAAAGCCCGTGCACAGCAACGAAGACCCAACGCAGCCAAAAAATTAAAATAAAATTTTAAAAAGTAGCCTTGAAAGCCAGTAGTGAGGGGAGATTCTCCCAAAGGGCGGAGCTTCTGGCATCGTACCTGGTCATCCACTTTATGGATGTTTGAATATATAGAGATTCATGCACAGTGGTGGATGGCTTAATTTATTGATCAGGGGTTTTAAATAAGATTAGAAGATTGGGAACAAGAAAGTATGGAGAAGAGGCATGTGTATGGACCAATGTGCATCATTATAAAGTGAGTAGGTCTTTGTGTCACGAGTTAACACCCACCAGAGAACATCTATCATGGAAGAGGCACTACAGCACAAAGTAGAAGAAAATGACTTGGCCAGCTAATGTCAACTAGCCTCTGTCCTCAGCCATCCCAACACAGGGACAATGGACTTATGAATGCAGTAACTATTGGTGGCAGTGATGGAGGCTATACCTGGGTACAGTAGTGTGAGCTTCCACTCACCAAGGCTGATCTAGCTACTGCTGCTCCCGAAACAGAGTTCAGTGCTGAGTCTGCAATTTGGGACCATCCTTGGGGGAAACCAGCCAGCCACTTCCTGCCAAGATGATTACATTGGACCCTTCCAAACCAAACCTGGAAAGGACTCAATTCATTTGATAGGAATTGATAGATATTCAATTCTATCAAATGAACGGTACAGGTTTGACTTTCTTGCCTGTAAGGCCTCAGCTGGACCTACTATCCAAGATTTCACATCCTGTCTGATCCATAAGCACTGGATCTTGCATAGCATCACAACAGACCATGGGACCCACTTTATAACAAAGGTACATAGACATACGACAATGGGATCCGCTGGGCCTATCATATACCACACCGTCCTAAAGCTGCCAGCCAATGGACCAATGGAATAGCCTTTTGAAGACATAGCTAAGGTATCAACTTAAAGATGACCTGCAGCCTGGGGCACTATCCTTCAGGATGTGACATACATCTTAAATCAGTGACTATCATATGATACTGCATCCCCAAGACATAGAATATATGCATTCAGGAAGCAAGGGCTGGAAGTAGGAGCGTCCATATTTACCATTACCCAGTGAAGCACTTAGGAAATTTGTGTTTCCTGTCCCTGTAACTCTAGACTGAGTTTCTAGAGGCCATGGTTTCCAGAGGCAGAATGCTTCCACCATAGTACACACTAAGAGTCCTATTAAACTAAGCTACACCTGCTGTCTCCCCTGCCAAGAGACCAGTAGGCAAAAAAACAATTCGCTCTCCCAGCAGGATGAATCTCTCCTTATCATCAGGAGGAGTCAGGGTTGCAGGGGGCAGGGAGAATACATATAGAACCCAAGGGTTCACGGCCTGAGAAGGCCATGCCGACCAGGAGCTCAGGCTCCCCAAGCTATGTCTTCTCTTAGTTCAGCAGAAGGGCTTGCTGAGGCCGGGAGCAATCTAGAAGAGTAATAAAGGAGGGAGATGATGACTATTAGATGGGACCCCCAGAAGAGCTGTGTAGTGGGACTGTAATTTTCCTTTCACAAGCTTCTCCAGGAAAAGAGATCAACCAGAACCCTGAAAAGGCTGTTTTAAAAATGGCGTGATGGGCTTCCCTGGTGGCACAGTGGTTGAGGGTCCGCCTGCCGATGCAGGGGACACGGGTTCGTGCCCCGGTCCAGGAAGATCCCACACGCCGCAGAACGGCTGGGCCTGTGAGCCATGGCCGCTGGGCCTGCGCGTCGGAGCCTGTGCTCCGCAACGGGAGAGGCCACCACAGTGAGAGGCCCGCGTACCGAAAAAAATAAAAATAAAATAAAAATTTAAATGGCGTGAAATTTTTATACAGCAAGTGGATCTGAGCAGTGCAAGGGGTGAACTGCATGGGTACTGCCCAGGTTCCCCTTTGAGGACTGCTTACTCCCCTGGCTGCTGGGAGGGTATCCTCTGAAAGCCCACAGCTGAGCCCTTTCACAGACATCGTTCTCAGTGGAAGCCGCTGTAACACCCAAGTTCACACCTCTCTGGAACCAGCTCATAAGCAAAACTAAATGATATACCTGTGGCCTCAACTCAGGACCACTCTGACCGGTCATCCTATTATCGAGTCCAAGCTCATACTGCTTGCTGCACTACAGACCAATAAATAGAGAGAAGAGTTATTGGGGAAAGGAACGGCCACTTTATTCGAAAAGCCAGCAGATGGAAAAGATGGTGGACTAGTGTTCCAAAGAACCATCTGCCCAGATTCAGAATTCAGGCTTCTTTTATACTGAAAAGGGAAGGTATAAAGTCCTGGCTCCAGCCAGACTCCAGAGGGGTTGTATTAATTTCTTCCTTCCTGCAGTCATTCACAGGTGGGCCTGGTCAGGATGCTCCCTGTGAGCTAAACAAAGGTATTTTAGCTTAACACTCATTACCTCGGAGGCAGGGCTCCCAGAGATGGGCCATTATGTATAATTTAAGCTTATAGGTAACATCACTTTAGTGATTAACTTGTAATAGAATATAAGGTTCTTCCCTATTATAATCCTAGCCTGGGAACTCCCCTTGGGATTGGCTGAGCTCTCGTTGTAATTCCCCTTCTCCCTCTGCCAATCCCGCTTCCTTCCCTGACAGGTGCTCTTCCTGTGCTTCCCTCCATGAGACACCTGCACACAAATTCCATTGCAAAGTTTGTTTCCCAGAGAACCCGAATGATGACAACGCACATTTAGAGATAAGAAGGTAACCACCAGGAAAAAAACAGTTTACAAAGTTGAAAGTGGTTTTCTCCAGGGAGAGGGATAGGGCTGAGTTGAGGTGAGGTGAGAGACTGTTGCATGTACCCTTCTGTGCTCTTCTTTGTTTGTAACGTGCCTGTATTACTTCCATAATTAATTTTTTCATTTAAAAATTTTTAAACGTTTAAAGAATTTGATGCTGTCATCCTCCTGTTTTAAACCCTTCCATCACTTCCCATTGCCCTTAAAATAATCCTTAGGAGTCTTTAACAAGGCTTGCAAATCCCTCCCCATCTGGAACCTGCTGAATTTCTGGTCCCATTTCTTACCTTCCTTCTCACTCTGTTACCTGCCTTTCTGGACTTCCAGTTTCTTGAATGCCTCTCTTCCTCATCTCCAGGCTCCAGACATGATGCTCCCTTTGTCTGGAATACTTTACTTGCTCTCCCGCCCCGCCCCGCACCTGGGTCACCCCTATTCCTCCATCAGGTTTCAGCTTAGATGTCACCCTGAGAAGGGTGAATTTCTCTACCCCCAGACTATATTAGGCCCCCCTCTATCACTCCCACAGCCCCTGTATTTCCTCTTTCTCAGCATCCATCTCCTGAAATAATCAGTTTAATATCCACATTTCCTTTCATCCTCCACAAGGACTATCTTGTGACTGCTCTATTACTAGCACCCGGGCACATACTACAGCATAGTAGATATCAAATATTTACTGAATCTATGAATTTCGCCAAAATGTTTTCCAGGGTTCCAGCTCTGTAATCTGTGACAAATTAAATAACCTGTCTGAACCTCAGTTTACTCAAGTATAAAATGGGGACGAAAATACTACCTACCTTAGAGGGTTGTTTTGAGGATTAAGTGAGATCTGTTGGTAAAGCCCTCAGCACGGTACCTGGCACCCGGTAAGCATTTGATCGATGCATATACTCAAACCATTTGCACTCGCATCAGCAGATTCTGAGGTCACTCTTTACCCTTTCCAACATTGAATATTGTTTTTTAAATATTTTTGCAAATATTATAGACAAAAAAGAATGGCATCTCATGGTTTTAAGCCACGTCTTTAAGTCATGTCTTTTCAAGCCAGCAGTTTTGCTAATAAAATGGCTGTGTCTTGCTGCCCCATGCCACATACGCCATAAAGAAAGCAGCTCTTCTGTGCTCCTCTCTCTTCCTGTCACAGCCTGTTTGGCGGGCAGGGGTTTCTGAGAAGGGAGCCCCCGACATGGGGGTTGCATTGTGCAAGGCCCAGACAACTAAACTGCAGGCATTTTTCACAGCAATTTCAGGTCTCGCTAGTCCAATGGGAGGACGTGGGGCCCAACTCTCCCCAGCCAACCCAGGTGGCTGCCTCTGCCTCGAACGTTTCCCAGTGACGTAGAACCCTGCAGGCCCAGAGGCCCCTCCACACTTCCTGTGTGGGGTTCAGAAACCCGCCTCCCCTCCCAGCCTTAGGTGCCTGCTTCGGAAAATGGTGAGTCTCCCGCTTACAAAGCCCCCTTCTCCATCCCAGCATTGGGAGCAATGGCCCCAGGGTCCTCATCTCCATCAGGGGTTTTGAAAAAGTCCTCTGGCTTCTTTTTCAGAAGTTATAAGCCAACCGGCCTCCGCCATCTTAGGTAGAGTGAGTGTCTGGTGAGGGAAGGATGCAGTCGGGGAATCTCTGGAGAGTTCTGGGACTCTGCCTCTTATCAGGTGAGTAGGATGGAATGAAAAGGGGAGTGTTTCTCCAGATCATGGAAGGCTCACATCCTAACCTGGTGCTGCCCAGTGGTACCAAGGAACCTCATTTACTAGAAAATATAAAGTGTTTGTGCAATGTTAGCATAGGGAACCAGGGCTGGAGGCTAGTGTGTGCCCAGGAGACCTTTCAGAGAACAGCCAAAGGAAAGCAGTTGGGATGATCATATCTACTGAAAGCAAGGCGGTCTTTGTGCCTCTGAGAACAAGCTCATTCTGTCAATGAACAACCGAGCCCTTAAGAACTAACACAGAAGAGATTAGAAGAGTTAACCTTCACTCTTTGTTGTGAGGAGACTAGATAGTTGAACCCAAACTCTGCACAGGGTATACAGCAAGCTTAGTATCTGAGACAATGAAACACCTCATAATTTTCAGTCTTCTTCAGTTGACCAAGAGCTTTCAATTACTTTAGTCCTTTTTGAAGCAAGGTGGAATATAAATTGATAAATAACCAAGAGCATTTCCATATCTCAAAACAGACAAAGAAGATTCTTTTAAAGGTTGCCGTTTATTGAGTGTCAGATACCGTGTTAAAAAAGTCTTTACACATGTTTACTAATTTAATCCTTACCTCCACCTTGGAAGATAAACGTTATATGGATCCCCTATTTTACAGATGAAGAAACTAATACTCAAAGAAGCTCAATAACTTGTTTAGAACCACACAGTTAGTAAGTGCTGAAGTTGACCTGGGAATTCAGGACTGCCTACGGGCCTGTGCTCTTAATGACAGCACGACATGAGGCCAGACAGCTCACAAGGGTTTTATTTCAGAGACCTAGAAACTGCTATCACAGCTGGGGCTCCCATCTCAGAGCTACAGCCATGGCTTCTCTAGTTCCTGCTTCATCTTGGGTTTCTCAAGCTTGAATGTGCACACAAATCACGGGGGGATCTTGTTAAATTGCAACTTCTGCTTCAGTGGGTCTGGAGTGGGACTGCGATGCTGCCTTTCTAATAAGCTCTCTGGCTTATTCGTCTGCTACTGGTCCAGGAAACACATTTGGAGTGTCAAGGGGCAGAGTGTGACTCCTTCAAGGAATTGGCTTAGAGGCCTATAGTATAAACTATGCTCTGCAGAGGGAGGGAGAGAGAGAGAGAGAGAGAGGGAGAGAGAGAGAGAGAGACAGAGAGAGAATACCAAAGACCCAAGCACCTCTAGAGATTCGGCATCATGAGAATGTGCTCAGTCTGCCCTTGTTAGGCAGGTGCGGGCAGGAGGCAGTTGGGAGGGGTGTCTCACACAATATAGAGGCTGTTGATAAAAGAGGTACACATAAAACTTTAAGGCAGGACTGCCCTGGTGGTGCAGTGGTTAAGAATCCGCCTGCAGGGCTTCCCTGGTGGCGCAGTGGTTGAGAGTCCGCCTGCCGATGCAGGGGACACGGGTTCGTGCCCCGGTCCGGGAAGATCCCACATGCCGCGGAGCGGCTGGGCCCGTGAGCCATGGCCGCTGAGCCTGCGCGTCCGGAGCCTGTGCTCTGCAACGGGAGAGGCCACAACAGTGAGAGGCCCGCATAACGCAAAAAAAAATAAAATAAAAGAATCCGCCTGCCAATGCAGGGGACATGGGTTCGATCCCTGGTCTGGGAGGATCCCACATTCAGAGGAGCAACTAAGGCCGTGTGCCACAACTACTGAGCCTGTACTCTAGAGCCCGCGAACCACAACTACTGAGCCTGCGTGCCACAACTACTGAAGCCCGCTTACCTAGAGCCCGTGCTCCGCAACAAGAGAAGGCACCGCAATGAGAAGCCCACCCACCGCAATGGAGGGTAGCCCCCGCTCACCACAACTAGAGCACTCCCACGCACAGCAACGAAGACCCAATGCAGCCAAAAATAAAATTAATTAATTTTTTTAAAAAAACAAAAACTTTAAGGCAATGTCAGGGAAACTGATTTTTATAAAGAATCCAAATTACTGCTAAATGTGGGGACCCTGGAGGGCCCAGTGGAAATATGATGGGACTCTTCAATGCACAGGCTCTAGTTGATGAATAATTGGTTTCAAATATTTCCATCTCTTTCTCAAGTAGGAAACAAATTGAAAAACCGAACCATCAGACAAGCAGGAGTCAGAGATGGAATGAGATTCTCAGTCTTTGTACCTAACCCAGAGCTTGTTTTTCTTCCACAGTCAGAGATTTCTTTTCAAAATTGTGGCTGGGCTGCAAACTTCTTTTGCTGTTTCTCCAATCTCCCCAGATGTACCCTCAACAATTTCTAACTTCTGTTTCCCAAGTGTTGTGTGTTCATGTTTAACACTAGCTGCTTTCTTCTTCTGTTTCATCTCGAATTGACCAGGAACCCGTGGTCAGTACGCAGCAGTCTTTGTCACTTATCTGGGGTATAGGAATAACTGTGATCCAGCAGTGGGTGGAAAGGACCTTAGATCTTCAGAAATGGGCAGACTAGGCCAGAGAACTTTTTCTGCTTGGAATCTCAGGCACTCACAACATTTACTAACTCTTTTTTTCTTATTTATTTTCTAGTTGGTGCTTGGGCAGAAGAAGGTGAGATATGCTTTCTTTCCTTGTTATGAAATCAGCCCAGTGTGTTTTGTATTTATGAGTGGAGTTTTCACTAGACCTCCCACAGAGCTCCCACAGATACCAATAAAAGAGGTTTCTATCATCTTCTCCTTTGCCTTTTCTTCATAAGTCTAGAGAGAGTTCTAGCCAAGAAGAGGAATGAAACAGAGATCATAGGAAATAATGAGTCTTAACTATTCAAAAGAAAAAAAGTGAGATAACTAAAAAAGTGCAAACAGTTTTCATTTGTTTGCATTTCATATTTGATGGGAGATTTTTGTAGACGGTTTGTGGCTTGAATGCCTGCATGGACATGCACTGAAAAAGCCTCTGGCGCAGCATTTGAGTGCACTTTCAGAATTACATGTCCAAATACTTTGAATGTATGTGCATATGTGTTCATGTGTGCACATGCATATGAGTGTGCCTGCCCTGGACTTACTTTCTCAGTCATTGCAGAGAGTCAAGAATGTCCCAATATTGGAAGGCTTTCTATTCAGTCAGCTCCTCCAAATTGAGTGAACCAATTTTGTGTTTAAAGGCAGCCACTGGGCCAGTCTCCATTCCATTGCATTACACTGCCTAATTTGTAGTGTCCTTTGGATACTCTTTTTAATATATCATGGAGAATGTGTTAATGTTACATTATTGACAGATGGGATATGTCAAAAGCACTGATATGCTTCAGAATAACTCACCTCTTCCACATGTTACTGGCCATTTAGGGTTGATTTTGTTTACCATTTAATTTATGTCCAATACAGATCTTCTTCTTTCCCCAGCTTTATTGGAACATAGTTGACATATAACATGGGGTGAGTTTAAGGCGTACAATGTAATGATTTCATAAATATATTTTTTATATTTATATACCAAATATATATATTATATTCAAAATGATTACTTAGAACCCTTTTTTATAATTAGTTACCAGTTGTTTAATGTAGGATCCTAAACAGCTTTTCGTATACAGCCATGGGGAATTTGAATATCCATCTTTTTTTTTTTTTAACATCTTTATTGGAGTATAATTCCTTTACAATGGTGTGTTAGTTTCTGCTTTATAACAAGGTGAATCAGTTATACATATACATATGTTCCCATATCTCCTCCCTCTTGCGTCTCCCTCCCTCCCACCCTCCCTATCCCACCCCTCTAGGTGGTCACAAACAACCTAGCTGATCTCCCTGTGCTATGCTGCTGCTTCCCACTAGCTAACACATATATATGGAATCTAAGAAAAAAAAAAAAGGGTCATGAAGAACCTAGGGGTAAGATGGGAATAAAGACACAGACCTACTAGAGAACGGTCTTGAGGATATGGGGAGGGGGAAGGGTAAGTTGTGACAAAGTGAGAGAGTGGCATGGACATATATACACTACCAAACGTATCCATTGTTTCTAAAGGTTGAGGGAAGAGTCCTAACCCATGGCAGCAGGGTCTGATCTTAGTAGCTGATAGGAGTATTGCTAATAGTTTCTTATCATTTCCTTTTCAGATTTTGAAGAAACTGGTAAGAGGATTTTTACTCTGTACGACTTCCTTTCAAATGTGGAACAGAATGGTCATAGAAGACAATCATAGTAATAAATACTAAGAACCAGAACTATTAGAGGGAAAATACAATTATCTTTCAATGATATGTGCCTATGTTTGTTGCTAACTGTCAGGTCTGATTATAGCTGAGCGTGGTGTGTATCCCTGAGCAACCATTCAGGAAAGAATACACATGTGGGTGTTGGAGCCACCACAAGTTTTTGTGTAAATCATGAATTCATTGAAAGCAGAGATGGCGTCTTATTTACCTGGCCCAGTGCCTGGCACATAGTAGGTGCTCAATGAATATTTTTTGAATGAATAAATGATCATACACGTGAATGCATCACTAGTTCCTTCCCCTCAGGAAGCTGATGATCTTGGGAATTCCCTGGCAGTCCAGTGGTTAGGACTGCACGCTTTCACTGCGGAGGGCCCAGTTTCAATCCCTGGTTGGGGAACTAAGATCCCTCAAGACAGGTGGTATGTCGTAAGAAAAATCAGTAAAAAGCTGATGGTCTTATTTGAAAGACAAATAATTGATAATATAGTCTTTTGCATGTTATGGGTAGATACAGAATAAAATATAAAGAGAAGAGTGGTCAACTCTACAGAGGATGGTTGGGGAACGCTCCCCAGAGGAGGTGATTCTTGAGCTAAATTTTAAAGGGTGAGCTTATATTTTAAGGAAGAATATCTCAGGCAGAGGAGAAGGCCATGTAGCGTGTGGTTAAGAGTCTAACTCTGAATCTAGACAGTCATATCTGAATCCTGGCTCAACTTCTTATTTGCTGAGTGTCTTTGAATAATTTAGTTAACTTCTCTGTGCCATAGCATCATTACACGCAAAATGGAAATAATAATGATATCTAGCTGATAAGGTTGTTATGAGGACTGAATGAGTAATTACTTAGAACATTATCTGACGTATAGAAAGCAGGGGGTGGATTTTAACTATCATTATATGGGAAGTATGCAGACTAATTAATATGCATTAAAGTTTATTGAGCATGTGTGTTCTATGTATTGCCCTTAATATTTTACCTGAATTTCCTCATATAACTCTCCTAACACCCCTATTCTACAGGTAAGAAAACCAAGGCTTAGAAAATGAATATATAGTCCAATCAGAGAGAGAAATATAAATGCAGATTTAGCTGATGCTGAAGCTCATTTTTTTAATCATTATGAATGTGTACAAAATTTTTGTGAGCGTAGACATCTAGGCCCTTGTATGAGAATGTGTTGGTCTGAGCTCTGCTACTGCATTTGTGCCAAAAGGAGTTGTGAGCAATTTCCTTTACATTGCTTTTCCAAACAAACACACCAATCAGAGTGAAACTTCTATTTACTTCTAAATTATTTTATTTATGATTTCTAGTTTAATATTTCTAAGAAATATCAGTGCTGAAAAATGATTCCCAAATCAAAATATTATAGACTATTGTCATTATACTCAACTTGCAATTATTAACAGATAGATACACCTGGAGAATGACTTGTTTACATTCCTTATGATCTCAGCTGGAGGGCTGACTGAGCAACTGGGGCAGAACTCTGTTCTGCTCTCCATTAGCAGGACCCCCAGAAGGAAAGGAAGAAAGTAACTAACACTTTTCTTGAGCATCTGCTATGCACCCCATCCATTTTCACGTTCATAATCCATTTAATTCTCACGAATACCCTCTGAAGTGGATGTTTTATCTCCATTTCCCAGATGAAGAAACTGAAGCTCTGAGAAGTTAAATGATTTTCCCTTGGTCACACAGCCTAAAGCAGATCTTGGATTCAAACACAGCGCTACTGACTCAGCCTAGTGCTCTGTCCCCAACAGCACACTGTAGCAAAACAGCCCCAACAGAGAGAGGGCTGTCTCTGAGCACCACTCTCCACCCTTCCAGCTGTCATATACAGGCTCAAGCATAGCCTAGTGCCACCCAGTGTCCCAGCCACAAGTTTTCCAGGAAATGAGGGTGCTCCCCAGCCCGCTTCCCAGGGCAAAATTGCCTACTGTGGGGAATTTGGCTGGATCCCCAAATTATACTAGTGGATTTCAGTTGTCCACACCAATAGTTCTAACAAAAATAATTGAGAGTTGATTGCACTCAGATATAATTTAAAATAAAGTCACATTTTATTAGAAGAACTATTTCCTTAAAATGTGCATAGTGCTTCACATAACTTAAGGGCAATAACAGAAAAGTGGCATGGAATAAGAAGAAAGATATTTGATCTCTACTATGAGGGTTTCTGTTAGTTATAAGTAAGAACTTCTGAATAATGAAAAACACGGAAGCCCAAGAATCAGTGATTCAAACATATAAAGGTCTTTATCTCTGAGAAGACCCTTTCATATCTATCTGGAATATGGTTCTTGCTAATGCAAGAGAATAAGCTTGAAGACGACTGGAATTTTTCAGCTTCAGGATTTTAAGACTGAGCTCTAGTGGATCTAAATCTAGAAGCACGTGCTGGTATATTCTCAGTTTGATGTATCTGAGTTGTGTCTATGAGCATATCTCATAGGACAAGGACATACCTCACCTTCAAGACTTGGAGCTCCCTAAAGAACAGGCCCTCTTTGGGAATTCTTGAGGATAGTATCTAGTTCCACTTGAAATTTTTCACCTACAATTTAAACTTAAACCAAGGTTATTTTCTTACCGTTCCTTCCTTTTTTCATTTTCAGATGAAGTTACACCAACACAAACAATTAAAAGTAAGTTTATCAGTCTTTTATATCTGCCCTATCTGATGATGCAAGTCAGTGGTTGGGAAGAAGGAATTGATTGAGAGAGATTAACCCCAAGAACTGAGGTCCTCCCAACCTCATATTTCTAACTCCCATTTTAGAAACATTGCAAATAAGGACTGCTATAGATTTTCTTTACTTCCCTCCTCCCCTTCCAAGTCCCCATGTCCATGCCTAAACTCTGAAGTCACCTTCAAAACGTTCTCTAGGGCCCCTTCTCCTACATATCTCCTCTTTCATACCCCCTAGCCAGCAGAGTTCCCTTTTGACAAGAAAATCTAAGATCTAGGATGTCAGAGGACTTTCTGCACTTGGTTGGTTCTTCTGCTACTAATTTGCCTTAAATCTTACTGGGTTCTCCCTTTAATTTCCCTTCTCTTTTCTCCAATTCCCCAGCATATAAAGTCTCCATCTCTGGAAAGAGTGTAGAGCTGACATGCCCTGAGGATACTGTACCTGAGGAAATAACTTGGAGAAAAGATGATAAACCAGTGCCCCATTTTGACAAGCCACTGTTACTGAAGGATTTTTCAGAAATAGAGAACAGCGGTTATTATACCTGCTCAAAGGACAAGAAGCATAAGCTCTACCTGAAAGCAAGAGGTAATATAGATCTTCAGAGCAAGCACTATTAGACTCTTTAGGGAGGACCATTTCAAAAGGGCATTCTCAACATTTCCCCTAACCCAACTCACAGTCCCCTGGCCTCTTTGTGCTTCTGCGACACTCAGTCCTGGACTGTCTGGGGCCGCACAGCATCAGTGTTTTCTGAAATATAGATTAAACACCAATATGGGGCTGTCTGGGTAACCTCAGTCAGCTCTAGATCTAAAACTACAATGTCCCAAGAGACAAGATTGGGTCCTTTGCATTATATCGTGTCCAGAATTACGGGACACCAATATTAGTTTATCTGATGCTTTATCCAGAGAGGAATTCTCCAGGATTTACAGAAAGAACTCAAAGCCACTCTACTAAAGTGTCATAAACTAAGGCATATTAATAAGCAATAATGATAGCTAACAATCATTGAGAGCTTATTAAGTTTTAAGCACTATACCAAATACTTGTCAGGGCTTTTCACACAATCCTCTTAACCACCATATGGGTTGAGTGCTGTCTTACTCCCATTTTATAGATGAGGAAACAGAGGTTTTGTGGGTTGAACACACATTCCACAGCTTTCACAGCTAGTGAGTAGCATGGCTGGGACTTGAACCCAGGACTGTCTGACTGCAGAGCCTCTACCCATGAACACCACAGTTTGCTTGTTGTTATAAACGTGTTGAAAGGGGGCAGGGGGTGTCTGACCATGGCAGGCATGTGAGTATTAAAGGCAGAACGACCTTCATTTTTGCCTTCCTCATCTCCAGTGTCCTGTGTCTTCCCTTCTGGGTGATCTCTCTTCTTCTCTCCACACTCCCCACCCCACAGTGTGTGAGAACTGCATGGAGGCGGATCTGAGGTTGGTGGCCACAATCATCGTAGTGGACATCTGTGTCACTTTGGGCTTGCTGCTGCTGGTGTATCACTGCAGCAAGAGCAGAAAGGCCAGGACCGCGCCTGTGACGAGAGGAGCGGGTGCTGGCGGCAGGCCCAGGGGTAAGACCATGGAGGAGATTCCCGCCAAGGGGGGAAGCCCAGGCCAGGCCAGGATGGGCTGGCAAGTCCAGGGCTAGGTCGAGACAGCTTCTCTAGAACATTCACAGTGTGGCCAAGATCTTGACACAGAGTGTCCCATTTCAGACCACTCCTGTCCTCTCCACCCTTGAAAAATGCAAAAACGTTTACTACCAGGATGGGCTTCTTCAAGTGCCTGTCAGTGTTCTGGAGCAATCAGACTCCACCCCTCAATCTTTGTGGAGACTTTGGGACATTAGTTCCTGCCTTTTCCTTGCCCTCCCGACTCCAACCTGTGGGAAAGGAAACAGTGGAAGGACCTTTAGCTGAGGTCACAAATGATAAGGACAGTGTGGGGTCATTAGAGATGGGATGAAAGAAAACAAAGAGAAAGGGCAGCTGAAATAGAAAAAAGAAGTAGAGGAGAGTTCGCCCTCCTTGATCTGGGTCTCGTTCTCACAAGATTGGTGTTTCCTCATGGCAATGAATCCTTTTCCCTTCCCTCCTCTGCAGGACAAAACAGGGAGAGGCCACCACCTGTACCCAACCCAGACTATGAGGTAACAAGGGATAAAGTGGGGTGAGGGGTCTTTCTAGGAGAGAAGGGGACAGGTGGGACTGGCCCATCAGACACTTGAAATCCCCTCCCTCAGGGCTCCAGGATAACCCACCATGTGCCCGCCTCTGCATCCATCATGGTAGGACGGGGCCATCTCAAAGGCTGCAGGGCTTCCACAACCACGGGTGGTAGGGGTGAGGTGCTGCCCCTATTTCTCTGGCTTATTCATTAGCTGAGCGACAGCCATGGGGAATACCGTGCACCCAGACTCTAACATGATAAACTCATGACTGATGTTCCACCGGCATGCACCTACCTGTTGTTGGAACATGAAAATATTTCACTGGTGAATAGCCCCAAGCTTCCTCCATCCTCCATCCCCAGCACACACACTGCCAGACATCACAGCCCCTCCCCCACTGGACCACCTCTAGATTGGGCAACTGAAGAGTTACTGCCTAGCATAGCAGAGAACCACCAGGATTGTTCTGATTGCTCAGTGTATGTGCACTACCAATTGTTAGATATTTTGAATATCACACATGGACAAACTCAACAAATATTTATTGAGCACCAGTCAAGAGCGTGCTGTTCAATTTTGCACGAGTGACTTCATTTAATTCTGAGAAAAGGTCCGAGAGTTGAGTCTTTAGTTTCCCATTTTTGAGATGGGAAAACTGAGGCTCACAGGAGGTGAGCAGATCAAATCTCTTACCAGTTGAGCCTGCCTCCTGACCCCTGGTCTAAGGTTCTTCAGAGGCCCTTCTTTCTCAGGAGTGACCTCCTCCCACTCTGCTGACCATCCCCTCTCTATTCCACCCCTAGCCCATCCGGAAAGGCCAGCGGGACCTGTATGCTGGCCTAAATCAGAGAGGCATCTGACAGCTCCTGAAGGCACTGTCTCCCACTGACCCAGGTCTGGCTCCTCTCCAGGGCTGCTACTCCCTGTTCCCTGGGCAAACCTTGGACCGCACAGGAGAACTGTTCCTCTGCCTTGTGGGGAGCTCACACCCTCAGCCTTGTCCCCAGCGGCCTCCTTCCTGCCTTCTCTGCTGGCCCCCATCCGAGGATATTGCTGCCTCATTATCCTTTGAAACATCATCACTACTCACCCCTCGCACCCCGCCTGCCCTCTTATCAGGATATTTATTTCTGTTCTTCACACACCCCCATTCCTTCCTGCCCTGATGGCTGTTACTTCTCCCTGTGGCTCCCTCCTCCTCCTGCATAGAAGTTGCCCCATCCCTAACTATTCCATCTACATTTCCCTGTTTCTAGCTCTCTCTTTGGCGACCCTCTGTGGGAATGGACTGGGTAAATGCTGGCAGAGGTCCCGCCCTGTTCACAGACCCTGGCCCAGAGCTAGTCCTGTGTCCCTTCCCTCCCTGTCTCCACAGCAGGCCCCTAGACAGTCATTTGCAGCTCCATGAATGTGCTAGGCGCCTTTTCAGCTGAGAGAGAAAAGAAATAAAGTGTATTTGGCTGAAAGAGTTGCTGTCCCTCTTTTCTGGGAGGCCCTCAGAGGCTGCCTCGTTTCCTAAGACAACACAGGTCCTCCCTTCCTCTGACTATATTCCTAGCTATGACCCCAAATGCCAGTACTACCTGTTTTCACAGCTGAAACAGACATTATCTGAAGCTCTCTTTGGAAAGGGCATCAGGGAATAAATCAAAAGAGAGAGAGAGAGAGTGAAAGGGAGGGAGGGAGGGAGGGAGGGAGGGAAGGAGGAAGGAAGGAAAAGAAAGAAAGGAGAGAGAGAGAAAGAAAGAAATGATCGTTTACCTAATGTCTTTTGGAGAAAAACATCAAGGATGGCAGAGAGTGCCTGATGGGTCCCTGATGGAGTGGTCAGCTCAGAAAATGGGTGAGACAGAAACAGAGGCCTTAAAAGGTAGCTGAAGGCAGCAGGCAGAAGAGAGGAGGTGAAGGGGAGGCAGCGGACACATATTTCCTTCCTGCCTCGAAAAGGAAGCGCCTCCGCGGAGCTGGGGAGGGGAGGGGAGGGGAGAGAAGGGGAGGAGGTGCTGCCGGGCAGGCCCCTCTCCCTCCACTGTGAGAGGCAGCAGCCTGCAGCCCGAGGCGGGCTGTGGTTTAGCGGCCAGGATGTGGGCTGCACTCTGAGCGAGGGACATGGGTGCAGCGCAGCAGAGACTGGTGTTGTGGGAGGGTTTCTTTCCACTCTCCCAGGGCACACACTCAGCTTGCAGAGAGAAGACGCCAGAGCACTGAGGACCTCTCAGCCCAGCTCAAACCAGTGGGCTCTCCTTGCTCCCTCTCTGCACTCAGAAACCTCTCTGCTGACCCCAGGACTATTTAAGAGTGTGACCACGACTCACAAAAGCCCTTTGTGGTTAGCAGCCTCCACACACTGGACACACTCAGCCTTGGTCTTGTGGTTACAGTTTCTATCTGTTGGCCCCTGCTGAAGCTGCTTCTCTCCCTGTAAGCACTCAGCACTCAGGCTCGAAAGGAATCTCTGTGACGTTGACCACCACTAGCTGCTGAGCAGCAGGCTGGCCCGGGGTGGCAGTTCTGTCCCAGGTATATGTGATGCTGCCCAGGCAAGGGAGGTATGGCTCAGCGTAATGAAAGCAATAATAGCTAACACTTAGGAAGCATTTACTCTGCTCTAGAAATTGTGTTTAGCACTATACAAGCGTTATCTCATTTCATCTATGATGACCGACCGACAAGGTAGATGTCCTTATTTTACATATGAGAATAGGGGGCTCAAAGAGGTGAAGTCATTCACTCAAGGTGCACAGTTAGTCAGGGACAGAGCTGGAATTAGCCGCCAAGGCTGTCCAACTCCAATGCTCTGAACAGCTACCCAGTGCTGACTGTGATCATTAGAAATGCTCTCCATTTTCCTGACTTAAAAACTGTATTGAATTGCTTAGGTATTCCTTCCATGAGCGCTTTTCTAATCACTCGTGTGACAGACCAGCACTGTGCTAAGTACTAAAAGGATACAAACAGTTCCTGTCTTCAAGGAGCTTACAATTATATGAGTGGTCAAGTATGCAAAAAGTTAAACAGCGACAGAACCAATGTGAGTAAGCATAGAAGTGCTATAGATGGTGTTGTCAGTTTTCCCAGGAGGAACTGGGAGAGCTGAGGTGGTGGGCAAAAGCTCCATGGAGGAAGAGAGACTTGATCTGGGCCCTGAAGGGAAGGATGGAGAGAATTTGAAGTCAAAGGAGAAGGCACTCCACTCACTGAAGATGAACTAGGTAACCAAAATAGCCCTTTAGCTATTAAATAAACTGAATTCAGAGTTGAAAACCTTTCCACAAAGAAAACTCTAGACCAAGATGGCTTCCTTGGTGAAATCTATCAAACATTTAAGGAAGAAATAATACCAACTCTATACAAACCCCTTCAGAAAATTGAAGAGAGAATACTTCCAACTCATTCTATGAAGACCAAACTTATCACGCGCAATGCTTAATATTATGCGTCAGACTGGCTGAGCCACAGTACCCAGATATTTGGTCAAACGCATCTCATTGTGTTGTGAAGGTACTCTTTAGCTGAGATTAACATTTATATCAGTCGACTTTGAGTAAAGCAGATTACCTTCTATAATGTGGGAGAGCTTCATCCAATCAGTGAAGGCCTTAAGAAAAAGCAGACTGAGGTCGTCTGAGGAAGAGGGCGCTCTCTCTGTCTCTAGACCTTCCTTTGGGCTCAACATGCAACATCAACTGCAACTCTGTTGCTCTGAAGAACCCTGACTAACATACCCTGATATCAAAAAAACCAGACAAAGACATTACAAGAAAAGAAAGCTGCAGACCAATATCCCGTATGAATAGATGCAAAAATGCCTCACGGGCTCCCCTGGTGGCGCAGTGGTTAAGAATCCGTCTGCCAATGCAGGGGACACGGGTTCGAGCCCTGGTGGTGGAAGATCCCACATGCCGCGGAGCAACTAAGCCCGTGCACCATAACTACTGAGCCTGCGCTCCAGAACCCGCGAGCCACAACTACTGAGCCCGTGTGCCTAGAACCCATGCTCCGCAACAAGAGAAGCCACCGCAATGAGAAGCCCGCGCACCGCAACGAAGAGTGGCCCCCACTCGCCGCAACTAGAGAAAGCCCGTGCACAGCAACGAGGACCCAACACAGCCAAAAAAAAAAAATAAGCTTCACAAAATTTTAGCGAATTTAATCTAATAATATACACACACAAAAAAAATACATAATGACCAAGTACAGTTTTTTTCAGGAATGCAGGATTGGGTTAACAGATCATGCCATCAATGTAATTTACCATATTAACAGACAAAAAAAGTAAAACCATATAATCATCTCAATGGATACAGAAGAAGCACTTGACAATCCTCAACAACTATTTTTGTTTAAAATTCTCAGCAAACTGGAAAGAGAAGGGAATGACCTCAACCTGTTAGAGGGCATCTAAGAAAAACGTACAGCCTACATCATATTTAATGATGAAAAACAATGCTTTCCCCCTAAGATCACTAATAAGGCAGGACTTCCCTGGCGGTCCAGTGGTTAAGACTCCACGCTCCCAATGCAGGGGACCTGGGTTCAATCCCTGGTCAGGGAACTAGATCCCACATGCCACAACTAAGAGTTCACATGCCGCAACTAAAGATCCCACGTGCTGCAACTAAGAGCCGGCACAGCCAAATAAATAAATATTTAGAATGGACCCAGAACTTAAAAACAAACAAACAAAAACACAAATAAGGCAAGGCTGTCCTCTCTCCACTTCTACTCAACATTGTACTGGAGGTTCTAGTAGTACAATGAGCCAAGAAACGGAAGTAAAACAGATCCAGATTGGAAATGGAAAAGCTGGAAATAAAAAACTGTCTTTATTCACAAACAACATGATCAAATATATGGAGTATCCAATGGGATCTACAAAAAAAAAGCTACTAGAATTAATTAGGAAGTTTTCAGGATAGAAGATCAATATACAAAAAGTAATTGTATTCCTATACAATTTCAAGGAACTACTGGAAATCAAAAAATTTTAAATAACATAAACAATATCATCAAAAATATAGTAAAGCACCTAGGGATAAATCTGACAAAAGACATGTTCATGGACTGGAAGACTCAATATCATTAGGATGTCAGTTCTCTCCAAACTGATCTATAAATTCAATGCAATTCTGATCAAAATCTCAGCAGGCATTTGTAGTAACTGAGAAGGCAATTCATACGGGACTGCAAAGAACCTAGAATAGCCAGACTACTTTCTTTAAAAGTTGTATCCCAGCCATTCCACTCCTGAGTATTTATCCAATAGAGATAAGAGTGTATGTCCTTGTATATGAGTGTATGACTTGTATAATGATTTATGTATGAATGTTCATAGCAACTTAATTTGTAATAGTCAAAACCAGGAAACACTCAAAAGACAATCAAGGGGTGAATGGATAAACAACTTGTGGTATATCCATACAATGGAGTACTACTGAACATTAGAAAGGAATGAACTATTCATAGATGCAAAGAGATGGATGAATCTCAAAATAATTATGCTGAGTGTAAGGAGCCAGACCAGAAAAGGGTACATATTATATTATTTCACTTATTTAAAACTCTAGATAAATGGAAACTAATCTATAATGACAGAAAGCCGATCAGTGGTTGCCTAGAGGATGAGAGGATAAGGAAGAGATTGCATGCAAAGAGGCACAAGGAAACTGTCCAGGGTATTGGGTAAGTTCATACTTATCAATCTTGGTGATGTTTCACAAGTGTATACATATGCCAAAACTTATCAAATTTTACACGTTAAATATATGCAGTTTATTCATGTCAGTTTACTTCAGTAAAGCTGTGTTTTAAAAGCACAAAAAAAAAAGAGAGCTGAAGGGACCCAAGTTTCCAGAAGGGCTCAGGTGAAGGTCAGTGTTTCTCATCCTTGGCTTCACATTAGAATCAGCTTAGGCAGTTTGAAAAGTCCTGATGTTCCAACCCAGTATAATCAGCATCTCTAGGGGTGTCACCCAGGCATCAGTACTTTGAAAGCTCCCCAGGAGATTCCAATGTGCAGTGAATTTTGAGAACTGGTGAGCTGTAGAGGGGGACATAAGGGTATATGAGGAGCACAGGATCAAAGGAAGTGTGCAGGGCATGGGAAGGACACAAGTATTGCTGCAATGCAAGCCGTGGAAGAGTTGCCCAAGGTGGAGGGATCCAGTGTGAAAATTGGATCTAGGGCTAGGAGGACTGCAGCAGTAGGGTATAAAGGGTAGGAATGAATCATAACCATGAGTGAAGCATGTGTAAATTGGAAGTTCATTCTGTCCTAACAAAGTTAGGGTCTGTGTGTATCTTGAGGAGATAGTGGGCAGAATCATCCAGACCTCTGGCTATGTGGTTGCTAATAATTTTCTCCTTTGGGAACCCTGGTCTAAGAAACTCCCACTCTTGGGGACTTTCCTGGTGGTCCAGTGGTTAAAACTTTGCCTTCCAATGCAGGGGGTGTGGGTTCGATCCCTGGTTGGGGAGCTAAGACCCCACATGCCTCGCAGCCAAAAAACCAAAACATGAAACAGAAGCAATATTATAACAAATTCAATAAAGACTTTAAAAATGGTTCACATCAAAAAAATCTTTAAAAAAAAAAAAGCCCATCTCTCATTAAACTGTTCTGAAGTTTATTGAATTACTCTTACGCAGAGAAAAAAAAGAGGGGTTCCCACACATGGTAGACAGGCATGGGCGTAAAGGACACAAAAGAGTAAGTGGCCTCAATTCTTCCTCTAAACCAGAGATTCTCTGAATTGAGGCTGCTTCAGAATCACCTGGGGACCCAAGAGTGTCCCCAAGTGGGACCCAAGTGTGTATTTTTTAAATAAATCCCAAAGTTTCAGAACCGCCACTAACCCAATGGCTAAAGATGCCATCTATTGCAAATATCCTAATTCCCCACCCAGTCTCAGACTCCAGCTTTCCAAGTGTGTGGAGAAGGATAGTATGTTTTCATTGATGAAGAGTTTCTGATGCCAGTTTACTATGCAGAAGGCAGGGGTGGGGCAGGGACAGGTTCTGAGGAAAGAAAATAGAATGGTACCTTCTATACAGGGGAAAAGGGTACTGAAGGGGCCCTGG
The DNA here is from genome assembly GCF_949774975.1 of Lagenorhynchus albirostris. NCBI lineage: Eukaryota > Metazoa > Chordata > Mammalia > Artiodactyla > Delphinidae > Lagenorhynchus > Lagenorhynchus albirostris. The sequence goes on from NC_083103.1 coordinate 94,446,924, forward strand.
CTGAGACCTCCTTGTAGGTAGTGGCTACCACTCCACAGGAGTCATAAAGCCAAGGCCAGCCCCTTAGCAGAAATGGGACTTTGTCATACACACTCTCGGAGCCTTGATGAGAAGTGATCCTCAGGGCCTTTGATGTCTCTGCCACCTCCACTCATGATGTCATGGAAACTTCTGAGTGGCTGTGTCCCTAAACACAGCAGCCCGCCCTCCACTGTGGTGAGGAAATCAAAGCCGTAGAAGGGTTGTAATAGGGGACTGGAGCCAAGAGAGTGTGGTGGGGCCGATCCTGCACCCAGGGAGCCCACCAGGACAGAAACACCAGTGGGTCAAGATATGGTGGGAGACGGCCCATCACACGGTCCATGTGGGGCAGAGGAGGGAAGTGATTAAAGAAGGACACAGATGGGCAGGGGAGGGCAAGGGCCCAGTCAGGTCAGGGCCACTCCCATGCCTTGTCCAGGAGCCTTCAAAAGTCCAGGCGCCTGCTGAGTAAAGGAGGACAGCTTTCTTGGCTGAGCAAGGAGAGAAGGTCCAGTCGATAACCAATAAGCCTAGAAGCCACCAGCCTCAGGTTCACTTGTTCCGAGCCCAGTTCTCACCAAGATGACTGTACTGAGCATCATTCCGATCTCGAAGGGGCTAAGAGATGAGAAGGAGAAGCAGTGAGGCAGTGTCAGAACTGTCCCAGGGAGAACCCCAGCAGACCCCAGAGATGAGAGATCATTCCTGGCCATTCCAGACCCCCCAGTGACGGATTCCCCACTAGGATCTTCACACACATACACATTAAACCTAGTATCAGGCTCTCCATCCCCACTCACTCCTCCCCCCATTCTCATCTTTTTCCCCTCAGGGCTCACCTGATAGAGCTGGTCATTCCCCAACAAAACTTGAGTGTCAGCAACTAGAAGAACCAGGGAAAGAGAGTCAACAAGGGCCTAGGAGATGGGACAGGGAGACCCCGTGAATGCTGCAGGGGGACCAGCATTGGTCACACCCTTGGAAGTCTGCATGAGCTACATGGGCACCTAAGTGCTGTCAGCAACCAGTTGTAGGAGGCCTTAGGAGATTGCAATAGTGACTCCCAGGTGAGACACAACCCACCTCCAGCCCCGTTCCTTAGCAGGTACACACTCATACCCACATTCACAGCCACAACACACACATGTTCTGTCCCTCCCACTTACCCCTGGAGAGCCTTCCAGTCTCGTGTCCAGCAAAGCCGTAGACACCCAAAGCAAGGAGCACGGTGGCAATGATGTCAGTGATGACGATGCCTGCCAGGGTGGCCGAGTCCAGCTCCACACAGTTCTGGCACACTGTGGGGGAAGGGAGGCCAAAGGAGAGGTGGAGGGGCTTCAAGATCAGGGAACCATCTCTGCCTCTTAGGTCAGCCCCAGGATCTCTCATGCCAAGACCCAAACTAAGTCCTGCTGAGAGCCTTGATACGTCTACCTCTAACCTTCAACCCAAGAAATCCCTGAGGAGAGCCAAGAAGTTGTCTCAGCTTTGTAGGAACTTAAACAAGGCAGTAGGCCAACCACTCTCCCAACCAAGCCCCTACTGCTTGGGTCACAAGGTCCCTATTGTTCTTTTGCCATTAAGCTATTTCCCACTCAGGGCTCCAAAATCTGGCTCATACCATTACGAGAACAACCCAGTTTGTTGAGAGCACAGACTGGTACACCAGAGCTCCCTACACCTAGAAAGTTCTCATATCCAGAGGCCCCATCCATTCCAACGCAAAGGGTCTTGGAAGCACATACTTCGATAGTATACTTGCAGAGTAGGTGTTTTGCTGGTTTGTCCATCTGCCTTATTGCACACATACAGTCCTCATGGGTCCAGGCTGCGTTTTCCCAAGTCCATAGTTTTATTGCCTACGGCCAGTTTTCCTACCGTTCCTTCTAGCCACGTGATACTCTCATTGCATCGCAAAAACACTCTGTCCTCAAGTTCCTCCACAGAGATATCGAAGGGGCTCACTAAGGGAAAAAATACCACAATTGGAGCCAGCTCTTTGGTCTGCACCAGACTGCTTGTTCTGCTGAGGCTCATACTTAAGAAGGACCAATTTCCAAGTCTAGAATAGTTCATGGTTTCTAGTGAGAGAGACGGAAGTCACAAGAGAAGTGCTTCAATAGGCTCCCGACAAACTGCGGGGACCAAGAAGGACATGAGGATACAATCCAAACAGAGGACAGGCCCTGATGGACATGGAGCAAAAGAGGAAAACATGGAGTTGGGTCGATCCAAGAACCTTCCTGGAAATGTGTTCAGACCACTGATTAGAAGTAGGAGGGGAGCCCAGACTGCTAAAACACCCAAGAGATATGGAAAGGCAGAAGAATGGTCCTCGATTGGAGATGTCCTCATTTTTTTCTCCAAGAAACCTTCTAATTCTACTTCCCAGCCACCTGCAACCCTCCCACGTCAACTTCTCATCTTCTGACCCCTCGCCCCACCCTTGCCCCAACCACTACCAAGGGAATGGTACTACTAAAGCCTTTCCTATGGCCAATGATGGCTGCGGGTAGGAGAGAAGCTAATATGAATTACCATCCCAGTGGTCCAAAAGGGGACCTAGGGCAAATCCCATGTAAAGATTTTTAGTTGTTCCACCCTTGCTTAGGAGGAGAGGGACAGGAAAAAAAATTTTTATTGAATCTGTTCTTGGGGCTCCACACAGGTCAAGTCTTGTGGGGAGTTTAAGGGTTGGAGGTACGAACAGCACCTTTCTAGATCCACTGAACTGCTGTGACTGAGAGCATCTCCACAGCCCACAGAGGCACTGGAATCTATATCTCCAATCCCAGGAAAAAGTGGAATCTACATTCTTCCTGAGATTCATGGTCAGTAACCAATTTGGTTAGAAGAGCATCCTCTAGAAAACCCCCCGACGAGCCATTTCTCGTGCCTCTGTAGCAGGTCAGGAGAAAATGCATGTATTCTCAGGGAGATACATGTACATCAGATGCTCCACATCACAGAGTCATGTATTCCTTGGGGATCCGTTTCCAATGGAAATCCTGGATGTCCCAAAGAAGCTGACTACTAGGGTAACCATTCATCCCAGTTTGACTGGGATTGAGAGAATACCTGGGACATGAGAGTATCAGTTTTAAAACCAGACAAACGTGGATGAGTGGGTCATTCTACTACCCCAAATCTGCCCTCCCTCCTGCTCAGCCTCAATTTAACTTTTCTCTTAAAGCATTCCCCTGAGTGCTGGGCCATGGCCCCAGGTGGTGACATCATGATGGCCAAATGACCAAGAGTCCTGGATCCCAAAGGCTCTCTGCCCTAGAAGGAACAGTGCTCCCATTACCAGCCCTAGGCTAAGGCACACACATACTGCAACACTTCCTACAGATCTCTGGCCTAAGGTCTTCAGAGAGACATTCAAGGCAAAGATGCACCCCTAGCTGGATTCAGTCAAAGCCAAGAGCCTGTGCTTCCCAGACCCTGTGCTACGTCCCAACATGGCCCTCCTTGACAACGCTGCCTGGTGAATTGAAGCTAGCATTGAGAAGGACTTTCGAGTGGACCACATTCCAGGTGGTAATGTCGCTCTTAGGTCCCTTCTCCAAGATGCCCCCATCCACCCAGAGAAGCCTTACCTTGGGAGAGAAGGGCAGCCAGTATCAGGCCAGACAGAAAACTTCTGTGTTCCATCTTCCAGCAGAATTCATCCAGAAGACAGACCCAAGTCACAGAACTATCAGCCAAGGTGAAAGCTGCCTTCCCCCAACTGACTCATGTGTACCCGGAAAAAGTAAAGGGTGGTGGAGGCACTAGAAGACGCCTATTTCTCTGCTCTCTGCTGTTGGTGATGGGAGGCTGCCAGGGTAGAGGTAGGCTGGGGGTGGGGTAGGAAGGAAGCAGGTGCAAATTGCTCTTTCTCAGAGCATGGAGGGTGGGGGAGGGGTAGAAGGGGGAAGCAGAGGATATGGAAAAGGTTGCCTGGACTTCTAGGAAGTAAAAGGAGATTCAGGGTGTCCTTTCTTGAGTCACTGATGAAAAACAAGAAATTCTGAGTTCCTGTCAGCAAACATCACTACATTTACTCACCACCTAAAAACTGCCACCTCTCAAAACCCTTGAGACAAGCTGTGAACCCCATCCCAGAAGCCATATCAGCTAGGTTCCTCCCTTTCCTGGTCTTTCTTGGGACCCTACCCGAGGTCCTCCTTGGGCCGCCTGGGACACCACACTAAGTAGCTTCTTTTTTTTTTCTTCTTCTTCTGTTTTTTTTTTTGTTTTTTTGTGTTTTTGTGTTTTTTTTGGCGGTACGCGGGCCTCTCACTGCTGTGGCCTCTCCCGTTGCGGAGCACAGGCTCCGGACGCGCAGGCTCAGTGGCCATGGCTCACGGGTCCAGCCGCTCCGCGCCATGTGGGATCCTCCCGGACCGGGGCACGAACCCGCGTCCCCTGCATCGGCAGGCGGACTCCCAACCACTGCGCCACCAGGGAAGCCCCTAAGTAGCTTCTTACCAGTGGGAGTTTGAGCTTTGGGAGCCCTCTAACGAGAGATTTACATCCTGGCTCCAATACTGCCTACCTGCTGGGTCTGAGCCAGTCACAGAATTCTTCAGAGCCTGATTCCCTCAGTACCATGAGAAGAATTCGAATGGAATGTTTCCATGGTACCTGACACTTCATATGTTCTCAATAAGAGAGAGAGTTATTAATAACAATATGATTAATTCGCAGCACAATTGAGTCTCCCCAGGAGACAAATGGACTTTTTTCCTCTGGGCTATGGAAATCCCAAACTGTCTACACTGTCGCAGTTAGACTGTAATTTATCTGAGGGTAGAGCGTGTACATGTCTTGCTCGCTTCTGTATCACCAGCACCTGGCCTGTGCGTGGCACATGGTGAGAGCTCCGTACATTTTTCTCAATTCACTGGCTGACCGGCTGAGGGGCCTGAGGTCCTGGGAACACAGCCGACCCTAGTCCTTGGAAATGTATGGTCTGTCTTGGTGGAATCGTCCTACCTATTCCTTTCCAGGCAGGCACCACTCTGATGATCTCATCTCAAGAGAGCAGTGAAAAAAAATCCCTGGACTGAGGTGGCTTTCTGTTCAGAGTTCCAGCCCCTAGCACCTAAGAGTTCCCACCTAAATTCACTAGTTCTAACAACAACAGCTAGCAACAGCTGGCTGAGACCCAAGTAACAAGTGGTGGCAGAAACGTTTATCTTCCCCTCATAAAAAGAAGGCGGCCCAGGCCCCCTCCTGCCCAGCACGCAAGGTGGCTTTCCGTACAAGCTGAGTCTCTGAGATGGGAATCCAGCACTCCCTCACGCTCCCTCCCCTCCACCACCCACGCTCCTCTCCTTAACTGAAAAGCCAGAGGTATCTGCACCTGCAGCCCTCCTGAGCCCTGCCCCCACCCACTGCCCACACTTGAAGCAGAGGGTGGAGGCTCCGGGTTCTTGCCTTCTCACAGGGGCCCCAGCCTTAAGGATGCTGGGCGGAGCCAGGCTATACGCTAGCACAGGCTGGCTGGCTGGCTGCTAGGGGCTGCTCAGTGCTTCTGTGGGAGAAGAACAGAGGCTGCTATGGAGCAGGGGAAGCGTCTGGCTGGCCTCATCCTGGCTGTCACTCTTCTTCAAGGTAAGGGCCCGCTAGGGGGTCTGACAGTCTGGAGAAGGGCTCAAGGGAAGAAGCCATAACAGGGGGGCAAGAATATTTGGATCCCCTAACCTCGAGCTGTCATCCTAAAGTTCAGAGAAGGAAGGGCAAAAATGAAGCTTCTCACTGCTCTCTGCTAAAGAGAAGCCATGTTCCATGGGAGAGATGGAGTCCTTGTCTCTTAAGAAATCAAAACAGATGACTTTACTGGCTTGAGAGAGAATCCGGATGCCACCATCTTAGGTTTGAATGTAGCCCAAAGGGCACAGGCCAGGAGTCTGAAGAGAAAACGTATGTGTTCCTTAACTCAGATCTGGGGTTAGGAGTAGACCTATGAAGCATTCACTCATTCTGTTGGTCAGCTGGTCAACAAATACGTGTGAGATCCTATTACGTGTTAGGCTAGAAGGGTATAAAGGTGAATAAAAACCTTCTGCTCCAATTAGCTCATAGTCTAATTGAAGAGATAAGTTTCAACGTTGCCAGATTGAGTGTAAGGTTCAATATAGGTTGCCTGAACAAATATTCAGTTGGAAATACAATAGGAAGTGGATGAACTGGGCCGATGCCTGGAATCTGGACTAGAGGTGATCCTCTCCACATTGAAAGTCGTTGAAATCACGCAAGAACTATGAGAGATGTGAGGAAGAGGAGGCTGAGGATAGAACTGTGAGGATACCACCTTTAAGGAATAGTTAGAGAACAAACATGTCAGTAAAGAGATAAGGGAATGATCTAAGAGCTGAAATAATAGGATGAGTGCTATTCCATAGAAACCAAGGGAGTAGAGAGCTTCCAGAAGGAGAAAATCACCATGAGTATGAAATGCTGAAGAGACGTCCACTGATATAAGAATATATTCAAAAGTTTAAGTCTGTATACATACTACCAAATGTAAAATAGATCGCTAGTGGGAAGCAGCCGCATAGCACAGGGATATCAGCTCGGTGCTTTGGGACCACCTAGAGGGGTGGGATAGGGAGGGTGGGAGGGAGACGCAAGAGGGAGGAGATATGGGGAGTTTTGAATCAGAGTTAGAATGAGGGGACTCTGTTTTCCTCCCATGGTGATCAGGTGGATGGGGAGAAGAGCTAGTTAGAAATCTGCTTAACTCTTTGTCTTGCTTTTCTTTATCTTCATTTACCCATTTATTCACACATACATTCATTCGAAATATGTAAAGTTCCTACTATGTTCCAGGCACTGTGCTGGGTGAACTATTCATAAACAGTTCACCCCTATATGAAGTTCTAAGACTGTTGACTCCTTCCAGCTGTTTCCATCACACTTTGATCTATGCCCCCATCTCTCCCCATAACAAACTCTACCTCTAGCCAAACTACCTCTTTTGTCCTTTTCCAAGTCTGTATCTTTGTTCAACTATTCTTTCTACCTGGAAATTCTTTCTCTGTCTGGCGAATTCTTACTCATTCTTCAAGGCAGAACCAAATGCCATCTTCTCTGTCAAGCTTTCCCTGTCCCCTCACCCTTGGTCAAAATCAATAGTTTCTACCCCTTTCCATATGCATTTATACAAATACTAAATGATAATTTACAAGTACTATTACATTTATTACATTTGTGTTTATTTTTTTTCCCACTTCATTGTAAACTCTTCAGAAGCGACAACTAGTTATTTGTATCACCACCCTTTTCTTCCACACTCGTTACTCATTACTCGTTACTCAGACATATAATAGTGGTAAGTGTTTGGATTAAATCCAATTGAACTGAACTCCAGTGTTGGTTCTCTATAGTATGTCTACCATGCAACTCTACTACTCTGAGTTTTGAGACAGATTTGAGGGCTATTTAATAGCTAACTCTTTGGGGACATTCAGGGTTTCCACAAAAAATGGATCACCAAGGCTGAAGGTTTTAGAAGTAACTCAGCTCTAAAAGGCTTTAGCTAGTGCACACCCAGTCTTTGCCAGGGCTTTAGCTGCTAAAGGAGAAGAGCATGCCACACTGTACAGGCAATACCCTTACGGATACTGCAATACAGTTCTGCAATGCTAACCGTCCAGAGTTAGTGTCAGACCTCAAAGGTTAAGGGCTCAGTCCCCAAAACGACTGCCCTCACTTTAAAAGCTAGGCACAAGTTCAGGGATCCTCAGACTACCCACACTTCTAACGAACTGCCTACAAATCTGGAGGGTTCCCAAGAACCCCCTCAGAATTTGCTAGAACAACTCACAGAACTCCGGAAAGCCCTATCCTTACTACTACAGTTTTCTTACAAAAAATAAAATCAGATCTATCCAAATGAAGAGACACATAGGGTGAGGTCTGGGAGGGTCCTGAACACAGAGCTTCCATGCCCTCTCTTTCAGGAATTAAAATACATCACCCTCCTGGCACATTGATATATTCACCAACTAGGACGTATGAATGAGTTTTTATTGGGGTTTCATTACATAGGCATGATTGATTGAATCACTGGTCGTGTGACTGAACTCAATCTCCAGTCCTCCTCCCCCTCCTAGGGCTCAAAGCCCCAATTCTGCAATCACATGTTTGGTCTTGACCAGTCCCATCCTGAGTCATCTCATTAGCATAAACTCATGTGTGATCCAAGGGCCCATGAAGAATCACAAAGGCAATCCTGTCATTCATGAAATTCCACGGGTTGAGAAACTCCCTCCCAGCAACCCAGGAGAAAGACCAGACAAACTCTTTGCTATACAACACCCTAAATTCGGTTTGGTGATTTAGGCAACAATCCAAAGAAATAGGTATAGATACTGTCACTCGCATGAATTAGGCTCTTGCTCTCCATGTTGGCCTCAGATGACCACAGAAATGATACATCAGGGGATCTAATGACTCCATGCCCAGATGATCCTCTGTCTCTCTTCTGTCTCTACAGGTACTATGGCACAGTTGAATGAAGGTAGGGGAAATGGCTTCTTTCTATCATCAACCTCTGAGGAAATTCATGGAAATATGGCTTCCCACAACAGTAGTCCTATAGGAGCAAGTGAAGAGCTAAGAAGGGTTGGGATGATGAAGGATAGACAGCAAACCTCCCCAGTGTCAACCAAATCAGTGGCCAGCCTTGACCTCCCTGGCAGCTTTCCTGTAGCTAAACAATTAGTTTTCTGGTTCTTGGAGGAGAAAGAGGACCCTAGCAGCTAGGCACTACTCAAAGCACAACCTATGAACCAACAGCATTGGCATCACCTGGGAGCATGTTAGAAATGCAGAATCTCAGTCCCTCCCCAGAACTATTGAATAAAACCTGAAATTCTAACTAGACCCCATGTGATTCATGTGCACATTAAAGCTTAAGAAGCAGTACTGTCATGGTCTCCTGATGCCCTGGGACAGGGAGAATTTCAGAGGCAAGATCTTAACAGACATTTCCTTTTTCAGTAAAAGTGGATGACAATCAAGAAGATGGTTCAGTAATTCTGAATTGTGACATGAATGAAAATGTTATCAGATGGTTTAAAGATGAGGTGGAAATAAGTCCTGTAAACACAAGTAAAAAGACTTGGAATCTTGGAAGTAGTACCAAGGACCCTCGAGGGATATATTGGTGTCAAGGATCAAAGAACCGTTCAAAACCACTCCAAGTATATTATAGAAGTACGTATCCCCTTTGGTTTGCTTGTGTGAAATTAAACAGTACTTGCTGCTCTGGTGAGCTTCTTGTCTGGGGTGAGTGTGGAAATAGATGCTAAACAGTGAAGTAAGAGCCAGTTTTCTTAATCTCAACATAATTTTTTTTTAATTTATTTATTTGGCTGCGCCGGGTCTTAGTTGCGGCACGCGGGATTTTCATTGAGGCATGGGGGATCTTTAGTTGCGGCATGTGGGATCTTTTAGTTGCAGCATGCAGGATCTAATTCCCTGACCAGGGATCAAACTCTGGCCCCCTGAATTGGGAGCATGGAGACTTAACCACTGGACCACCAGGGAAGTCCCTCAACTTACTTCTTTCTTTTTGAATTTAACAAAGTAGCTCCCCCAAATTCTTGAAAAAACATAGCCTGTGTTGTAAAGCCTGACTCACTTTTGGGTAGGCCCCACAGATTGGAGCAGTCAGCAGTTTATATAAAGTGAGTTAGGGCAGGTGAGGGAGACAGGGGAGACTACCAGGTAAGTAACAGGAATGTAGAAGGCAGTTGAGCATGGAGAATGGGATCTGGTCTTCCTTATATTTCAATAGTTGCTGGGACTAATACTCCATGGGCTCCCCCAGGACTCCTGGGAGACAGAGGAACATCAAAAAGCATTGAGTTCTCAGCCCAAGGATCTTCCCAGGCAATTCCCTTGCCATACCACCCACAGAGAGAACAGTCTTCTGCCCTAGACAGAGGTATTATCTCAGGAGAAAAAAATCCAGAACAACTTTCACACCTCGAAGGAGGCTTATCCTTCCCTTTCCCCACAGTGTGTCAGAACTGCATTGAGCTGAATTTAGCCACTGTGTCTGGCTTTATCTTCGCTGAAATCATCAGCATTTTCCTCCTTGCTGTTGGGGTCTACTACATTGCTGGACAGGAAGGAGTTCGCCAGTCAAGAGGTAAAAGAATGCTCTTAGCTGAGGGGTGAGACCACCTGGGACCCTTAGCCTTCTTCCTACCAAAATAGAACCAATAGAAAAGACTGGGTTGGCACGTGTCACTGATGAGCACGACTGGGTGGGGCTCTGGTTCTGTAGGCAGGAGAAAAGGACACTTGGTGTTTTCACAGCATATTTGCCTATCTCAAGATCCAACTCTCTCTGATTTGTCCTCTGTGCTTTTTAAGAAACTCTTTCTTGAAGTAAAACCTACATACAGAAAAGGGCATGAATCACATACACACAGCTCAAAAAGCTTTTCTAAAAAAGCAAACACACACATGAATCCAGCACCCAGTTTAAGAAAGAGAATTAACACTTGTGGTCACTTCCAGCCTCCACTTAGTCCCAAAAGCGACCACTATCCTGACTTCTAACAACATTGATTCATTTTGCCTGTTTTTGTTGCTTACGTAAATAGACTCATACAGTAAGTACTCTTGTGTGTGGCTTCTTTTGCTCAACAATATGCTTGTGACATCTATCCATAGTGTTATAGGTAGATGTATTTCACTAATTTTTATTGCTATTCAGTACTCCATTGGGTGAATATATCCCAGTATATTATTTATTCTATCTTGTGTATGTGTACCTTTTGTTTATTTTTTGTGCAGCTTCAGACAAGCAGACACTGTTGTCCAATGACCAGCTCTATCAGGTAACGGAATGTGAAGTGAAAGAGACATTGCTAGTTAGTAGTCGTAAAATTTTGGAATGGGTTATAACTTCCAAGTTATTTGGAAGAAACTGCTTAGGACATACCAGATGATGGCATTGTTATCCCTTTGGGTAGAATGGACGAAATAAAGAGAAGGGTTGAGAGAGACTGAGGTCAGGGTCTAGTGACAAAAAGTTGAAGAACACACAGAGAAACTAGATACAGAGCCTCCATTCTTGTCCTCTCCCACCCCCAGGACCATGAAGAAACCACTCCAAAGCCTTGAACATAAAAAGCACTCAATAAGTATGCATCAATAGAAAACAAACTTATGGTTACCAGGGGGTAAGGGCAGGGAGGGATAAATAGGGAGATTGGGATTGACATATACACACTACTATATACAAAGTAGATAACTAATAAGAACCTGCTGTATAGCACAGGGAATTCTACTCAATACTCTGTAATGATCTATATGGGAAAAGAATCTTAAAAAAAGTTTTTTTTAAAAAAAGAGTGGATATATGTATATGTATAATAGATTCACTTTGCTGTATACCTGAAACTAACACAACATTGTAAATCAACTATACTCCAATAAAAAAATTTTTAAGTATATATATATGAAGAAAGGTGAAAAAAATAAAGACATTTAGAGTGAAAGCTAAAAATTTTTTTTAATTAGAAAATAAATATGCATCAAATTAATTCATAGAGGACGATGGAAAATGATTATGACTGTACTATCCTTTTTAGCCCCTTAAGGAAAGGGAAGATGACCAATACAGCCACCTTCAAGGAAACCATTTGAGGAAGAATTGAGCCCAGAACTCAGAGTAGGTGTGTCTCTCTACACCAATTCTAAGAACGTGCCTTTGCACTACCTGCCTTCCCAACTACTGCCAAGTTTATCTCCTTTCCCCAAGCAGCTATAAGGATGGGGGGTAGGGAGGATTGACTGATAATTCCTTGGGGGGAGGGGGATGACTTCCTGTGCATTGTAGGATTTTTAGCAGCATCCCTCGCCTCTGTCCACCAGATGCCAGTAGTACTCCCCAGCTGTGACAACAAAAATATCTCCAGATATTGCAAGTATCCCCACGGGATGCAAAGTTGCCCTTAGTTAAGAATCACTGAACCTATATTAACCTTCTAATCACCCAAGCAATCAATCAGAAGTTCTAATTCAATCAACCAGAAATTTCAGTCAGTAAAACAGGGCCCAAGCATTATTTGGTTTTCTGAACCAGTTACAATTTTTCTTTTTTAATCCAGGTGTTTTCCCTTCTATCCAGTTCTCAGAAACAGAGCAATACATTTTGGAGCAATCCTAGTAGAGATTTTCAACCCTAAATCTAGACTCAAGATTCCCAAAGGTGACAAATGGAGAGGAAAGGCCATCAGAGCAAATTCGGGTTTTTCTCAAAAAAAAAAAAAAGTAAAGTAAAACTTGTATGGTGTTTCAGGAGCGCCACCTATTGGAAGTAATTTTTCTGTAAAAGAAAAACGAAACGGTCAAATAACCTCCTTTATTTGAATACCATTTTTTTAAGTTTGCATTTTTATTTACTTTCTTTATAAGTCATAATTCACATGGTTCTAATATGCAGTGAAAGGTCGCCCTCCACCTCCCTCTCCAGCCACCCAGTTGCCTTCTACAGAGGCAAACAATAATACTAGTTTCTTACATAGCTTTACAAGATATTTAAAGTATTATATATCGGAGGTATTCTAGGCATACATAAGCAAATTCTTTTTTTTTTTATGGATGATAAATGCATCGTGATTTTTTGTTTGGTTTGGTTTTAGCTGCGTTGGGTCTTCATTGCTGCACATGGGCTTTCTCTAGTTGCAGCAAGTGGGGGCTACTCTTCACTGCAATGCGCTGGCTTCTCACTGCAGTAGCTTCTCTTGTTGTGGAGCATGGGCTCTAGGCGCACGGGCTTCAGTAGTTGTGGCACATGGGCTCAGCAGTTGTGGCACACGGGCTTAGTTGTTCTGCGGCATGTGGAATCTTCCCGGACCAGGGATGGAACCCATGTCCCCTGCATTGGCAGGCAGATTCTTAACCACTGTGCCACCAGGGAGGTCCCCAAGCAAACTCTTAAGTACACATTATTCTTCCTTCCCCTATTTTTCACACAAATGTTATCATACTATACATCTTGCACTTCTCACCTAATAAAACCTGAAGATCACTTCATACCAATATATAAAGGAGCTCTTTTTTTTTTATGCAGCCACTTTGTACAGATCCCCTATAATTTATTTAACCAGTCCTCTACTGATGGAAATTTAAGTTTGTTCTTTTGCTCTTACAATGCCACAATGACTGTATAAATGTCGTTTTTTAAAATTGTATTGAGGTATAATTTACATAAAATTCACTCATTTTAAGTGATTTCACCTGTTCTCGGTAATTTTTAGCAAATTTACCCAGTTGTACAACCATCACCATAATCCAGATTTAGAATATTTCCATCAGTCTCTTAAGATCTCTTGTGCTCTTTGCAGTCACTCCTTGTTCCCACCCTCAATGCCAGGCAATCACTAATCTCTTTTCTCTCTCTTTAGATTTGCCTTTTCTGGATGAATGGAGTCATACAATATGCTGCTCTGGACATTCTCGTACAAGTCTTCGTGTGGACATGTTTTTATTTGTCTGGGTTGATATCTAGGAGTGAAGAATTGCTGGGTTGTATGGTAAATTTATGTATAACATTTTAAGAAACTGCCAGTTTGCCAAACTGGCTGTTCCATTTTACATTCCCACCGGCGATGGATGAATGAGGTTCCTGTTTCTCCACATCTTCACAAATATTTGTTACTATCTTTTTTAGTATAGCCATTCTAGTAGATGTAAAATAGTGTCTTATTGTGGCTTTAATTTGCATTCCCTAACGACTAACGATGTTGAACATCTTTTCATGTGCTTATTAGCTATGCTTATCATATCTTTAGTGAAGCGTGTGTTCAAAACTTTTTTTTTAATTAAGTTGTTTTTCTTCTTACTATTGAACTGTAAAAGTTCTTATATATTTTTGAATACAAGTCTTTTATCAGCTACATTATTTGCAAATATATCTACCAGTCTGTGACTTGTCTTTTCATTTTCTTAGTGGTGACTTTTGAAGTGCAAGAGTTTTTAATTTTGCTGAAGTCTGTTTTATCCATTTTTTTTAATGGATTGCGCTTTTAGTGTCATGTCTAAGAAATCCTTGCCAAACCCAAGGCCACAAAGATTTCTCATATGTCTTGTTTTTACAGTTTTATTTCTAACAATAAATGTCATTTTGAACATTAAGACTATTTGTAACAAATACAAATAAATGGAATTGTAGGACCATAATGTATTTGCACCTGTAATTTAATTAAATATTGCCAAATTGCACTTCATTGAGGTTGGACCAATACATAATCCTAACAAGAGTGTCTACTGTTCCATACACAATCTAACAGTGTACTATTAAATTTTTTGAACTTTGCCAATCTGATAACTTAAAAATGGCATCTCAGCTTAATTTTAATCTGCATTTTCCTAACCATTTGTTTTTCCTTCTCATGAAATACAGGCTCATATCCTTTGATTTTTTTTTTTTACTGTTACTCTTGGTGTTTAGAATATAACCCCTTCTCTTAGTGTTATTTATTTATTTATTGGCTGCGTTGGGTCTTCGTTGCGGTACACGTGCTTCTCATTGCAGTGGCTTCTCTTGTTGCGGAGCACAGGCTCTAGGTGCACGGGCTTCAGTAGTTGCAGCACACGGGCTCAGTAGTTGCAGCATGCGGGCCCTAGAGTGTGCGGGCTTCAGTAGTTGTGGCGAGTGGACTCAGTAATTGTAGCGCACAGGCTCTAGGGTGCACGGGATTCAGTAGTTGTGGTGCACAGTCTCAGTAGTTGTGGCACACGGACTTAGTTGCTCCGTGGCATGTGGGATCTTCCCAGACCAGGGATTGAACCCAGGTCCCCTGCATTGGCAGGCAGATTCTTAACCACTGCGCCACCAGGGAAGCCCCTGATCTTCTTCTTATTGACTTGCAACAACCCTTTACATATTTGAGAAAATAGATCTTTTGTTTGTGGCATTAGTTGCAAATATTTTTCCAGTGTTGTTATTTAGATTTTGACTTAACTTATGGTTGGTTTTCTATACACATTTTACAAATATTTGACTGTAGTAGAATTCACTGTTCTTTTATGGCTTAGATTATTCTTTTACAAAACTTCTCCCATTAATTCCTATAGCATTTTCCTGGTTTCACTTTATATATTTAAATCTTTGGTCCACCTTGAATTAATTTTAGTGTAAAGGTCTAATATATTGACTAACGTTTAAATCCATAGCTACCCACTTATTCTGGAAGTATTTATTGAATAATCCACCTTGTGCACATTAATTTTAAATGCTACATTACCACTCCACTCTCACCAGATTGTAAGCTCCAGGAAAAGTTGTATTTTTTTTCTACTACTGTAGCTTCAGGAGCTAGAACAATGCTGGAACATAATAGGCACTCTAAGACTGCTCAACATTTGGTGTGTGTGTCTGTGTGTTACAGTATACTATTCAGTGGCATTAAGTACATTCACAATGTTGTGCAACCATCACCACTCTCATTTTCAGAATTTTTTATTATCCTGAAGAAACACTTTACCCATTAAACAATAACTCCCCATTCCTCCCTCACCCCACCCCTGGTAACCTCTTTTTTACTTTCTGTCTCTGAATTTGCCTACTCTGGGTACCACATATAAGTGAAGTCATACAATATTTGTCCTTTTGTGTCTGGCTTATTTCACTTGGCATAATGTTCTCAGGGTTCATAGCAAGTATCAAAATTTCCTTCCTTTTTAAGGCTTAATAATGATGTGTATGTATACGCCACATTTTGTTTGTCCATTTACCCGTCAATAGACATTCTGGGTTGTTTCCACCTTTCACCTATTACAAACGATACTGCTATGAACAGTGGTGTACAAGTATCTGTTTGAGTCCCTGCTTTCAATTCTTTGGAGTATTTACCCAGAAGTGGAATTGCTGCATCAGATGATAATTCCGTTTAACTTTTTGAGGAACCACCAAACTCTTTTCCCAAAGTGCTCCACTATTTTACATTCCCATCAGCAATGCACAAGGGTTCCTATCTCTCCACATCCTCACCAAGACTTATCTTCTATTTTTTTCATAATCACCTTCCTAATGGGTATGAGGTGGTATTTCACTGTGGTCTTAATTTGCACTTCCCTAATGATTAGTGACATTGAACTTCTTTTCATGTGCTTATTGGCCATTTGTATATCTTCTATAGAGAAATGCTTATTCAAGCCCATTGTCCATTCTTTAATCAAGTTGTTTAGGTTTTTTGTTGTTGAGTTATAGGCTTTTTATATAACTGGATATTAACTTTTTATCAGATATGTGAGTCACAAATTTTTTCTGTCACTCTATGAATTGTCTTTTCACTTGCATGCTTGAAAAGTATGCTGCTTCCTTTGCCTTTGTGTACCTCAAAGTAACCTTTAGGATGTACTCGTCTTCACTTTACAAATAAGAAAACTGCACTCCAATCAAAGCATATCTTAACACATTTCCGGGTACCTAATAACAGTTCACAAGTTTCAGTTGTTATTAATGCTACTGTTATTACTTCATAGATAATAATTATCTATGAAGAGTTACAGAAGCTGTTTCAAAAAGGCCTAAGATCGGTGGGACAATCAGCGTAAGTCCACAGAGGCCTTAGCAGTGCCAGGGTTCACCAACTCATACGTGCTGCTGATACATGGGTTTCCGAGAGCCGCATATGCCATTGAGCTCCACCACAATCCGCTCCCAACTCAACCTGACCCGCCCCCAATCCAACCCCAAATCCACTTCCGGCCACTTCCGCCCCGCCCAAACCAGTTAGCGCATGCGCAGTGGGGATGTTTGCGCGCCCTCTTCCAGCGCAGGGCGACACACCCAGCTTCCGGCGCCCAGATGAGATTCCACAAGGCCCGGCGCCTTGTCATGACGTTAGCTCCGGTTGCCGTGCTGAGTCGGAAGTGGGAACGCTTCGGCCGCTGAGATTCTGTCGCGTCGTCGCTGCTGGCCCTCAGGCTCTGGTAAGAGAGGATATAGCTGGAGGGGAGGGGATCGTTGAGTCTCCAATGGGATTTTTTTTCTCCTAGTCGAATGCCAGTCCAAACGTCTGCGCTCTTACCTCCTTCAAATGCCTTCTCCTGTGCTTTCCTAAACACTGTCTCCTTCATGAACTTCGACCCTGTCTGCCTTGGGAACCCCTACAGTGCTCCAGCTACTGGCATCTCTGCCCCTCTTTGCCATTTCCCTCCTGGAAAAGGCCGAATCCTGGCCTTGCATTATCTTTGGTTTTCTTTCTCTAGAACGTGCCCCGAGTGGGTGGGTCTCCCTCTGTGCCGCGAATCCCTTATGGAACCTGGAGGGACAAAATATAAAGAGTAGACAACAAATAGCTAGGTGCAAAAGAAGAGAAAATTAAGCACGAGTCGCAGTAGTCAAACCAGTCGAATCCGTATGGCAAGGTGTTGATATTTCTAAAGGCAAGTGATCAGTTCACCACTCAAAACTCCCCCGGCACTCTGCTTCTTGCTCCATCAGCACTTGGGTTTAGAAGACATTTCTAAAATTGAGTAACCAGAGCTTAGGAGCTTATACTTGATGGGTCTTCTCTTTGGATTCAGTTTTTCACTCCCAGAACAAGGATATGTTTAGTCTCACTGCCTTGGTCTGTTTTGGTCTCACATGGGAGCCGTCCTGAGATAAAATGGGGCCCAGGAAGGAATGCTGTGTGCTTTGCGACTTGATGAGATCCTTCTAGCTTGCTGATGTGATGGAATGATCTGTTGCCACAACGAAGGCCTGAACGTGTAACAATGAAAACATTTTTTAAATTCCTTTTTTTGGTTTGATCTATGTATTACTCACCAGGAAAGAGACCTTATGGAGTATAATTTAATAAAGCTTGATTTTTTAATAGATTTATTTATTTCATTTTGGGCTGCATTGGGTCCTCATTGCTGCACGTGGGCTTCCTCTAGTTGTGGCGAGTGGTGGCTACTCTTCGCTGCAGTGCGTGGGCCTCTCATTGCAGTGGCCTCCCCTGTTGTGGAGCACGGGCTCTAGGTGCACGGGCTCAGTAGTTGTGGCTCACGGGCTCTAGAATACAAACTCAGTAGTTGAAGCGCACGGGCTTAGTTGCTCCGTGGCATGTGGGATCCTCCCAGACCAGGGCTCGAACCCATGTCCCCTGCATTGACAGGCAGATTCTCAACCACTGCGCCACCAGGGAAACCCTAAAGCTTGATTTTGACAATCCTAGTTTTGTGAAGTATTCCAAGTATTTCTGTTTAAAAGGAATACCAAATCTGATGTTAAAACGTTTATGTGCTCACCTCTTTAAAAGCTGACAGTGCCCCTTAAGGGATTAGCAGTACTCTTTATAAACAAAAGAGTGACTCAGGGGAGGGTGAGAGGATTTTGTAGGACTGGAGATAGACAGCATTTATAAATGTAGAGTCTTGCAGCATACGTATAAGAGGGAAACATGGGGCTTCCCTGGTGGCGCAGTGGTTGAGAGTCCGCCTGCCGATGCAGGGGACACGGGTTCATGCCCCGGTCCGGGAAGATCCCACATGCCGCAGAGTGGCTGGGCCCATGAGCCATGGCCACTGAGCCTGCGCGTCCGGAGCCTGTGCTCCGCGGCGGGAGAGGCCACAGCAGTGAGAGGCTCGTGTACCACACACACAAAAAAAAGAGGGAAGCGTGTTTTTAAAGGGGACATATTTGGGGAATTCCCTGGTGGTCCAGTGGTTAGGACCACGGTGCTTTCACTGCAGAGGGCTCAGGTTCAATCGCTGGTCGAGGAACTAAGATCCTGCAAGCCGTGCAGCCAAAAGTAAATAAATAAATAAAGAGGACGTCTTTTAAAAATCAAATCCAAAAACATCTAAGGATTGGTGGTTATATTGATTGGTTATTTGCCAAAGGCTGACAACAGGATAGTACTTTATCTTTGTATGGCAGTTGAAAGTAGGAGATTATAAATTCCTGATGACATTGAATACTAAACAAAATATCAAGGTTCCATTTTATCAGACCTTTCTTTTGGAGTGGGTACTCTTTTTACATTTGTGTGATCATTGAACAAATCTAAACTGACATCTCCACAAAGGTTCCCATCAAGTGATCAGTCCTCCTTTTTCCTGTAAAATTTTCCTGGTTGCACAGTGTTAGCTATTTTTCTATGAAAATAGTTTTTGCACTATTACTTCAAATAGATTTTAAGTACATATGAGAAAGTTGAGCTTAGTGAGGTCGGCAAAGTTCTTTTTGTTTTTCAAAAAGACAGCATAGATGACAACAGAGATTTATTTCCATTCTCTATTCTACACGTTCTGAGATATCAAAGAGCCACAAGTGTCTGGCCCAATAGTTTGACCTTCCACTGCAACCCAGGACAAACAGTAAAACCCTTACCTTGAAGTAGGATTATGGGTGCTGCTATTGATTACAAGAAGGTCAGGAGTAATTACATGTAAGATTGAATCATTCAATACATATTTGTTTGGGATTTTGTGATTACGGACTATGCCAGGTACAGAAGAAAAAAATAATCAGATATGAACCTGTGTTCAAATTGCTTACCTTCTAGTAAGATAGAAGATCTACATTAGGAATACAGTGTAGAAAGTTATAAATCCTGTTAATATAGGTAAAACGTAGTGGGAAGCTGGCTTTATATACTGCAACAGTATATTATTGAAAGGAGGAAATAATGCCGTTTGTGATGATAAATCCTCTTTATCTCTCTTGGTAGTCTTAAGAGCCTGTGTCCTATGTTCTGATTCTTAGCTTTCAACTCACTTCCTTTCTGCATTGATGGTACAAGTGATGCATTTCCTTTGTACTAATCTGCACTCTTTTCAGTTGTATTGGCTTCCACGATGTAGGGAAATCTACTGGCTTTTTTATAACTGAGGAGACTCTTTCCATCTCACATCTCTCTTCCTACATGTTGGCTTAGTTTTAGGCTAGGCCTTCTCTAGATGGTAGAAAGATGGCAACTCCAGTTTCCTATCTTACTAGCCTAACAACCCAAGCAGGAAAAAAGAGTCCCCTTTTCTGTAGATTTAGCCAAAGGCCTGTAGCTGGTGTTCATTGATTCTGTTAGGCCTTGCTAGGGTCTTGTGCCCACTCCTGAATCAGTCACTTTGGACAGAGAATACTGTATTCTTGTGGGCCAGGCCAGATTCATCTGCCCATTTCTAGAGCTAATGGGTAAGGTCATCCCCTTCTGTACACATGGACCAGGAATGGGTTGGATCCCCAAAAGAAAAATGTGGGTGTCATGTTGAAAAAAGAGGTTGATATTTTGCAGAAAGAAAAATAACTAGAGCTCACTACACTTTTTGCATTCCTCTGGGTACCTTAGAATAGAGGTAGGGTGGTGGTCAGCTAACAGTGACACTATTCTTGGTGCCTCTACATGAATTAGGGGCAATAATTAAGCTTGTGCAATGTTTAAATGGGAGGAAAGACCTCTCAAGGATTGTTAATTCCAACACTAAATATGCTGTCTTTCTTTTCTGCATTATTAAGCTCAACTAAACTATACATAGTAGAAAGTAAAATACACAGAGCAACATCTAACAGTTCAGTTCCTTGAAGCAGTAAAGCCCAGCACCATGCTGAGACGAGATTAGACTGTCTGCCTGAGTCATTACAGCTCAGTAGCCATTAGCTCTTATGCAGAAAGCACGACAGAGGAGCATGAAGCAACTGGTAGAGATGCCTCAGAAGTGTCAAAAAGTGATAGTCTCTCTTCCTCCAAAAAATAAGGGTAACTTTTCTGACTTGCATTAGCTTTTGTTAATAGGATTCTGTAAGGAGTCTTAATTAATTAAAGGTAGACCGAACGTTCTTTTTTTTCTCCCACATTTGTGTCCCTGACCCCAACTCCTTCTAAGGCCTCTGTCCTTGTAGCAGTTCAGCATCCTTGTAAGCAGAATATTCATACCCTTTGTCTCTTCTCACCCTTTTCAGGGTTGTATTTCTGTGCTTTGGCCTTAAAATTTCAGAAAGGGGAGAAAGCCTTTCAGGGAGCTCTGCTCATCCCGTTGTGCCACTGAGTCCCCTTGGCGCTTGGATGAGGAAATGTAATCAGAAGAGTGCAAATGCAGGCTCAGTCAGCTCCTTTAAATACCTTTGAGGTATATATCTATTTCATATTATACATTAGGAATTTGTGTTTCTTCAGTATTGTAAAGTCAGATAAATAGGGAAAGTTAAATATAGAATTAAGCAGAGACCATTTAGTTTTTAGAGGAAAAAATATCAGTAGTCATAAGCCTAGAAGTAGAGATAGATTGCTTAATAGAGATTTAAAACCCACGATATGCTGCTAATCTGATTCCTGTCCTGGTTTGCAATTCCACATCTGACATACAGACTTACATTTAGTTTCTGTGTAGCTGAGGAATTCCCAGCTCCAACTCTTAAGTCACAAAAGCCTGTGCAAGCACCACCTTATGCTCGTGGTGAATGAGAACTAGCCGACCAGCCTAGGGATTTATGGGAGATCCATAGTTTTTGTCATATTATTTTTAAGTGCCACATTGTTGTTACAATTAGTAGCTGAGTTTCCTCTTTGACTTCAATAATTCTTTCCCCGCGTACCACAAAAAAAAAAAAAAAAAAGTTACACAATAATTCTTTCTATTTAATCTATTTTTTAAAGGTATAGTAAATAGAAACATGTCAATAGATAAATGCATTCCAGCTGAACATTTTTTAAGCTTTTTGGTTTTAGCCACCCCCAAATCAAGTCAACTTGTCCAGTTGGTAGGTTTTTAACCATTTTGCCAAAAATTGTCTTGAATCTTGGAATAGGAGTTGGCAAGTCTTACCCAAACCCTTTTAAAATGTATTCAAGAAATGAGAGAAGAAACAACTATGATAATATCATAACTGTTGTGTTATCTGCCCTTCGGCGTCTAATACCTGTCCTTTCTATAGCCCCTCCCCCTAGGTCTGGATGGAGGATACTTTAAAGTGAAATGACAGACCAGGAGAATAACAACAACATCTCAAGTAACCCCTTTGCTGCTCTTTTTGGCTCCCTGGCTGATGCCAAGCAGTTTGCAGCAATCCAAAAAGAGCAGCTGAAGCAGCAATCTGGTAAGTGGACGAGCCAGTAGCAGCAGATGAGATGACCTAGAATGGGGTCTTCCCAACTTAAGTATTCTTTGGGTCCTTAATTGCAACTAGAATTTAAGTTTAGGGCAGAAGGGGTTTTTTTGTTCACATTTGTTGTTTGTTTTGTTTTGGGTTCTTCTCCCTGTCCTATCCCCTGCATAAAGAAGAGACCAGATGACAGGTGGTTCCAGAGTGACACATGCCAGTCATGATCCCAAAGCTGTGAAGCTCTTTTATATTAAACATCACCTAGTGAAAGATACTTAACCAGGATACTAGTTTGTTTTAACATAGGAAACTGAGGTTATAGGCGAAGGTGTGGAAAGCAAGTCACACGCAGCTGTAGAAAGCAGATTTGTTGAAGGAAGAATTATAAAAGCTTTTTGGCCTGTAGAGAAATAAATGAGATTTGTTCTTAAGCCAAGTGCTTCAGAGTCTATCTCAAGCAGAACGCTTCTTTCGCTCCATAGAGTGGCCAACTTTCATAACTTACTGCTTTCAGAACAGACATCTAGGAAAATCTGATCCTTAACCTTAATGTGAAAAAAATTAGGATAATATCTTACTAATCAGAAAAATGATTTTCCTCATCTGGGACCAAAATTAACATCAAGTCTACCTCCCTCCTATAAGGTAACATATGGACTAAAAGAAGTAGGATGCTGTCTCTCAAATATATTAGTCTTCTGAGGGTATTCACAATCTTACAAGCCAGAAATTGCTCCCCTTCTCCTTCCTCCAAAAAGAATAATAGTGTTATTGTTTTTAGGAAAGGAGAAATGTTTATATTTTCCCTTTATTTTGTTTATTTCAGAAGTATTCCAATATGTAGCTAAGTTGTGGCCTTACTCTTTGATTAGGATTGGATAAAAAGGAGGTCAGGGGACTTCCCTGGTGGCACAGTGGTTAAGAATCTGCCTGCCAATGCAGGGGACACAGGTTCAAGCCCTGGTCCAGGAAGATCCCACATGTCGCGGAGCAACTAAGCCCATGCACCACAACTACTGAGCCTGTGCTCTGGAGTCTGTGAGCCACAACTACTGAGCCTGCGTGCTGCAACTACTGAAACCTGCACGCCTAGAGCCCATGCTCTGCAACAAGAGAAGCCACCGCGATGAGAAGCCCGCGCACCACAACGAAGAGTAGCCCCTGCTCACCACAGGTAGAGAAAGCCCACGCACAGCAACGAAGACCCAACACAGCCAAAAATAAATCTTAAAAAATTTTTTAAAAAAGAAGAAAAAGAAAAAGGAGATCAGGGGAAGACACATGAGTAGTAGACAAAGTGATGGATGAAACAAGGGAGAAATACATGTAATGCTGACTTTTTTAATGTGATAGAAATAGGCAGCTCTGAGTCTCCATCTCTGAAAACTTCCCCAGATTTCTAAAATACAGGATGAGAATGGGAAACCTTGGATTAAGAGATTGTAGGAGAGAATGGAGAGTGAGGAGTTGGAAAAATAGGAAATGAGAAAATAAAGTTTTTAAGTATGTGGTTGAGGGAAATTTTGCTAATCAGCACCTATTACTCTTGGAATTCAAAAGGGAATAGAGTGGTATAGGAATAGAGTGACAGAACGCTCATCCTTCTGGCTATAAACAGACATAAGGCTGGCTAGGGTTGGGAGCATTGCAGCCATCAAGCAGTGGGGACAAATCAGGTGCATGCCCTTCTGTTACTATTTTGGCACCTCATCATCTTTGTTTACAGTGAATTTGTCAGGCCACCTGATCTAACCTGTTTTCCACCAGCAGTTAGTACTCTACCAAAACCTTTGGCCTCTTTTATTGAGCTTCACTTTTACAAAAGTCACCACAGTGAAGCAACTCTTGCTTCTTTTTGTTTTTAAGATATTTTATTTTATTTATTATTATTTTTTAAAAATAATTTATTTGGCTGTGTCAGGTCTTAGTTGCGGCATACAGGATCTTCATTGCAGTGTGAGGGCTTCTCTCTAGTTGTGGTACACAGGCTCCAGAGCGCACAGGCCTCAATAGTTGCAGCACACAGGCTCTCTAGTTGTGGGGCACAGGCTCTAGAGCACGGGCTTAGTTGCCCCGCAGCATGTGGGATCTTAGTTCCCTGAACAGGGATCGAACCAGTGTCCCCTGCATTCAAAGGAGGATTCTTTTTTTTTTTTTAAATAAATTTATTTATTTATTTTTGGCTGCGTTGGGTCTCCGTTGCTGCGCACAGTCTTTCTCTAGTTGTGGCAAGCGGGGGCTACTCTTCACTGAGGTGCGCAGGCTTCTCATTGCAGTGGCTTCCCTTGTTGTGGAGCACGGGCTCTAGGCTCTTGAGCTTCAGTAGTTGCAGCACGTGGGCTCAGTAGTTGTGGCTCACAGGCTTAGTTGCTCCACGGCATGTGGGATCTTCCCGGACCAGGGTTCGAACCCATGTCCCCTTCATTGGCAGGCAGATTCTCAACCACCGCGCCACCAGGGAAGCCCCTCGAAGGCAGATTCTTAACCACTGGACCACCAGGGAAATCCCACAACTCTTGCTTCTGCGAGTTTTGCCTGGACTTTTAGAGTTAACTGCTTTGTCAGTAGAGGAGAAAAGCAGATGCAGACTTGTGTGTAGCTTTTAATGAACAACCTACTTATATACCCCTTTAGCATGAGTGCCATTCTGAGAAGCTCTTGTAAGTTGCTTTATAAAAAATAAAAGGATACAATCAATAAGAAAAAAGTAATTCATTGGAAAAACAACAAAAGTTAGGAACAGGGACTTCCCTAGTGGTCCAGTGGTTAAGACTCCACATGCTCCCAGTGCAGGGGGCATGGGTTCAATGCCTGGTTGGGGAACTAAGATCCCACATGCCATGCCACACAGTACAACTAAAAATAAGTTAGAAATGATTTATATATGATAATCAAGTTACTTTAAAAATCCAGTCTCTGGTTTCTCAGGTGGTACAGTGGTTAAGAATCCGCCTGCCAATACAGGGGACAGGGGTTCGAGCCCTGGTCTGGGAAGATCCCACATGCTGCAGAGCAACTAAGCCTGTGTGCCACAACTACTGAGCCTGCGCCCTAGAGCCCTTGAGCCACAACTACTAAAGCCCATGCGCCTAGAGCCCGTGCTCCACAACAAGAGAAGCCACCACAGTGAGAAGCCTGTGCACCGCAACGAAGAGTAGCCCCTGCTCGCCTCAACTAGAGAAAAGCCTGCGTGCAGCAACAAAGACCCAATGCAGCCAAAAAAAATAAATCCAGTCTCACTAATAATTAGAGAAATGCTCATTAAAAGAACAATTAGGATAGTTTTTAGTCTATGAAGTTTTGTTTTTTGTTTTTTTGGCTGCGTTGGGTCTTCGTTGCTGTGCGCAGTCAGTCTTTCTTTAGTTGCGGTGAGCGGGGACTACTCTTCATTGCAATGCGTGGGCTTCTCATCACGGTGGCTTCTCTTGTTGTAGAGCACGGGCTCTAGGCGCACAGGCTTCAGTAGCTGTGGCACATGGGCTTAGTAGTTGTGGCTTGTGGGCTCTAGCGCGCAGGCTCAGTAGTTGTGGCGCACGGACTTAGTTGCTTCGTGGCACGTGGGATCTTCCCAGACCAGGGCTTGAATCCGTGTCCCCTGCATTGGCAGGTGGATTCTTAACCACTGCACCACCAGGGAAGCCCCAAGCCATATTTAATATAATTAAAGGCATACTGATCTATTGGGTAATTCTTTGCCCACTAGGATTCTGTAGGGAAGATAGTGTTGCTACTATTGGCATTTTGGAATACAATTAATTATGAGTACAAAGAATAAAACTTTTGGTTTTTAAAATGTGGTAGGTTTTATAGCCAGGGATTTCAGAATTCTGTATTTAAAATGTTTCCTGATATAACTCAATAGCAGAAAATATAAACAGTCCAATTTAAAAATGGGCACAGGATCTGAATAAACATTTTTCCAAAGACAACATACAGATGGCCAACAGGTACATTAAAAGGTGCCCTAATCTATGGAAAAAAAACCATCATTAATTGGGGAAATGTAAATCAAAACCACCTCACACCTCTTAGAATGGCTATTATCAAAAAGACAAGAAATAACAAGTGTTGGCAAGGATGTGGAGAAAAGGGAATTCTTGTGCACTGTTGCTGGGATTGTAAATTGGTGCAGGCACTATGGAAACTAGAATGGAGATTCATAAAAAAAATAAATATAGAACTACCATATGATTCAGCAATTCCACTTCTGGGTATTTATCCAAAGAAAACAAAAACACTAATTCAAGAAGATATATGCACCCCCATGTTCATTGCATCAGTATACAATAACCAGGATGTGAAAACATCCTAAGTGTCCATCAACGGATGAATAAAGAAAACGATGTAATTACACACAAGCACGCACATACATGCACACACACACGAATATTATTCAGCCATAAATAAAAAAGAAATATTGCCATTTGCAACAACAGGTGGACAGTGGTTGGACCTTGAGGGCGTTATGCTGAGGGATATAAGTCAGAAAGACGAATACCATATGATCTCACTTATGTGGAATATTTAAAAAAAAAAAAAAAAAACAAGCTGATAGATACAGAGAATAGATTGGTGGTTGCCAGAGGCAGGGGGTGGGGGGGAAGGACAAAATAGGTGAAGGGTTTCAAAAGGTACAAATTTCCAGTTATAAAATAAAGAATCCATGGGGATGCAATGAACAGCATGGTGACCATAGTTAACAGTACTGTATTGTGTATTTCAAAGTTGTTAAGAAAGTCGATCTTAATAATTCTTATCACAAGAAAAAAATTTGTAGCTATGTAGGGTGACAGACGTTAACTAGATTTATTGTAGTGATCATATAACAATGACAATATATAATATATATATAGTTATATAACAATAGCAATAGATATAAATATCGAATCATTATGTTGTGCACCTGAAACTAATATGTCAATGATACCTTAATTTAAAAAAAAAAAGATGTTGCCTGACTTGAGATGTTCACTAATTAGATAGTTAACTTAACACCCCAAATTATCCTCCTCTTGGTTACATTTATTACATGTGTACTTGGTTTTCTCTTAAAGAGAGCATTGTAACTGTTAACGACTTACATCTTCTGGCAGATGAACTCCCAGCCAGCCCAGATGACTCAGATAATAGTGTGTCAGAGAGCCTGGATGAATTTGATTACTCTGTGGCTGAGATTAGCCGCTCATTCCGTTCACAGCAGGAAATATGTGAGCAACTCAACATCAATCACATGATCCAAAGGATCTTCCTCATCACTCTGGACAACAGTGAGTTTCATCTTTGCAGCTAGTGTATTTATTACTCTGCCCTTCCTGCTTGGGCTAGGGACTTGCTCCTAGAAACTTATTGTATCTGATGGTTAAACAAACCCATCATACTCCCTGGAACACAGGGTTTATATTTCAAGGAAGCTTTTAATGTGACCTAAAGCAGAATTTTGACACAGATACAACTTTCATTTCTATTTTGATACTGACTGGGCCATGTAGCTACTGCCTTTACTACCTTGAAAGGGAAATGGGAATGGTAGCTAAATCCATTTTCTTCTCAGAGGTGACCTAAACATTTAGATGAAAGCCCCAAGAAGGGTCAGATAGTGTTTCCCCTCTGTGCCCTATCTGTAGTTAAACCCCAGAATTAGTGCTGATGTCTGGGATTTACTCTTCAAATGTCATGGTGTTAGGTTTATAACAAAGCACATACTCTTCGAGGGGTAAAAATGATTTAAATCTTTAGATACTGCTCCGTGTGGCAAGATCATTCTGATATTACCTGAGTCAAACTTGGGGTTCAAGAGAAATGCCATCAAGATCAGTTGTCTGTATAAGACAGAAGCATTATCCTTAATTTACCAGATTAAAACCATTTCCCAGGTGACCCAAGCCTGAAAAGTGGGAATGGCATCCCCAACCGTTGTGTGTATTTGGAAGAAATGGCAGTAGACCTGGAAGATCAAGACTGGCTTGATATGAACAACGTAGAGCAGGTACCATTCTTACATTCCTTACATGTGGCTTCAGGAAAAATTAGCCTTGCAGCTGAACTCTGCTCACCTCTCTCCAACCATGGCTTTGCTTAGCTCCATCTCTTACATTGTTTGTGGTGTTCCTCTTTTGGAATCTTCTCATCTACCACGGTCCCATGTCCAAATCTACCTATCCTTTAAGACCTAGTTAAAATGCCATCCTGTTTACAAAGTTTTGCCAAGTAGGAGTTATTTTCTCCTCTGGGCTCTGGCAGTAATCTCCATGCATCTCTTATGGGAATTGTCTCTTTCTGTCTCATGTCTTGGCTTCTTTATGAACCTGTCTTCTCTCTCCCGTAGACACTAATATTTATCAAGGCCAAGGTCCATCTCTTTTTTTATTTCTTTTCCAAAATCAAAACAATGCATTTTACCTTACAGGTGCCTAATTAACATTAAAGGAATAAAAGTTTGATGGGGAAGACTTGACAACTTGTAGTTTAACTTCATAATTGGGTTGGCCAAAAAGTTTATTCGGGTTTTTCTGGACAGTGGTGTGGGAAAACCCAAACGAACTTTTTGGCCAACCCAGTACATTTAAACTGTGTTTATATAAGTCTGAGTGAGGTCAGCAATGATGCAGAGTAGTAGATTTCACATATGAGTTTAATCTCCAATTCTCCACACCATTCAACAAATATTCTTTTAATGCTTACTCTGTGCTAGGGGCTATGCTAGACACTTAAGCTTGCTTTAGGATAACTACATAAACAATTAAATTTGTATATGTAATATTTTCTAAAGTAATGATACACTGAGCCCTTTTTTCCCCATTTGTTCTACGTTCTGTGATTCTTATAATAACCTGTGTCAAAATTATCTTTTTTATCTTGATGTTCTAAAATAAACTTTGCAGTGGTCAGGGGAGATAAATTAGGAGTTTGGGATTAAGAGATACACACTGCTACATATAAAATAGATAAACAACAGGGACCAACTATATAGCACAGGGAACTATATTCAATGTCTTATAATAACCTATAATGGAAAAGAATCTGAAAAAGAATAGCTATATATGTGTGTGTAACTGAATCACTTTGCTGAACACTTGAAACTAACACAACATTGTAAATCAACTATACTTCAATAAAAAATACATCCAAAAAATTTAAAAATAAATTAACTTTGCAATGATTTAGTATTTTTGTTTATTTGTTTTTCTTAATAGGCCGTCTTCACTCGCTTATTACTTCAAGATCCAGGCAACCACTTGATTAACATGACCTCTTCTACAACGTTGAATCTCTCTGCTGATCGAGATGCAGGGGAGAGGCACATTTTTTGTTACCTTTATTCCTGTTTCCAAAGAGCCAAGGAAGAGGTAAAAGAATAATCTATTGAGTACTCTATTGTCCTCTTGGGTATGACTTTAACACATAAGCCAGAGAGTTGGATCAATGTCTTCTTTTTTTTTTGGCTGTGCTATGCAGCATGCGGGATCTTCCCCAACCAAGGATTGAACCCACACCCCCTGCAGTGGAAGCACAGAGTCTTAACCACTGGACCACCTGGGAAGTCCCAAGATCATTGTCTATTATATCAATTTATATACATCATATTATATCTGGAACTGGATATCAGAGGGACTGTTAGTTTATCTTCTAAAGTTTTAGTCTCTCCTTTCTGTGGCTTGGGGTCTACCCCTTTCCCCAATTAACAAGTGCCTCCTATTATTCTCTCTACAAACGTCTTAATATATCACACCCTTATTAAAAAAAGGTCTGATAAATTCATTTCCACTAAGGTATATATAACAGTAGATTAAGCTTGATCACTTCCAGCATTAGAATTTCTAACAGTTAGGTGATTCCTTAAACCAAAGAATGAACTCTCATGGCTTTTCAAGCATCCACAGGAAAGCACCACTGTTTTGGGACACAATGTCTTTTCCCTTCTATTTGCTATATCTGTCCTTGTGCCAGGTCACAGAGCTAGACTCTTCCCTCTCTTCATTGCTGTTTCCAGATTACCAAAGTTCCAGAGAACTTGCTACCCTTTGCAGTGCAGTGCAGGAACCTCACTGTGTCCAATACCCGAACAGTTCTCCTCACCCCCGAGATCTATGTTGACCAAAACATCCACGAGCAACTGGTAGATTTGATGTTGGAAGCCATCCTAGGAGGCCGTGAGTACATAAGCAACATCTGTGAGCTTCTACATTTGATTTCCAAGTGTAACATTCCTCTAATTGCATTAGAAAGCCTCAGAGCCACTATGGTTCCAGCGTAAATTAAGGAAGAGAGCTCACACCTTGACCTTTGAGGTTGAATACCAATAGAATTATCAAAAGTATCAGAAGAGTAAAGAGCTGTGTGTAAAGGCGTATAAAAAATTCTTATGGCCTCCTCTCTCTCTTGTCTTCTGTCAGATTTTGAAGGTGTAGCTGAGTTTCTGGATGAGGTCATCGAAGCCTTGATACTGGATGAGGAAGTTCGAACATTTCCAGAAGTCATGATTCCAGTGTTTGATATTTTATTGGGCCGAATAAAAGATCTAGAACTCTGCCAGATCCTGTTGTACGCATATCTGGACATTCTTCTGTATTTCACTAGGCAAAAGGATATGGCAAAGGTAGGTCTGAAAGCTCATATATATTCAGTTGAGTTGGAAGCTTAATACTCTATGCTTCCCTATCCTGAGGGCAGTGTAATATTACCTATGGAATAAGAGAAAGGTGCATTGGTTGTTGTATAATCTTAACTCTTTGAGGCCCTCTCATCCCATCATTTATCTCATCATACAGACAAATAACTAGGCTTGTCTTTTCCTACAGGTTTTTGTAGAATACATTCAGCCCAAGGATCCTACTAATGGGCAGATGTACCAGAAGACCTTGTTGGGAGTAATCCTGAATATCTCCTGCTTATTAAAGACTCCGGGTGTAGTAGAAAATCATGGCTACTTCCTGAATCCATCTCGTTCCAGTCCCCAGGAGATCAAAGTACAAGAGGCCAACATTCACCAGGTGGAGCTGTTAACCGGTGTATCCCGGCCCCCTGGTCTTAGATTAAGTATCGTTTCCTCAGAAAGCAGATGCAGATAAGGCTGCTTGAGCCTCTTTGGGAAAGCAGATCAATCTGGTTGGCTGTCTACCATAATCATGTACAGAAATGGCCCTCTTTTTAGCAGGCGCTAAGAGCAGAGCACAAACCTTTGTGTGGTTTAAGAGTGAGCTGCTGCTCTTCTTTGCCCTGTGCTGTAGCACAGCTACCTGCTCTCAATCCTCATTTTTCTCACCAAGCTATTTCTTATAACTTTAGCTCCTAAAATCTTCTGACTGAACTCCAGCTTAAAAGCCAAATTATTTTCCTTTTCCTCCTTCTGCTTATGTCCTCTCTTTTTGGGCTTAGCATAAATTATGGTAGAAGTCTGGCCAACATATGACAATAAATGGTTGAATTGGGGGCAGTTTAAATCTCCCATCATCACAACTTTCTAAAGCAGGGGTTGGCAAATTATACCAGTGGCCAAATCCAGCCTGCCGCCCATTTTTGTAAATAGTTTTATTGAACCCAGCCATGCCCATGTGTATATGTATTGTTCATGGCTTGATTTCATGCCACAGTGGTAGAGTTGAATAGTTGCTACAGAAACCATATGGCATGCAAAGCCAAAAATATTTATCATCTGGCCCTCTGCAGAAAAAGTTTACCATCCCCTACTCTAAAGCTATGTGAATGCTACCTGCAGTTTGGCACCTCATCAGGAAATCTCTTAAAAGTTCCCAGAAAGAAAAAAAAAATTTTTTTTTAATCAGAAATGGTGGCGTAAGGCACAGGGAAAGTGAGGGAGAAGATTAGGATTCGTGTATTTTTGGAAATTGCCAGTGGCTAAGATTTGAGAGTAACAAATATTAGGATTGTGAAACTGGAATGTTCTGTGGTTGTGTTTTCTGGTTAAACAGTTCATGGCTCGGTTCCATGAAAAGATCTACCAGATGTTGAAGAACTTACTCCAGCTCTCTCCAGAAACCAAACACTGTATCTTGTCCTGGCTTGGAAACTGTTTGCATGCAAATGCAGGCCGCACCAAGATTTGGGCCAATCAGATGCCAGAAATCTTCTTCCAAATGTATGCCTCGGATGCCTTCTTTCTGAATTTGGGTGCTGCTCTCCTGAAGTTATGCCAGCCATTTTGCAAACCCAGATCCTCTCGGCTCCTCACCTTTAATCCCACTTACTGTGCCCTGAAGGAGTTGAATGATGAAGAACGAAAAATAAAAAATGTACACATGAGAGGTAAGGGGGAGCTGGTCTTCTCAAAACAGTGTGTGCGTAACATCTAAGCCATTCACTTCTATATCCTTTTTCACAGAGGTCCCGCTTTCTCAAAGAAGATGAGGCAAAAAGAAAAGCTATTATGAGTTTTAAAAAGGCAAGCTTTTTAAAACTGTTATTTTTTAGATGTTGTCCTTTAATGAGACCTTCTCTCTGAATTTGGCAGACTTGGATATTCGCTCATTCATTCATTCATTATGAAAATGAATAAAGTACATTCCCTGTCCTTTTTGAACTCAAAGTCTCCACAGGAAGGCAGATATGTTAACAGATCATCATAATATGGTCTAGGGCTAATCTACAGGAGCACAGAGGAGGGAGTAAATGATTAATTCTACAGAAACTGGAGGTCTTCGTAGCTGAGTCCTGAAAAATGAGTTGGGTTTATCAAGCAAAGGAGCAAAGGAGGCCCTTTATGTAGAGGGAAAAACAAGTATGAAGGTACACAGCTGTGAAATGTCTTAACTAAGGAACAGTGAGAAGCTCAGTGTGGCTGGAACAAGGGGTAGATGGGGGAAGGGGTATGGGAATTGGCAGGAAATATTAGCCTAGGGAGGAAGAATATTGGGGAAAACTCAAATAATACAGAGAAGTGAAAAGAAGAAGATAAATCACTCTTAATTCTACCACTCAAAATGAATCGCTCAATCTTGATGTATTTCCTCCCAGTTGTATAACTCTTCTAATTATAAAAGTAACATGCTCAAAATCAAATAATCTTAAATACAGAAAAGCACAGAATAGATACAAATGATCCATTATCTATCCCCTGGAAAAATCTACAGTGCTATCATTCCTTTTAATTGTTGGTGATTTCATGATCAAGCTAAAGAGATTTAACTGCATTTCTATAGACTGAGAAGCCAAATTACATTTTTAGACAAGAGAGTAGGAATGTGAGATGTGTTTTTAAGAAGATATTACTTAATTCACTAATAGCAGGATGGAAGTTGAACTAGAATAAGGGGACACTAGAGCCAAGATAGATGTCTGTGGCAAGCCATTTACTCTTCCTTTTAATTTCTTTGAGGTTTGGACAAAGAAACCTGTTTGATCCCAGCTGTACAGGAGCCAAAGTTTCCCCAGAACTACAACCTTGTAACAGAAAACCTTGTCCTGACAGAGTACACCTTGTACTTGGGATTTCACAGGTAACTCCTCTGATGTCATTAGGAAAGAACTGCTTGGTTGTGTTGATAACCAGAAGGTTGACAGTGCGTCTTACAGATAACAATCTCACTTTATTCTGAAGGCTGACGTTAGGATCTAGTAGGAAAAGGGCATTATATGCATTTATTTGTGTCTACATGAAGTGGCTTTATCCATATAACTTGAATTTATTTTTAATTTTTGACCTGTTAAACTTTTTAAAATTAAAGATACACTAGTATTTTTCTCTAAACTTGCAAACTATCTTCCTTTTGTCATCTGCTAAAGTGGAATTGTTTTCATTTAACATTTCACATTCTGCTCTTGAATTTTCATTACTTTTTACTTCTGATGAAAAAAGAGAAAGCTTTATTCTATGGTATAGAGACAAAATTGACAAAATTAAATGTTTATAAGGTATTTCAATAAGATCAGTAGGAACATAAAAATCTATGTATCAAAGATAAGGAGGATTCTGGAAGTGTGAAGATTTGAGAGCTAAAGTGTATGACTTCCAAAAATTGTCTGGTTCTGGCTAACCGTATGTCATTCTATGATTTTTTTTTTCCCTCTGATTTAGCTGACTGTGACAAGTATAAATAAGGGGAGCAAATAGCTACTCACTCACAGTCTATAGGAAGGTATATTGAGGACAGCAGTTTTTAATGCCTTTTCAGGATACTTAAACTGACACAGCATTTTTCTAAACTCAGCAAATTTTTGGAAAAATGAAATTATATCTTTATTAGAGGCATTTTCTATCCCTATCATTGACATTTTAAGTGAGACAATAGATAACAATTTAGCATGTGTTTAACCCGTTCAACCACCTAGATTTAAACAGAAAAATGAACGTCATCTAGTTTCCCAGTATTGGCTAGCTAACCCTAGACATTATCCACAAGGCCAAGAATGACTTTGGACTGTACACATAGACACAACTATCTATAACATTGAATTATGGGTCTTCCTTTCATTGGAGAACATTTGGCTGACCCTTTGTAAAGAATCATTTAATTTTATATTGAGCATCAGAGGACTGGAAGCTGCTCTTAGGCTGCATCATAGGTGGCTACTGGTTGATATGTGGTCATTAGTAATCTAGACTCCTTTCTCACCAGCTTTAGTTCTCTACTAACCATGGAAAGACTGTCCATATAACCACGTCCAGGTACAATCATTGCACTTGTGTGGTGTCAAACTACCCTGCTGGGCTTCTTGTACTTTGCCTGATCGTTATATATTGTACATAATAAAAGCCCAATCTACACCCTGCTCAACCGAGCCATTCTATGGATGGTGCACTTCAGCCGAAGACAACTAATCTATGTAATTAGATTCAATTCTTGAATACTTGGTAACATTTTCCCAGTGCTATGCTCCCACCTCTGCCCTGTCAGTAACTTTTGTGATTGCTTTCTGTGTCATCACAACTGCAGCTCCCTACATCCTAAAAGGGCATAATAGAATAAATAAGTGAGGATTTGGTTTTCAAAAATGGTCTGTAAGGGAGGATGGGAGGGAGGTGCAAGAGGGAGGGGATATGGGGATATATGTATACGTATAGCTGATTCACTTTGCTATACAGCAGAAATTAACACAACATTGTAAAGCAATTATACTCCAATAAAGATGTTAAAATTAAAAAAAAAATGGTCTGTACTCAACAGTCCCTATATGAGCCTCCTGACCCAGTCTTTTCTGCTTTCTTGGGGGCAGGTTGCATGATCAGATGGTAAAAATCAACCAAAATCTGCATCGGCTGCAGGTAGCCTGGCGGGATGCTCAGCAAAGTTCTAGCCCAGCTGCTGACAACCTCCGTGAGCAGTTTGAACGACTGATGACCATCTATCTTTCTACTAAGACTGCCATGACTGAGCCGCAAATGCTGCAAAACTGCCTAAATTTGCAGGTGTCCATGGCTGTCCTCCTAGTTCAACTGGCCATAGGCAATGAAGGCTCACAGCCGATAGAGCTAACTTTTCCTTTGCCAGATGGCTACAGTTCTTTGGCTTACGTGCCAGGTAAGCAGGCTCTCCCTTGGGAGCTTCCTATTTATAGCCATCTAAGTTTAACTGGGTCACGTTGGAAGTTTAATCCTCAAAATATCCTTCCTTAGTTATCATTCAGCTGTTTTTGGAGAAACAACTCAAACTTGTAGGTAATGTCTGTTGGCTGAAGCCTGGGGGAACTGATAGCTTGTTCCTCAGCATTGTGTCGCCACTGCTGTGCAGATAAGAAAATAGTCTTCAAAGGACGAAGTGAAGTCAGGGTTTTCAGAGCTGTTAGTTTCTATCATTACTGTTGTTTGTCATTCAACTTACAAATTTATTTGTCTAACCCACCCCCCTGTGCTATTCTTTAGAAAAAAAAAAATCATCTCCTCTTGGTTAACCCAGAAGTGAGATTGTGTATGTATGTATGTTGGTGAGGGGCCGGCAGAAACTGTCCATCAAAATCAAGTTACATGTTCTTGATCACTGTACTAGTCATCTATTGCTGAGTCACAAATTACCCCAAAACATAGCAACTTAACACAACAAACATAATCACACACAGTTTCCACGGGTCAGTGATCCAGGAGTAGCTTAGCTGCATGGTTCTGACTCTGGTCCTTCGTGAGGTTGCAGCCAGACTGTCCACCAGTGCCATGGGAATCTGAAGACTCGATCAGAGCTGGAGGATCTGCTTACAAGCCTAGTCGTGTGGTTGTGGCAAACCTCAGTTGCTTACTGGCTTCTTTACCAGGCCACACAGGACTCTCCTTAGTACTGCTAATGGTATGGCAGGTGGCTTCCCTCAGAGCAGGGAACCAAAATGGAAGCTGTAGCCTTCTATAACCTAATTATGGAAATGACATGCCATCACTTCTATGTGCCCCATAGTGTGTCTTCTACCCTGGAATAGTGTAGGAGGAGATATACAAGGGCATAAATACTAGAAGGCAAAGACCAGTGGAGGACCCCAGAGAGTGAAGACCATAGTCATCTAATGTATTCATTTCTATTCAAGATTCTTTTTCATCTAAAGGGTTATTTTAACACACTGTTAACCTTGAGTGTGGAAGTATATGTCTATCAGTATACTTTCTTAAACTGCACTGGTGTGTTAACATTTTATGTCTCTACTATTCTGTTTACTTGGATAAAAATAAAAATTGACTTACATTCAAAGGAGATTCTATATTAATTTATCGTCATTTCTAGTACCTACAAGACATTTGGGGTTTTTTTAACCTTCACTAAGTAGAGTAAAAGGGAGGAATTTAAATATTGCATAATACAAAGAGTCAGATGTTTGGCTAATTCCAGTGAATATTTTCTTTCTCAGAATTTTTTGCAGATAACTTGGGTGATTTCCTCATTTTTCTCCGCCGCTTTGCCGATGACATCTTGGAGACATCAGCAGATTCCCTGGAACATGTCCTTCATTTTATCACCATTTTCACTGGAAGCATAGAAAGGTGAAGTGCTGAAAGCGTGGCTCTGTCACAGTTTAGAGCTGCAAAACATTCAGAAGACTTCTAAACCAAGAAATAAACAAGCCTGAATCATAAGGGGTTGCCTTCAGAAGTTGTGTTAACATTAATGAATCACCTGACTATCCTTATGGGTAGCCCAAAATCCCACACTTGAGAGGCATAATAAACAAAGGACTTTGCCCACAGAGAATTTGAACCTGCATATAAGGTACCTGATGGGAATTTCACTGCTAGTCCCTGGTTAAAATAGTTACCTTAATGCCAGAGACCTTGCCAGGTGCTAATGATCTTCTAATGTATGATAACAAAGTTTGCTCTTAAAATTCTGAGTTGGATGAGCAGTAAACTTGGGTAAATGCTCTCTGATCTCAAGTCTTAGCATTCATAGCTTCTAGTCCTCCTTCCCAAAGGAAGATGCTCATTGACCTGTAGAGTTGCTTCTCTGATTTGTTGGTGGTAGGCCAAAGGAAACAGTATGTATGTAAGAGAGAATTTGCTGCACAAAGAAGAGATCCACAATCCCCTGAGCCGTGTCAGTGAGACATAGGTAGAAGCCAGTCCTTCACTGAACTGAGCAGACCTAATGAAAAATCATAAGTCAACAAGTATTAGGCGCACATGGTATGCATTATAAGTAACGTGGAATAATTATATCCTGGCCCTTAGCCTCAGAAAGCTTGGAAAGGCAAGTTTATCCCAGATGAAGCTGTCAGAGAATAGTAAATAGTAAGTCGTGCATTGTTATAGTGAAGTAAACAGAATGGCAGAGCATTAAATAGAAACTTAAGTACTCATCCTCATAATTGGTAAGCTGTGATCTTAAAGAGCTGAATGGTACACTCTGCATATCCCCCAGAAATTGACCGACTTAAAACTGTGGAGTCGTGTTTTCTCCTGTAACTCTCTGTACAGATGATATATCATGTTTTGACTCCTCGTATGGAGAGAATAGTTATAAATTTGGGAGTTAAATTTTCTGCTTGCTCAGTTTGCTTTCTGCCCTATTCATAGGATGAAGAATCCCCACCTAAGGGCCAAACTCGCTGAGGTGTTGGAAGCAGTGATGCCCCACATGGATCAGACCCCAAATCCCTTGGTATCCAGTGTGTTCCACCGGAAACGTGTGTTCTGCAACTTTCCCTATGCATCCCACCTTGCAGAAGCTCTAATCAAGGTCTTTGTGGACATTGAGTTTACAGGTAAAGCAGTCTAGAACCAAGAAACTGATCGCTGATCAGTTTTTAAATGTCAGGAAAATAATCATAAGCCATTATTTATTGAATACCTACCATGTGCTACCCTTGATGCTAAGTGCTTTTTTCACATTGTTTCCTTAATCTGTCACCATCTGGAAAGTTTTACTCTATTATCCCCATTTACCTATGAAGACATGGATGCTCAAAAAGATTAAATTATTTGTTTATGTCATACAATTAAGTGGTAGAATCAGGTCTCTCTCACCTTAAAAAAGAAAAACGCATACTGTTAACAACTTTACTATAATTTTTGATAGAATCATACTCAAATAAATTAGGCTGTCCAGTTAAAACCCCAGGTCTTTATTTTTCTCTGCCTCAAAATTACAGAATGGTGGATAATGAGACAGTGTGCTGATTGAGATATTCTTTTGTCTTATCCAGACGGTCTAACTCTCGTACAGTTTCATTGTTAGATTAAGAATAACAGCAGGCAACATTCCCTTTCTCTCATGCCCTTTTGAGCTGTAACCCTGAGATGCTATGTTTGAGTAAACAGTACCCTCTCTCAACCAGTAAACAAGATCAGTTACTTAAGACCACTTTTAAAGGGGATGTCCTACCAGCCAGTGATAAATACAATTAACATTAAAGAGACATTTAACACTTTACTGACTGTTTTTCCATATTT
Source organism: Lagenorhynchus albirostris (assembly GCF_949774975.1). Taxonomy (NCBI): domain Eukaryota; kingdom Metazoa; phylum Chordata; class Mammalia; order Artiodactyla; family Delphinidae; genus Lagenorhynchus; species Lagenorhynchus albirostris. The sequence goes on from NC_083103.1 coordinate 94,485,815, forward strand.
GAATTTTGACTTTGTTACTTGCTTACCTCTGAGACTTAGTTTCCTCATTTGTAAAAGGGGTTGAAGTGATGGTTGAGGCAGTGTATGTAAATCTTTATAATATATAAGAAGTTGCACAATAAATCATTGCAGTTATCTCATTATACAGCCACTATGACCCTCTGGTTGTAATATTAGAGGGTGTATTATAATTCCTGTTTTATTTTCTGAGGAAGTGGGAGTTGAGAAAGAGTAAGAGACTTGCATTAAGTGGAGCCAGAAGGAAAACCTAAGTCTCCTGACTCCAAATCCCATGCCCCTCCCTTATTATATGACCCAACCTGTAGAGCTCTGGTGGTACCTGTGGCATGTCAAAAGCAGTATAAGCCTCAGATTTTTAGCTCCTGGCCTGATTTTTCAGAGTAATCAAGAACCAGTTAGCCACACAGTTGGGATGTTATCCATGAAGAATGTGGGGATTACTTTTAGTAGCCCATCCTGCACGTGGCTGGCACTGCCACAATGGCCAGCTCAGAGGCCTCATTCAAAGTCTGATAAGTAGTCTACGTTTGGATGTGGAAGCATTTGTTTCCCTTGGCTTTTATTTTGCAGCTCAGTCCTTGTCCTTTTCTGAGTACTGTATCGTTTATATGTCCCCCTCTTGTTCTGTCGGTAAGGAGATAAACAAACACTTGATTATGACTCTAGGCCTTCATAAACTCCCGCGGCAGGTCTTGCCGGTAGCCTTGACACATTCAGAATTTTTATAAAATGGTTACACATAAACATAAGCCCTTGCCTTTTCTCTGATAGCACCCCCTTTGTTGATGTTTTGCTCTTGCCTTACTCCAGGAGACCCCCATCAGTTTGAGCAGAAGTTTAATTACCGCCGCCCCATGTATCCCATCCTCAGGTACATGTGGGGAACAGATACCTATCGAGAGAGCATTAAGGTGAGAATGTTTTTGGTGAAACCAAAATTGAGTTATCTGAGTTTTGCTCCACATAAGCCCCAATGGGTTGTGATTCAGTACTAAAATGTTTTTTTCTTGGGCTGGGACTTACAGGATTTGGCTGACTATGCCTCTAAGAATTTAGAAGCCATGAATCCCCCACTTTTCCTCCGCTTTCTTAACCTGCTAATGAACGATGCCATCTTCCTTTTGGATGAAGCCATACAGGTAAAAAAAACAAACAAACAAACAGATTTAACTGCCCTTATACCATCATACATACTTTTTACCTCTTAGTCATAATAGAGCAATCCTTATGCTAGCAATCCCCTAGTACCAGTCTTGGACACCAAAAATTTGCAAGTAGTAATGTACCACCAACCTTGCCCTTGTAGAGTTTGATAGGTATTGTTCCATTAGAGACCAAGACCAAGGGCCTTATGAGCTAGGATGATATTCTGGCAGACAGTGGAAAAGAAAGTGTGAAAGGCCAAACTAAGGTACCCTGGCAGAACTAATCAGTCTAGCGCTAGAGAAAGAAATCAGAGGAGCTTCGTTCAGTTAGTGACTTTCAGCTTTCTTCCATCCCTAGACATCAGTAACAGTGACTGACCAAGGCAATGATTCTTAGCCCTCTTTCCTAAAAGATTCTGACTTTTATACCACTATTTGGAAAAAAATCTCTGGTTTGGGTTATTTTTTCACATAAAGACTCCAAGTCATCAGTACTCTTCATCTGTCCACTGCCTCCCAAATCTTTAGCTATATCTGAAACATGAGTTTTACAAAGTATACACCTGGGGGTCTCTCAGTTCCTTCAACTTAACCCTCCCTTGTGGAGCTGCTTATTGCTGCTATAAAAACTTCCCTTATCTGCGACAGGTGTAAGATAGGGCAGTGACCCAAAGGGAGACAAAGCAGGTAAATCTTGAGGGTAGCCTGTTGGATAACCCACACACTCCTCGTATTGATTAGCAATCTCCCAGTAACTTGTATTTAATTTGTGAGCAAATGTTCCTGCTTTGTTCATAATCCCATACTTGAAGATTTTAGATCTGTTGCCTTAGAAAACAAGTCCTGTAATAAATAGACGTTTCTAAGGAACAGTTATGTGACAGAATGACACAGACGGCGTTTTCATGGGACTGTAAGTTTAACATGCTTGCTACAACAGCAAGAATGGTGAGAGGTAGAGGGTTTTAAATATTTATGGTTCTCCTTCCAGACATTTTGCATATGTGATAGAGCTTTGTTTTTTGATAAGCAGTTTTGGGGGGTGGTTTTTTTTTCATCTTTCATCTTTTTTTTCCCATCTTTCATCTTTTTTTTCCCTGTAGCCTGTTTGCTTTTACCAATATTTCATATACTATTTATCCTCGTTTCTATTTCATAGACTATACTATTTCCAGGGGAATTACCCATAAGTCTACCCAGGCTGAAACAATTTTTCCCACAATTTCTTTTTTATCTTTTTTTGTCTTTTTTTCATCTTTTTTTTTTTTTTTTAAGTCTGTGCCTTGTGGCATGCAGGATTCTTAGTTCCCCGACCAGGGATCGAACCCATGTCCCCTGCTTTGGGAGCATGGAGTCTTAGCCACTGGACCGCCAGGGAAATCTCCCCACAATTTCTTTTTAAACTTCAGCCCTGTGCTGAGAAATAAAGCCTCATGTCTCTTAGGTAAATCTGTGGTTTTCCCAGCTTAGTAGACTAGATTTTAAATAGGACCTCTTAAATATCATCTTCCCTTCAATACACTTTGTTCTCTGATATCTTCCACCTCTGGTTTCTGTAGTATTTGAGCAAGATAAAAATTCAACAAATTGAGAAGGACCGAGGTGAATGGGACAGTCTGACTCCAGAAGCCCGCCGAGAGAAGGAGGCCGGCCTACAGATGTTTGGACAGCTGGCACGTTTCCATAACATCATGTCCAATGAAACAATTGGTACCCTTGCCTTTCTGACATCAGGTAAGGATACAACACACTGCTTTCCCGAAACATGCAGTGGTTAAGATCTGCTTCATTTGAGGGATCAGCCCACTGACACTCTGGTGACAGTATCCTCCTTCACAGTCTGAGAGGAACTGAATCACTAGAAAAGCTTCAAAAAGAATGATGTTGTCCATTGTTGACATGGGAATGAGGAAATGGTCATCCTCACACAGCTGCCAGAAAGCATAAGTTAGTATCATTTTTCTTGAGGACACAACTTACCCGTATCAGTATAGCTGGGGGTGTTTGTGTTACCTGAAAAAAATATTCTTGAACTCTGGTTAAATGTGGTAGATCAAACAGAGATATTTATCTCTACTCCCTCTAGAGCTGCACTGTCCAGTTCAGTAGTCACTCACCACATGTGGCTCTCAAGCATTTAAACTTTGGCTAGTCGGAATTGAGATGTGATATAAGTAGAAAATACACACTGCAGGACTTGGTATTTAAAAACAAAGTAAAACCTTTCATTAATAATTTTTATATTGATTATACATGAAATGACAACCAAGGATCACCAGACATTTGAGGAAATCCTCTAATGTGAAACACAGATAATAGATGAAAACTCTTTAAAACAGGGGTCCCCAACCCCCAGGCCGCGGACCAGTATCGGTCCACAGCCTGTTAGGAACAGGGCCGCACAGCAGGAGGTGAGCGGCGGGCGAGTGAGTGAAGCGTCATCTGCCGCTCCCCATTGCTCCCCATCACTCGCATTACCACCTGAACCATCACCCCACCCCCACCCCCGGTCCGTGGAAAAATTGTCTTACACGAAACTGGTCCCTAGTGCCAAAAATGTTGGGGACTGCTGCTTTAAAATATCTTTATAATCTCAGAGGTATGAGAGAAGATACAGCATACATAAAACAGAAACAAAGAGGCAACACAAGGGATTATGCAAAGAACAAGAAGGAGCTCTTGGATATTGAAAATGTAACTTTAGAAATTTTGAAAAGTCAGTAGAATGGTTAGAAGATAAATTCAAGGAACTCTTCCATGAAAGTAGAACAGAAAAAGAGATAGAAATTAGAAGAGAAAACAAGAAAATAAAGGATCAATCTAGGAAGTATCAAAAGAGAAAAATGAAAGGACGTTATCAAAGAAATAATACCCCCCAAATTTCCCAAAACTAAGTGTAAATTAAAAGGAGCCACCAAGTACCCAGTGCAGGGAATTTTTAAACCCCCACACTAAGGTATATCATTGTGGCATTTCAGAAAATCAGGGTACCTAAAAGGTTCCAGAGAAAAATCAGGTCATGTACAATGGTTTAAACATCTTTGAATTTCACAGCACTGACGTTTGAAGCTGGAACACAGTCCTGATGGAAAATATCTTTTCAGCCTAGAATCTTATTGCCCACCAAGCCATTTTACCCTGTTTGAGGGTAAAATGTAAGGACATCTTCAGACGTGAAGGTATCAGATTTACTTCCGGTGTACCCTTTTTTGAGAAGCTACAAAAGGATAAATATACTCCATCAAAATGAAGGAGGAAAGTGGAATCCTGTAAGAGAGATGCAAAGGAAGTTCCCAGGCTGATGATAGAGGTAGCTTGTATGACCACCACACCATAGGCCTATAAAACAAGGAGTCCAGATTGGAGTGAGGAATGGAAGCTTCCAGAAAGAACATCTCCAAAAACTATTTTTGAGAGTTTTACATTTCTGGTGGAGAGTTTAGAAAGATTTAATGATAGGTACTCTGAAAATAAGCAGGAAAAAAAAGTATTAAAAAGTATATATAGGGGCTTCCCTGGTGGCACAGTGGTTGAGAGTCTGCCTGCCGATGCAGGGGACGTGGGTTCGTGCCCCGGTCCGGGAGGATCCCACATGCCGTGGAGCGGCTGAGCCCGTGAGCCATGGCCGCTGAGCCTGTGTGTCCGGAGCCTGTGCTCCGCAACGGGAGAGGCCACAACAGTGAGAGGCCCACGTACCGCAAAAAAAAAAAAAAAAAAAAAAAGGTATGAATCGTCACTATCCTATAGAACTTTATTTGATGGAAATGTTCTATAAATCTAGACTGTCCAATACTATAGATACTAGCCACATGTGGCCATTGAACACTTGAAATGTGCGTAGTGTATCTGAAAAACTGAATTTTTTACTTAATTTTAATTAATTTAAATAGTCACATGTAGCCAGTGGCTACCATGTTGGACAGCACAGGAACCTATATTTACTGAAATGGTAAGGTATTTACGATATCATTAATGAAAAAAGTAAGTTACAGAATATGTACAACATGATAATCATTTTGTTTTATAAATGTATATGTATGTAAATATGGACAGGAAAACTAGAAGGATATATTAGCAAAATGTTAACAGTGTTTACATCTGAGTAGTAGTTTTTATATTTTGTTTGTTTGCTGTTCCTTGTCTAATATTTTCTAATATTACTGCAATGAAAATGTATTTTAAAAAATAGCAGTCCCCAGAGGTCTCCAAGTAAAACTCTAAGACATTGTAAGTTGAAGATTGCTAATGGATTGAGTTTTCACAGACTTTGGCTTTTTTTCCAGAGATCAAATCCCTCTTTGTGCATCCTTTCCTGGCTGAGCGCATCATCTCCATGTTGAACTACTTCCTGCAGCACCTGGTTGGCCCCAAGATGGGGGCCTTAAAAGTCAAGGACTTCAGTGAATTTGACTTCAAACCCCAGCAGCTCGTTTCAGATATCTGCACCATCTACTTAAATCTTGGGTACCTGAGATTTAATTGGGCAGGCCAGAGGCCTTGCTCGTGTTTTAACTGGGGGTTTTGACAATGGAATGACTAGCTGGTAATTATGTGGAAATAGAAAGGAAATGGTTTGTTTCTAGTTGGCTGATGAAGGAATCTTCTATAGTTTTAAATAATGAGATTTTGTACGACCTGTGGGACGTTATTTGGAATTTCCAACATTCTGCCTTGATCTGTGCAAAGATAAACTTTACTGATCCATTGTTTGGAAAAGCAGTATATTTTTAAGGTCATGGGATAGTTGATAAGACTTCCTTCCTAAAAATTAGAAGAAATCATTCTATATCAAAAGAACATTCATGGTATATGAGTGATGGGGAACTTTGTTCCTCAACCCATCCGTTATTGCCCTCTTTGACCTATCCTCTGATGCTCAGTTTCTTTCTGATGCTGACCTTCTAGGGATGAGGAGAATTTCTGTGCCACTGTGCCCAAGGATGGACGTTCCTATTCCCCAACTCTCTTTGCACAGACAGTCCGAGTCCTGAAGAAAATAAATAAGCCTGGGAATATGATTGTGGCTTTCAGCAACTTAGCAGAGAGAATCAAGGTAAGGAGGAGGATAATTTGCTTATTAACATGTTCAATAAAAACTATGTCAACTCAGCTGTTCTGCTTTTTTACCCAATTTGAGGGGGGAAAAGAGTATTGCGTTGAGAAAATATAAATAGCTGATTCTTCCTGATTAGTCAATAGCTAAAACTACCATATTCTTTAATAGTACTACTCTTTTCAATATGAGGGTGAGAACAGAAAAATAATTTAAGAAGCTTCTACTAAAAAGAATTTACAAATTTTTAATAGGCCGTTTTTATGAAAACTTCTCTGTACAGTGTTACCAATAGACTTGAAAATCTACGATATTTATACAGAACTTTTTAGAATACAATTCAAGATTAGTAACTTTTAGTCATTGATTTTTATTGATTTTTCTCTGTTCTCTCTATTTGTAGTTGGTAGTTGGCTTATATAGGAATGGCCATACATTTTAAAGATTAAAATACTGTATTGTACTCAGCTAATCCCTTTCGTTGGAGCAGCTGCATTTGCATTTATGAAGAAGGAAAAATTATGGCACGGAGTCTAATGGAAAACCTTCCTAATTGATAACAGTCTTCCCTTCATTGAGTTATTTATTGAATTGGGCTTCATCTTTGCCTAGAGCTTAGGCAGATGGATCGCTGAGGAACTAAAGTTCAAGCAGATGTTGAAGCCACTTTTAAATTCCCATACCTGTTTGTTCCTAAAACCGGAAACTGCTTTTCATACACAGACTGCATGGGTAACTCTGTAATTATACAAATAATAACCCCTCCAACCCCCACCCCTTACAGCCGGGTTGTTGTCAGAAGGATGGATGTTGAGTGTGGTGTGGTTTTTTTCCCCTGTTAACATTTAGATCCATTTCTGGTCATGGCTGCTAGCAGCTGAGCCAAACTGAAGATTCAGAGTTGGGGCTGAATGTTAAATTTGCTCCTATAGTATCCATATTGGCTTGTTTAGAACATAAAGCTGAGAATTGTTACTGTCGCCATAAAGGGTTACTAACAATAACCCTTGAAGGTTAAGGTATAGTCATTGAGCATTTTGAGTTCAGCTGCTTCTGTGATTTCCCCATAACTGCCCGGTATTTGTGCTCAGTCTCTAGCAGACCTCCAGCAACAGGAAGAGGAGACCTATGCAGATGCCTGTGATGAGTTTCTGGATCCCATCATGAGCACACTGATGTCTGACCCTGTGGTGCTGCCGTCTTCCAGAGTCACTGTGGATAGATCCACCATTGCCAGACATTTGCTCAGGTAAGCCAGCCCCCAAAAGCAGCCTCAAGAGTACAGGTGTACATTTGTCTGCTATCATCTTTTTCTCCCAGTACAGTGCACCCAATAGGTACTCCACATTGTTGATTTATTAATGTATTGTGTGTATCACTTGATTGTTAAGGATTTCAACATCCAAAACAAGACACCTGTTGAGAAATGCTGGAGCTAACTTTACCTCTTCCTTCCTCAAGGAAATAATTTCTATCAATTATAAAATATGTCAACCTTGGGCTTCCCTGGTGGCGTAGTGGTTGAGAGTCTGCCTGCCGATGCAGGGGACACAGGTTCATGCCCCGGTCCGGGAAGATCCCACATGCCGCGGGGCGGCTGGGCCCGTGAGCCATGGCCGCTGAGCCTGCGCGTCCGGAGCCTGTGCTCCGCAACGGGAGAGGCCACAACAGTGAGAGGCCCGCGTACCGCAAAAAAAAAAAAAAAAGTCAACCTGGAGTATAAGTTGACTTGAAATTGTCTTAATTTTACTTTAGTTGTAAAAATATAAAAGACAGATTGAAAAAAAAAATTCAGGTTTTACACTCATCGTATGGGTTTACCCACATTCTGCTGCAGCTGTTGGACTCAGCCATGGTGACTACAAGTTTTCCCCAGCCTGCCTACTCTAAGTGCAGCATTAGAAAGAAATGGGTACTGAGAAACTCTGCCTATTTAAAATGAAGTTATATAAGTTGACCCAGATCTAGGGAAATAATGTTTTTTAAATATTGGAAAAAAGGATGTTCTACTTGATGGTATTTGGTATTAAGCACTCGCTATATGCATGATGCTGTGCTGGGTAGTATGTCTTTTCCAAAGTGTCAGTGAGAGTTTATATTTTTATCGTGGCTTGAGAGTACAGAGAGAAGGTATATCATTTTACCTATGAGGAAGCCATAATCTGCATTTATTTGAAGAGCAATCAGCTAGCTAAATCGAGTGTCAGCCTACAAAGCTTTATCCCTTAACACCTTATACTGTTTCAAGAGTCTGTCACTAAAACTACAAACAGCTCTTTATGCCGACATGATTGTTACAGGGTCTCTGTCTTGGGGAAATGGAATCAAATACCATCTGAAGAGCAATGTTGAGATAAAGTTTGTTAAGCGGAGAGACAAAGTAGCTAAAAAATCTGCAAAAAAAAAAAAAAAAACCTCCCAAATCACTCTCTGTCATCCCATTCTTTCTAACCTCAAGTCAGCACTTGATTCAGAATCATAATACACTCTAGCTTCAGTCTCAAGGTGGGATGCCTAGGTATTCTCTTTTTGGCTGAAGATGTTAGAACTTACAGAAATAACCCCATTTCTCTTTTTCTCTTTGTCTCAGTGACCAAACAGATCCCTTTAACCGTAGTCCCCTCACCATGGACCAGATCCGGCCAAACACAGAACTAAAAGAAAAAATCCAACGGTGGCTTGCAGAGAGGAAACAACAACAAAAGGAGCAACTTGAATAAATACTGGGACCTAAACAAACCAAAAACCAACCCCAGAGTGTAGATAAACAATTGTTTGTGGTTTCTCTCTTTCTGGTTCTGTTCCTTTCCTTTTCCTTGCTTTCTTTTTTATTCTTCACCCTTTACTAAATTAGAGAACTGCTCTTTCTCAAATTATGATAATTAAAATTCCTAAGAACTTTACAGTGCTCCTGGCTTGCAGGAAATTATACTTATAGCATCACCATGTTTGGAAATCATCACTAATTTTTACCCTTTGTTATATCTCTTCCTGTTCGTTCTTCTTCCTTTTCTTACCTTAAATTACATTAACTTCAACTACTAAAACCTCCTGCCACCCTACTATTTCTCTTCCAAGAACTGCTCAGACATCTTTGGTGAGCACTGCTTTTAAGTATATGATGTCACGTATTGACAGCTGATATCAGAAAGTCCTGTGTTATCAAGGTATTTACTAGACTTTATGACCCAGACTTCAGCCCTTTTCCTTGTTACAGCTCTGCAATGTTACAGAATAACATTTTGTGTAAAAGCAGATACCTTGATGTTTGAGTAGATTTTTGAATAAGATGAAAGATGACATGAAAAAAAGGCATCTTATGCAACTTCAGTTGGTAGCTCTTAGTTTTGTGTTATATTGTAACTCAAAGATATCTTGGAGGCCAAACACTCCCCCATGGAGTTGTCATTACCACAGAAAATTTAGCCCTATAATATTTTTAGGAGGATTGGTAGAACAAATTTGCAGTTTTGACTCTTTATTCAGAAAATTCTGAGGTGAAAAAAGAAGGCTTTTGGGCCCTTTTCATCTGCTGGAAATCAAGGATTAGGCTTGAGTAGAAAAGTTAGGCAACAAATATTGTAACTATGAAAAATGTCATTTTAAGACACTAATATCAGCAGTATATCTCAGTGTATATATATATATATATACACACCTACATACACACACCATGTACATTTTTATATTGGTCTAGTGTAAACAGAGTACCAATTTATATTGTCTCTTCCATGGTAAGATGTATGCAGTGTGTGGCCATGTTTACTAACATTATTCTAGACAAAATTCTGAGACTGTAAAATGTATATAGTTAACGTTTGTTTGGGCTTAAGACCTGACTTCTAAGAGCTGCTTCTAACTCAGCCTTAGGTCATCAATTACCAGAGCAGGAATTTGAGCACAACCTTGTCCACAAACCATTTTAAATACCCACTTAGGCCTATGTAGTTAGTAGATGGATAGGCCCCACTTTTACAGGTTGAGCTTGAGTTCCCTACTCAGTTGTGCAGCTTAACATGCTGAGTGAGGCACATTCCCCTATGGACTGTCTATATCACTATCCCTCTAAGCCCAAAAATATAACTAACAAGAAAAGTGGTATGATCTAGAAACAGGGGTCATTGCTTCATTTAGAGGATATTATTGTTAACCACGGCCTCTTTCAAATAAGATGGTAGTTTTACGGTAATCCAACACAAGTTGTTATAAGCAGTCCTTGATGTGTTTTTGATGGTATCAGCTGGAAACCCTCAAGTCAGAGGGCATCCCACACTAGATATAAAGTAGATGTTGCCTGTTGCTGTGCTTATAAATGAAAAAGGCAGTCTAGGACTCTCGCAAATGCCAGAATGTAAGATAGTAATTCAGTATGCTCCCTGGGTCTTTAAGGCATGGGTTGACAGGATGTGTTTATTTTCTTTAAATGAGCTTCTTTTCATATTTATTATCCTCCTTTACTTCTCTGAGAATGAACTGTATAAAATAAGCTTCAATTTATTTGCATTTATCTTCCAAACCCAATGTAGAAGGATATTTTCATTTTTAAAAGAAGTGGGGAAAAGACCAGAGTTTTATAGGAGAAAATTGGAGGAAAAAACGGGCACAAAACCTCAGAAGGCAGCTGTTCCCAGCAGCTTTCTAGTTAACAACCTCTATGCTGCCTCTTGTATCTGTGTCTGTATTCTACTTCTGTATTAAGTTAAGTCTTCAGATTGTAAGCCTTTTCTGGCAAGGTTTTTTGTTTTTGTTTTTGTTTTTTAAAAATCTCTTTTCCTGAAACTTTTTATGAATGGCTATGGCACCATTAATGCTGCTGAATATCTATAAACTCATCACAAAGGCAAGTGCGTAGCTTAAGGCCACTATTGGTAAGGAAACCAAGTGTCCTCTGTGCCTTTTTCCTTTCCTTGAAGTAATTTAAGACATCCCAAAAATGCGACTAAAAAATTATGATCGTGGTACAACATGGTGCGTATGTGCACTCAGAAGCTTAAAGAGGGCTTGTGTTTTCTGGAACTCAGCAAGCTCTAAATCTATCAGAGCAGACTTTCTGACATACCTAGTTTTATGTGTTGGCTTTGCTAGCGTATGATAGGAAAGTGAAGACTCTAATCAGCTCTAGTATTGCTTACTAAGAGGGTAATAGTAAACTTGGAAAATTAAGTAGGTTTTATCAAGCAATCTGGGTTTGTTTGTTTTTAATATAGTTTTTAATGGATATGTGAAAACTGAAAGAAATGTCGAAGGTTTTTTAATGGTGCAGGTGAAGGTGCCAGTTGCTATTTGGTATCACACTCTACAGAAGCTTCATTACTTTATTTGATGCTGGTTACTAAGCAGCCATTGCACAGAGCATAAGTCTACTGGGTGCCTTTACAAGCCAGAGGCTGATGCTGCACTGTTGATGTCATGTGAGGAAATAATGCACATGCTCTAACTGCTTGGAAAAGAAAAAGAACCTAGAAACAAAGAAAATGAAGAACAAAACGACAAAAAGTTTGATTGAAATAAAACTTGATCAACGTAACTGTATTTTGGAACATTCCAGGAAGGTTACTTCTTGTCATACTTGCCTGGGGGTGTTTGTTCAAAGCTTGTATTTAATAAATGAACATCTGACTTAACCTTTGTTATCACTGCTTTATTACAGTATCAAAAGCTAGTGGCAGTTCCAGAAATCCCTCTGAAAACTTAGAGGGCTCTGAACTTTACTTTTTTTTTAAGGTCGTATCAAATGTGTGGCCTGGCTGACCTAACCTGCCTTACCAGGCTTTTGGACCCTGGAGTTATCTTCAGATGAGTCTCAGGGCATGTTTCTTCCTAAGCAGTTCACTTTTGGCTTCACTTTTCTTCATCTGGCCTAAACCCCAGGTCTTTCACTTTAATCATTCACTATCAAGTTCCCCTTTCTTGCCCCTTGTTTCTGCACCTCTGCTATGCAAAACCTCAGCCCAGATTAACCCAACCATTTCCCTCTGCTCCAATATCCCAGCTACAGGCTACTGTTGGAGAAAAATGACACAAACTTTAGAGTGGTGTGACGAACAACCCTTCTGTGTGTCCTTAACTTCAACAGCTACTCCAAACTTTAACTTCTTTCCTTAGATTTTCTCCCACCCTCCCACTTAACCCTCACACTCAGATGACCTTGCCTTCTACTTCACAGATTTCAGAATTTCCACTTTCAAACTTCTCTTCCATCATCGCATCTGTGGAAAAGGCCCCACAGTTTCAAGGCTAATTCCTCCAACCTTATTTCCAGCCTCATCAGGAATCTTGTCAATCCCGCTTCTCGATCTTCAATCTCCCCCTTGAGTTTCGTATCTCACATTTGGTTTTCTGGCTGGTCTTCCTTTATAGCCATATTTCTTCACTCTGGCTTCTATCCTAATTGAAACTGCTCTAGCTAATGTTTCTATATTGCTACATTAACTTCCTCATCCTTAATTTTACTTCTCTGGAGTATCAGGCAACTGAATCACTCCTTCACTGAAGCGCTGTTATTGACTCCTTGATATCACTCCTAATTTTTCATTCCACCTCTAACCATTCCATCAATCAGAGTTTTACTTCTACTCAGGCTTCCCCGGGTCCATTACTTATTGTTTTTTCTCATCAAATGCCACATCCCTACGTATATCTTTCCTTCCAGTCATATTAACTATAAAGTTCAACTCCGTAGGACACAGCTGTTCTGTTATGCATCAACCCAAGGATCTCCTTCTCTAGGAAGTCTTCCCAGATCAGCACCACGCCTAATCCGATACTAATGCCTCTTCTCTGTTTACATTGCAACCTCATCAGATTCCCAACTCTGCCACTCACTAGCCACTGTGGCCATTTACCAATGCCAGTCTTAAATGGGCACACTACCTAACAAAGGCTTTCTTTAAATTCCAAAATGCCTGACAGACTGAAGGCCCTCAGTAAATGTGATTTTTGTTCCTTATATCCCCATAGTTCCTTGCGGCTGGATAGGGAATTAGGGGAATTGGATTCCAATCCTAATACAGGATGCGGGGGAGACCAGGATTACACCTAACTGTCCGTGTTTGGCCTAGGACCCACCCTCTCTGCCTTTGTAAGGCGATCATGTTGGCCTAGAAAAGTCGCAGCGGTGCCTTCCAGCCCTAACTTGTCTCGTTCTCTCTGAAAAGCTGCAAAATCACCCTGCGCAAAAAATAAAAAAGTGGAGGTCTGCGCCACTGCAGAGCGCATGCGCCATCCCTCCTCGCGCCGGCCTTTCGGACTTCCCTGAGCGGCTGCCCCAAGAAATGCCTGTTTCTCTGCGGAATTCCGTTGTATTTTACGTGATCTCTGGTCTCATCTTCTCGTACCCACTTTCTCATCTGTGACTGAAGAAAATGAATTGGCCCACTGAATTCCGGAAAAATACTAGGACACCTAAATATCTTGGACAGGCGCGGAAAGGAGAGGCCTGACCTTGGAAGCGGAACGGGGTCCTGCGGCAGGTCCTTCCGGGAGGGTGACATTCAGCCGGCCGGTCGGCGCGACGGGCTTTCCGTCCTAGAACCATGGCCCAGTTTGTCCGTAACCTCGCGGAGAAGGCCCCGGCGCTGGTCAGCGGTGAGCGCGGCATCAGCCCGGCTACGCGGGTAGCCGGGCGGGCGGAAAGGCCTGCGAGGGCCCGAGGGGAGGACGCGGGAGGCGGTCACCCGAGCGGCCGGCGGGCACGGCCTGAACGTGGAGGTGGGGGGGGGGCAGGAGGCGGATTGGCGGCTCTTCTCTAGCTTTTCGCTGGCCAGGCCTGCGGCTTGGGTTCTGTCTACAATCTAGAGATTCTGAATTCTGACCGCAACAGCGAGTGGAGGGAGTGTGTAGGCAGCCGGGGTTGCCCAGCAGCCGCCGCCATGACGCCCTTCGACCTCCAGGAGGAGGAAGAGAGGGGATGGCTCCGCTAGGAGAGCGTGGGAGACGGCAGGCAGAGGTACATGAAAGCACAGAAATGCGGCCGCATCAACTTGTCTGCTTCTCAGTGGAGTATGTGAAAGTCTGCAGAATTTTTAAGGATGGGTGACCTTTGGAACGTTGCCTTTGTATTTTGTCCTGGCCAGATCCTGAGATACTTCGCCTTTAATCTAAGGGAATTTTTAGGTGAAATTGAGCTTTACGAACGAATATTCCTGCCCCGGTAAGCATAGGAAGGGATATTGGTAAGCAGCAATGTTTATTACCATACGTTAGCGTTCGTGGGGATTTTCTGTTCGAAAAAGCTGGATGTATCCTTACTGGTAGAACGCTGTATTTCAGAACAACCCTGAGTAGTCACAGCCCAGGGTAGTAATCTTATGTCAGTAAATATTTCATTTGTCTCCTGTAGCAAGCTATTCATTTTATCCCCATAGTGAGATCAGTTAAGTAGACGGAAGCTTCTTCGCTAGATGTGCTATATTCTAGTAAGTGGTTGAAGCGCAGGTCTCTGAACGGCTTTCGCTCAAATTTTGTTCGTTGTCTCCTCCCTTTTCTCCATCAGCAGTCGAACAATGAGTTACTAAATGCCTGACAGTGTCAGATACTTTAAATACTTGATCCTCTTCTCCTACAGAACCCCACAGTCCACTACTATTATAAGTTTACACACTTTACCAAAGAACTTAAGTTTACAGCTTGACTAAGATAAAGCTCTACATTTTTACATAATGCAAGGAGAAGGAATAGTGGCTTGATTATTTGGACTTTGTGGATGATTTGAGGCAAATTTTTTTTAATTTCAGGTGGATTTTTTTTCTCCTACCAGGGCTTTCACATCTTTTCGGTGGTGCATCTTGGGGAATTGCAAACTAATTTTAATGATAATTTACAAAAAGAAAAGTAATGTGAAAATAATTATGAAATATATCAACCATTTCCTCTGCTACTATGAATAATTAAAAGATACAGGTTGTTATTCTTCCAGAAGTACTCAGAAAGGAGAACTCAACTGGGGCCAGAATGTTAAAATGGAGCTGTATTTTGCTTCGTAGCTTAACTCGGTGTATTAAATGTTAATGTTAAATATCTAAAATATTGCTAACTGTATCTGTTAATTCTCCTGGAGGACAAAGACACTTACAGAAATAAGTAATTTTAATTCATCAAACTTCCTCGGAAAGGTCATAGAGTCTGGGGTTTTTTTTGGTTTTTGTTTTTTTTCCTTTTAACTAAACTTGAGACTTTATTTGGATTTCACCAGCTTTTTGAGTTAATCTCTGTCTGTTCCAGGAACCAATCCAGGGTACCACAGTGCAATGAGTTGTCTATCTCTCTAGTCTCCTGTGTGACAGTTTCCCAACCTTTCCTTACCTTTCATGACCTTGACAGTCTCAAGATGTCTGTGTAGGTATCTGTCTAGGTATCCTTTAGATGTTCCCCATTTTGGATTTGTCTGGTGTCTTTGTCATGATTAGTCTGGAGCTATGGGGCTGTTGTTGTTTTTTTTTCTTTTTTTTTTCTTTGGCCGCACCTAGCGGCATGGGGATTTGAACCCGTGCCCCCTGCAGTGCAAGTGCAGGGCCTTAACCACTGGACCGCCAGGGAAGTCCCTGGAGCTATGGATTTTGAGAAAGAATACCACAAAAGTGAAGTCCCCTAATCACATATCATGATGTAAGTGATATCCATATAACATCACTAGTGAAGTTAGCTTTCATCACTTGGTTAAGGTAGTTTCTCTAGGTTTCTCCTAAAGTTACTGTTTTTTCCTTTCCATACTGTATTCTTTAGAAGCAAGTAACTAAATTGGGGGAGGCAGGGGCAGGATTCTTATCTCCTGTAAGAGGAAATATTTATATATATTTAAATAGAATTCTTCTGTGAGAAAGATTTGTCTCTTCTTCCCCATTTTTTTATTCAGTCATTTATTGTATGGACTCACGTACATTCATTTCAAACTTTGTACCTCCAGTAGTACAGTAGTATGTTATTTATTTTGTTGCTCACATTGTTCCAGCTTTGGTCATTGAGAACTGTCACTTTGGCACCTCTGTCCCTTCGACATTCCCCTTTACTTTCTGGTACTACAAGATGCTTCAGACTTTTTTTTTCCTTCCCCTGCCATGCCACATGGCCGGCAGGATCTTAGTTCCCTGACCAGAGATTGAACCCCGGGCCCCGGCAGCGAAAACGCTGAGTCCTAACCACTGGACCGCCAGGGAATTCTCCAGTTTCATCTTATGTATCCTCTGCCCCAGCCTTAGAATTAGCCATTTCTCCAAGGAACCCTAGTTCCTTTTATTGGACAATTGTATTTTGAAACTAAGATCTAGATACTGGATATGTTCCTTGCCACTAGACTATGCTAGTCACCCCTTATTCATGGAACGTAAGTTCCAAGACCTCCAGTGGATGCCTGAAACCACAGATAGTACTGAATCCTATATATGCTGGTTTTTTCCTATACATACATACCTATGATAAAGTTTAATCTATAGATTAGGCACAGTGGGCTTCCCTGGTGGTGCAGTGGTTGAGAGTCCGCCTGCCAATGCAGGGGATGTGGGTTCGTGCCCCGGTCCAGGAAGATCCCACATGCCGCGGAGCGGCTACGCCCGTGAGCCATGACCACTGAGCCTGCGCGTCCGGAGCCTGTGCTCCGCAACAGGAGAGGCCACAACAGTGAGAGGCCCGCGTACCGCAAAAAAAAAAAAAAAATTAGGCACAGTAAAAGATTAACGACAATAACTAATAAAACAGAACAATTAAAATACTGCAGTAAAAGTTATGTGAGGGGGGCTCTCTCAGAATATCTTATTGTACTGTACTCACCCTTCTGATGAGTGAGATGTTATAATGCCTACATGATAGGATAAGGTGGGGCAGATGATGTAGGCATTGTGACACAGCATTCGGATGGAACAGGGACAGCACGAAATTTCATCACACTACTCAGAAAGGCACACAATTTAAAACTTACGGATTGTTTAGTTCTGGAATTTTCCATTTAATATTTTCGGACAGTGGTTGACTGCAGGTAACTGAAACTATGGAAAGCAAAATCAGATATGGGGAGACTGTTGTACTAGAATATCATTGCCTCTAGGCCCTCTCAGTGGACAAGGAGGTGTGTGCATATAGGTATTCCTCTACTTAGAATAAAATTACGTACCAGTAAACCTATCACAAGTTGAGAATATTGTAAGTCGAAAATGCATTTATTACACCTAGCCTACCAACATCATAACTTAGCCTAGCCTACCTTAATCGTGCTCAGAATACTTACATTAGCCTACGGTCGGGCAGAATCACCTACCACAAAGCCTATTTTAGAAAACAGTGTTGAATAGCTCACGTAATTTATTGAGTACTGTACTGAAAGTGAAAAACAGAATGGTTGTGTGTTGGTTGTTTACCCTCATATCACATGATAGACCAACTGCAGCTTGCTGGCACTGCCTAGCATTACAAAAAAGTATGGTACCCACTGTCGCTAGCCTGGGAAAAGATCAAAGTTCAAAGTATCATTTTTATTGAATTTTTATTGTAAAGTTGAAAAATTATAAGTTGAACCATCAAAAATCGGGGACCATGGGGCTTCCCTGGTGGTGCAGTGGTTGAGAGTCTGCCTGCTGATGCAGGGGACGTGGGTTCGTGCCCCGGTCCGGGAAGATCCCACATGCCGTGGAGCGGCTGGGCCTGTGAGCCATGGCCGCTGAGCCTGCGCGTCTGGAGCCTGTGCTCCGCAACGGGAGAGGCCACAACAGTGAGAGGCCCTCGCACCGCCAAAAAAAAAAAAAAATTGGGGACCATCTGTATATTCACCCATGGGTGTGTGTACACACACACACACACACACACGACCATTGGACAATGTGGGGATTAAGGACGCTGATCCCCATGCAGTTGAAAATCCAAATATAACTACAGTTGGCCCTCCATATCCACAGTTCCACGTCCACGCATGCAACCAGCCTCAGATCGTAAAGTACCATAGTACATATTTATTGAAAAACCTCCACATATAAGTGGACCTGTGCAGTTCAAAGGTCAACTATAGTTGTTTCTTATTGATCAATCTGTATATAAAACTAAACATGGGTTCATAATGTCTCCAACTCTAATCCAGTACCACAAGGTTTGTTCTTTTCTTCCACATCTATAACTTCCCTCTCTTACAGTGAGAAACCTGGCTCCCATCATCCACCATTCATTTACTTATATTTTCTTCATCCCTTGTATACATGTAAAGCAGTTTCAAACTTTTTAACCTAAACTCCCTGAGAAACAAATTTACCAACTAAAGTACAGTGTTTGTGTACATTGTACTGATTTGTTTGTTTATAAAGAATAACATATCTGTATCTTGAAGATAATTTTAAAGTCTGTTGACTGTTAAACAAGACTTTGTTCTCTTTGATGGCGCCGTCTTACAGGCGTTGGCAGTTCTATTTAGAACTATCTGGTAGAGCTTTGGGTCTGCTTAAAGATTTACCCATGGCCCTAAGCCAGAGGATGATGGAGATACTAACTTTAAGAGTAGTGAAATACCTAAATACAGGCAGTTAATAATAGGGAAAGTACCAGGAGCTTTGGGTTATCTGTCTTTAAGCAGTAGACACTTTATGGATGTTCATGTATTTGTGCTGTTTTTGTCATGTTGTCTTGTAATTTTTTATATAAAATACCTTTTCTTTTGCTGCAATCACTACCATAGTCTCACATCTACCCTGGTCGTTAAAAATTTTTTTTCCTGAAATAGTAAATACCTTGAGGAATTTCAGCTTAATAACAGTTAAGTTTTGGCTGCTCTTAACAATACATGTAGGCATTATTTTTATTATTTGTGGTATTTTGAAGGAGGAGCAGCTGTGCTTTTGTTAATCCAGCACATATTGATGAGGATACCAGAAATGGGTACTAATTGGTATAATTCTATCTGGATTTGTGGCCAATATAGTGACAAGTTTTAATCTTATTCTTAAGGATGCCATTCTACAGAGCTCCTTCCCTCCCCTTCTGCACCTCTTCCCTCCAAATTTTTTGGTCTCTAAAAGACAATATGATTACATTGCTGCTGTTTTCTTGTTTTTGAACACAATTTCTGGTAACTTTATAGTTAACTAGATTTGCCATTCATAAATGAAGTACTAGTACTCTGGTACTGGCCACTAGTGAAGTCCTGGCATAATTGAATGTGCTTATAGCTTCCTGCCTGATTGAACTGTCCTGTGACACAGGTGTTCTGCATCTTTAAAAGCCTCTGGTTTCCAGGGAGCAGCTTTGACTTTTCACACCGGGTGCACATTTGGTACAAGCATTGAATGAATGTGATGCATGAATAAATATTTGTGTCCAGCCCACACATCTGCTTCTTTCGGTCTCTAGTGAGTTCATCCTGGTTTTTTGTTTTGTTTTGTTTTCCAGCTGCTGTGACTTACTCGAAGCCTCGATTGGCCACATTTTGGCACTATGCCAAGGTTGAGCTGGTTCCTCCAACCCCTGCTGAGATCCCTACAGCTATTCAGAGCTTGAAAAAAATTATCAATAGTGCTCAAACTGGTAGCTTCAAACAGCTTACAGTTAAGGTAACTATGGGCTAAATGAAAACGTATGTGCATAAAAGAAAATGTCTCCCCTTGGGATTTTTCTGATTGTTTTGATTAATATATGTATTTTTCAGTGAGGCTGAAACGAACATAATGAGAGATAATCTCTTTTTTGACTGTGGAGAAAGATACTTTGTAATTTTGTCATCTGGGTTGAAATAATTGGGCTGTTTTATGTCTTAGTTTCCTATTAATCTTATAACAAAGAAGTGATCACTTTTACTGGGCAGCTTTTTTTTTTCCTTTCCTATTTGTTTAGTGTACTAAATAGAATGGCTTGCTTTGCTGATTCTGTACTTTTTTTGTCTGTAGTCCTAAAACTATCCCCGATTTGGCTAAAAGCTCTTGGTCTATATCACAGTCAAGCAGCTAACACTCATGGAGGGTAAAAATACCAAAACCTAGAAGCATATAATATGATGTGAAGGGTGGAGATAAAATCTAAAGACTTAAGAATTCTAAAGAATTGGAACTTGAGGACTTCCCTGGTGGTCCAGTGGTTAAGACTCCTCTGTGCTCCCAGTGCAGGGGGCACAGGTTCTGTCCCTGGTCAGGGAACTAAGATCCCACATGCCGCTCAGCACATCCAAAAAAAAAAGGAAAAAGAATTGGAACAAATTCACTTCCAGGTGCTAAAAGGAAAAGGCCCAGTTTTGTTGTGGAAAGGTATTTTTTTCAACTGGAGTTTCAAGACCCATATTTGTGCTTGTGTGAACGCCGTTTTCTGGAACTGTGTGTGTGTACTTTTTAGGGCAATAAAACATTGATCTGTGAAACTAATTACTGAATACTTGGAAAGAATTAAACCAAATAATAATGAATAAAAATTATGTCTAAAGGGAATGATAGAGCCCTTCAACTTTCAACAGATTTTCTTTGGCCAGACAGAAATGTCTGTTCAGAGACTTGCCTTCCTGTAGCCATCCTTTCATATGGATGCCCTGTCTAAATGTGGCAGCTATTTCCAGGATGTGGGTTGTTTTAGGGCTCATAAAGTGTCTCATAAACTAATAATGAAAGGGTTAAGTCAGTTCAGGTCTTTAAAGAATGCTTTGAAAGAATTTATAAGCTCTGGCCTACTTACCTTACATAATTGAAAGTTCAAGGGTTCTCAGCAGTTAAAGTTAACATCAGTAATTCTTGACTTTGACTAAAACTCCCCTTTAATTTGAATAGCATCCTTATATTCTCTGTCACTTAATCCTGGAAAAGAATAGTTTTAAATATATAAGAAAAAATGTACATTAAAATTTGTGCTTCTTTTTTCAGGAAGCTCTTCTGAATGGTTTGGTGGCCACTGAGGTGTGGATGTGGTTTTATGTTGGCGAGATCATAGGCAAGCGTGGCATCATTGGCTATAATGTTTGAAGACCAGTCTTTGCTTTATTATTTGGGTGTTCTTGGACCATGTGTGAGCAGACTGCTATTTGAATAAAATAAGACAATGTGTCAAAATCAGTGTTTTCTCTGTCAAGCACTACATGGAAGGTCACAATTTCTCTTGATATTAAGTTGGGTTGTCTTTTGCTTTAATACATTAATACAGCTCTAAATGCATGTCTTTGCTTAGCCTGAAATTGGAAAGGATAGATATGAATATACCAACCTGGTACATGTATATATGAGGATAGCATTTTACTTTGAAGTCTTGAAATAAATGATATTTAAGCTTAATTTTAGAAAAGTTGTGGAAAGGCTTTGAGAAAACAAGAACTTGTTCCAGTAGGAGAAAAATAATACCGTGTGCCAAACATGGTATATACTAGTTAAATCACCTAGTATAAAGAATACAATTTGGACTGTTTTTCTTTGCTAAAATCAGAGAAAGACCCCTTTGACAACAGCTGTGTCTGTAAATGTAGGGGTACTTTTTGTCAATTTGAATATAGCTTCCCCAAAAGAGACCAGCTGGGTGATAGTCTGTGTGTCTTTGTAACATCTTTAACACTAGGACAGAGAATGAAAGCAATGACCTATGTTTTCAGTTTAATTTTGATATGTTATTAACCTGTCTTTTTTTTTTAAAGACCTACCTTTACAAAAATAAAATATCCTATAGATATTTAACAGGATTATAGTTTAGTATCGTCCATGGGTCAAAATAATATATTATGTCCTGAAATAAATACAAGTGATTGGTATCAGTCTGTCATCTTGAGCCACTTTATTGAGGATTTGGGAGCGACTTAATCATTCATTGGCCTTTCCTGGGGTTCTTACCGTCTATGAATGTCTCGTTGGTATGTTTCTAAATCTGTTGTAACTCTCTTTGCAGCCACTGCACAACATGGAATCCCAGCTGATGATAAGCAAAAGATGATTGCATATTGGAAAAGCATCATGGCTCACAATATAGTATTAATCCTTTAATAGTATTGAACCTTTATCCAGTCAATCCCAAATTTACCAGCTGGTTTTGAACACTGCTGCTTTAGCCAATAAAGGGCACAGCTTTTCTTTGTGATAGGCAAGAACTCACCAAGGAGAGACTGCTACTCTCTGAACTGTGAAGTAATGCCTAACTTACTGCAGGTGGTCAAAACTGAAACTACCTCTTTTCAGAAGGCATTCAGTAACTTAAAATATGCATAGCAACAGACAGAAAAGACACTACTACAATAATGGTGATTTTCATGAATTTTTCTATTGCATATGTGAGTGAGCAGTGCAATTAATTTTTAAAAAATTTAAAGGTATGAGATAGCTAGCACTAGTAAGAACCTACAGAGGCCAAGTTGATTCATGATATGTAATGTGATTTTATTTTAACTACATGGTCACACCAGAAAGTCCTCAAAATAAATGTTTACTACTCACTCCACTGCTACTTCCTCCTCCTTTGCCATATGGCACACCTCTGGTGTAGGGTGGCTAATAGTGTATGTACAGAATTTCCTTGGTTAAAATAGCAGTGGACTCTGAAGCGGCCACTTGACTTCTGCAGGCCTGGTACTTTTTGTCCTCCTAAACCCCAAATGTCTTGCCTCCTAGCAGAGAACTGTTCAGACTGTCTTTCACTGAATTTTTGCATGCCAGGTGTTTGCCACTAGCAACATAAGTGAAGTTAAGTTTGAAGTCAGATATTTTTGGTGCACCTTCTAAATCCAGGTATGCTAAATGGTAGAAACATTCATGAACAAGACTGTTACCTGTTTCACAGAGCTTGATCTGGTGAGACGGGTAACTAAGCATGCAGCTAGGGTACCATGTGGCTTGTGAATGGAAACCCATTGAAGGACTTAGACAAGGCACAATCCCTGCCTTCACTTTGTATAGTCTAGCAGCAGCGGGCAATTTCAAATCCATTAACAAAAGCTAGGGTAGAAATATGCATGGGGTGCATGTGGTCTTAAAGTTATTATATATAAATTGTCAATAACAGCAAAGCCTTCCTGAGGCTTGCATTTCAAGACCACATTGAATGTGATTCTGTCCACGTTGCATACTTAATCCTCTGTTGTATATGCCTCAGCATTACTCTCCTTGGATAAGCTGCTTTTTTCTTTTCCACTTATCTTTTATATACCTAAGTACATATTCTGCCCTGATTTCTAAGGATAGCTCAATATAATTTACTTTTTTAACATCTCATGTTTCTTTCGCACTTTACATTTTCACTATCTCATTTAGCCCTCAACTTCCCTCTGAGGCATGTGGCACAAATGATAGACCCACTTAAGCTATTTTTGATCAGAGGCATACTACAGCCACAGGAGTTAGTTTCTGCAAAAAATCCCCTGGTCAGTAATGTGTTAAGAAGTCAGGAACTAAGCTGCAGAAACACTCAGTGATTTGGCTAGGATCCCATGAGTAATCCGTAGAATCGCAAGTTGGGCCCAGGTCGTGATCCCATGTGTAGCCTCTGCCCTGCCTTCACTCCTTGTAGACTCCCTCACGTTTTTCATGGTTCCATTCTGCAGTGCTTTCTGTATATCCTCAGTCCTTTGCCCTACTGTCAAGCTGTTTAAGCTTTCTTGGCAAATCAGATGTCAGCCTACCTAATCTTATATAAAGTGATATCTAGCTTTGTGAGACTTAAGTATTTCCTAATTAATATGGTTTTCATTTCTACTGGAATACGAATTGGTATGATCAGGATGACTCTTGAGATAAATACAGTAGCAATTCCACCAGAGATTCCCTTACCAGGGAACTTAACAGTAGGCCTGCTTACCAAATGAAAGGCCCCGATACTATTAAAATACTGATAAATACATGCAAGGCCCTTGACAACATGCCTTCAGCCTTGGTGTAATCACATTTTGCTACCAACCAGGGTTTCAGCCACACAGCTTCTAACCAGTCCCCGTAAAAACTCAAAAGCTTTAAATCTAGTTTTCAGATTATGTACCCACTGCCCCGATGGTTGCAGTTTTTTACCAGTCACCAGGCCACTCTTCTTTATTTCTTGATAAATATTTTTTCTCCTGGCTTTCTGTCAGTCTACAAAACGGGTTCCGTCTTAATTCTTGGCCATTTCAACATACACGTGGATCAGTAGTTTTCAAAGTAAGGAAACTTGGTAATGAAAATTCTCAGGTTCTACCTAGGAACCGGGGGTGGGATCTGGCAATCTCTGTTTGAATTGGCTCTCCGTTTAATTCTGATGCATGCTAAAGTTTGAGAACTATTGACATAAATTGTCCTTCCAACAGACTGGGCTCAGTTCCCTTAAAAAGTCCAATGATTATGTCACACCTTCCCTGGGCATTCATTCCTGTCGTTACCAAGGAATTTCAGCCACTCCATAGTTTCAGTTTCACGCATCCCTTTCTCTGACCACCTATAATCTTTCCAGCCCATTCCCTGTAATATCCCAGCTATATTAATTTGGAGTCACCATGACCATCGATAAATTGATGCTGCCATCTCCTTCACCACCTCGATGTCCCCTCTTCTCCCGGCTTATTTATATTCCATGGTAAATCGGGATCACTCTTTTGAATAAACCCTGAACTTCTTTACCTCTCACTCATTTTGTCCTCATTTGCGAAAACCACATCCTCGGCTAAGTCTGCACAGTCTGTACTTGCACCCGTGTAGCTGAATGTAGCTGGGGGAAACAGCCAAGGTGGCTAATCTCACTTTATATTCATGATCAGAATCTTCAGTTGGTACCTAGTACTACCTGACAACCACACTGTGTTTCCTTGGGCCACGATTATTTCTGTGAGCAGGTGACCTTGCTTACTACTTAACTAAGAAAACTAAAGCAATTGGAGAACTTCCATGGGCTCCCACAGCATCATTCTCACAAACTGTCTGCACCCATAAATATTCTCCACCTTGCCTATACTAGATAGTTCATGTGCCTTTTTTTTTTCTCTTTCCTTTTGTTTGTTTTGGCCCTGCGGCTTGTGGGATCTTAGTTCCCTGACCAGGGATCGGACTCAGCCCCTCGGCAGTGAAAGTGCAGAGTCCTAACCGTCGGACCACCAGGGAATTCCCAATTCATGCTCCTTTTTAAAGCCAATCCCTCCATTCAATGTCTTTGTGCTATCATTTCTCCCCTTTTCCTGTTGTTTTGTCTGTTGTTCCTGTGAGTGTATACACATCCCATCTTTTACAAAATTAGCCCCCTTTTGCACCAGAACACCTCAAAAGTTGTCAATATTCAGGGCCTTCCCTGGTGGTCCAGTGGTTAAGACTCCACGCTCCCAATGCAGGGGGCCCGGGTTTGATCCCTGGTCGGGAACTAGATCCCACATGCCACAACTAAAGATCCCTCATGCTGCAACTAAAGATCCCACATGCCACAGCGAAGATCCTGCGTGCAGCAACTAAGACCTGGTGCAGCCTAAATAAATAAATAAAATATTTTTTGAAAGTTACCGATATTCAGTGTCTCCAAATCCTGTTCTCCCTTCAACCCATTCCAATCCAGCATTCATTCCTACCACTCCACTGAAACTGCTCTCTGACACTTTAAATGGGTCACTTCTCAATCCTCATTTTACTTGCTCTTTCAGCAATATTTGACTCAGCTATTTCCTCCTGCTTGATGCACTTTCTGATAGACTTGACTTCCAGAACTTTCCTTTGGCCTTCCTTCTTCCTTACCTTTTGTTCACTTCTCAGTTTCCTTTTCTGGTTCCTCCTTTCCCTGGCAGCCTGTCTTTGGAATATCCCAAACATAAGGCTCAGCTCTCTCGCTCTCTTTCTCCCTCTCTCTCTCATCATTCCACTGGAGATCTCATCCAGTCTCCTGTTTAAATGACGCCTCTTAACTGATGACTCTCAAATTTATAGCTCTAGTCCCTACCTCTCCTCTGAACTCTAGGCATATATACCACTACGCCTCCACTTGGGTGTTTAATAGACATCTCAAACTTAGTATATCCAAAGTGAACTCCTGATTTCCTTCCCCACCCCCATCCGAAACCTGTTCCATAGTTTTCTCCCTCTCAGCTGATGGCAACTCTATCCTTACAGTTGCTCAGGCTAAAAACCTTTGGAGTCATCCTTGACTCCCTGTCTTTCATGTTCTATATCAACCCTTCAAAAAGTCCTATTGGTTCTACCTTCAAAATATGTCTATTTCTTACCACCTCCACCACTAACACCAAGGCGCTATCATCTCTCACTGGGATTGCTGAAATGCCCTCTTAAATGGCCTCCTGCTGCCAAGCTTGCCTGTCTACAGTCTATTTACATCAGTCAGAGTGATTGTATCAAAGTGTAAGCCATAACCATGTCACTCCTCTGCTCAGAACCCTCAATGGCTCCCGCCTCACTCAGATTTGAAGCTAAAGTCCTTACTGTGGGCCACAAGGCCCACCCAACAAGATCTGGCTTTCCATTATATCTCCGACTTCATCCCCCTCTACCCTTCTCCTTTCTCACCCTGCCCCACTGGCCCCCTTGCTGTTTCTCAAACTCACCAGGCAACTCCTGCCTTAGCACTGACTGGTTCCGCAGTTTGGAATAGTCTACCCCAAGATCTTCCCAGGGCTGGCTCCCTCACCTCATTCAGTATTTTCAGTGTGGGCTTCCCCAAACATCCTAATTATAATTGCAAGAAACCTTCCTCCAAATACTCTTTTCTCCTACCCTGCTTTTTTTTTTTTTTTTTGCGGTATGCGGGCCTCTCACTGTTGTGGCCTCTCCCGTGTGGAGCACAGGCTCCGGACACGCAGGCTCAGCGTCCATGTCTCACGGGCCCAGCCGCTCAGCGGCATGTGGGATCTTCCCGGACCGGGGCACGAACCCACGTCCCCTGCATCGGCAGGCGGACTCTCAACCACTGCGCCACCAGGGAAGCCCCTACCCTGCTTTTTTATCCAAAAATTTCAAGTTCTAATATTCCACATGATTTACTGGATTATTATGTTTATTGTTTTACCTTGCTAAAATAAATGCAAGCCCCACAAAGGCAGAAATGTTTAAAAAATCTATTTTGTTCACTGATACTATCCCAAGCTCCAAGCACATAATCACTCAATACAGATATGATGAATAAATTAATTTATCCATTAATGAATCTATACCTTTATAAATGCTGTTCTCTCGGCCTTTACCCTGTCTCTTTCTACCTGTACATCTCTGTTCCACTTTGAGAAGTCTTTTCTGATTTTCCCAAACTGCTTCCCTTTCCCCTCCTGTTGGGCCTCTTCTAGCACACATCACTGTACCCTAATGACACATTTACATTTGTTTATTCCCCTTGCTAAGCTTTTTAAGGAAGGTCCAGTATCTAATTCACCTTTGTAATCCTAGCCTATCCCATTATCTATCTGACTTGTCTATAGTAGGTTTTCAAACAGTAAAACAGCCAACTCTAGCTTACCGTGTT
Organism: Lagenorhynchus albirostris; assembly: GCF_949774975.1. Taxonomy (NCBI): domain Eukaryota; kingdom Metazoa; phylum Chordata; class Mammalia; order Artiodactyla; family Delphinidae; genus Lagenorhynchus; species Lagenorhynchus albirostris. Next base: position 94,513,367 of record NC_083103.1, read on the forward strand.
TGGTGCTAGGTTGATAAAACAGAGTTTAGTGGCAGTTTGCCACAGAGGGAGATGCAGGCCTAGGGGACTCATTTCCTGAAGGCCTGCAGTCTGAGACTGCTACAAAGCTGATGCCAGCTGAGTCACTCCTGCATCTCAACCTCTAACTCTGAAACTCAGAGATCTCGATCCCTGATTATCAGCCCTTCTCTACTAAGCAAGGTTAGTGCAGTGCTACCTTCACATAAGGCCTAGGAGGGAAGAATGAGAGGGTGGGCAGCAGAAGATCCTTGACAGAAGACCTAGCCTGAAATCTGAAAATCCCAGAAATCCCTTAGGAACTGATCATCTTAGCTTCCTCTTTCTTTGCCACACCTGCCTTTCAGGAATTATACCCTTCAGAGAGATGAAAGAAGCACATCATATATAAGTTTATAGCACCACGCTATTCCTCATAGGATTTACACAAGCAGCCTATGGGTGGATTTTTTTTTTAACATTTTTATTGGAGTATAATTGCTTTACAATGGTGTGTTAGTTTCTGCTTTATAACAAAGTGAATCAGCTATACATTTACATATATCCCCATATCTCCTCCCTCTTGTGTCTCCCTCCCACCCTCCCTATCCCACCACTCTAGGTGGTCACAAAGCACCGAGCTGATCACCCTATGCTATGCTTCCCACTAGCTATCTATTTTACATTTGGTAGTATATATAAGTCCATGCCACTCTTTCACTTCGTCCCAGCTTACCCTTCCCCCTCACCGTGTCCTCAAGTCCCTTCTCTACATCTGCGTCTGCGTCTTTATTCCTGTCCTGCCCCTAGGTTCTTCAGAACCATTTTTTTTTTAGATTCCACATATATGTGTTAGCATACAGCATTTGTTTTTCTCTTTCTGATTTACTTCACTTTGACTCTAGGTCCACCCACCTCACTACAAATAACTTAATTTCGTTTCTTTTTATGGCTGAGTAATATTCCATTGTATATGTGTGCCACATCTTCTTTATCCATTCATCTGTCGATGAACACTTAGGTTGCTTCCATGTCCTGGCTATTGTAAATAGATATGAATTTATATAAGAATTATATAAATTTTTTATAAGAATTCTTATAAGAATTATATGAATTTTTATAAGAATTTTTTATAAGAATTATATGTTGTACTTCTTGCACAAAGTAAAAAAGGTTATCTTTAGAGCCTCGAAGTTTTAATGCATTCCAGTGTTGTCAAATCCAAAAGCAATTCAAACACTGTTGTGTGGTTTTGAATTATAGACTACTTGTTAAAATAGCTATTGTTTCCCCTAAGGATTGCCTGCATTTTTACCTTGATGTCATTCTCACTTTGGGTCTCAAGAGTTTAGGGAAGTTAATAAAACAAGTGAATAACTATAGTTCTGAGATAACAGTGAATTCTAACATGATGGTAGAAAAGTGATTACCACTTTTTTTTAAAGTGATTACCACTTTTGATGACCTTCAGGTGGAGTAATGGAAAGAAAACCATGTAAGCCCAGGACTGTTGTTTTGGGGAGTTTTTTTAAAGTAATGTGAACCAAATAAATATTGTCAGGAGTGATATTTTGATCATCATTACTTTGCTTTGTTTGTTTTTTAATATTTAGTTAGTTGCACTGGGCCTTAGCTGCAGCACGTGGGCTCCTTAGTTGTGGCATGCAAGCTCTTAGTTGCAGCATACACGTGGGATCTAGTTCCCCGACCAGGGATTGAACCCGGGCCCTCTGCATTGCCAGTGTTGAGTCTTATCCAGTGCGCCACCAGGGAAGTCCCTGCTTTACTTTGAATTCTGTTATGGTTTCATCTGCCTTGAATATTGAGAGCAGAAGAATGCTTTATTATGTGATACCCACGTTACTGCTACATTAGGGAAACTGATTTCCACTTCTGTGCAGGCTCCAAATTTCACCCCCACTGCACTAAGGGTAAACACTGAAGCCAAATAGCCCTGGATTTGAGACCCTTGAGTTTGTTTGCTCTACCTTCACCGTCTGACACCACCCCCCCCACCGCCTGCCACCGCGAGCCACCCATCCCAGAAGAAGGCTGCCTCTAAACACTGAGTAGCAAGCCTCTCAAAGTTGTCTGTGGAAAGGCCCACCTAAAGAACACATCAGCAACGAAACCCTTTTTCTTTTTTCTCCTAAAATGGTATCCGTAGCTGCATGTTTTCCTTATTGCCAGTCTCAGCTAAGGCAAAGGCCTGGTGCAGGTTAGCAGAAGCCACTCCGCTTAGACGTTTTGAAACAAAATGTTACTCTCCTCACTGTTCAGTGCAGAATGAAATGATGTGGAACCATTCGCGGTGAGGTGAGTGAGTCAGGGTTGAAGGACTGGAATGCAGGACTTGATTCCTGGTTTCCTAACTCTAACTACATCCTCTATATGCTTGGATATTTAACCTGGTCATTGCACCGTTAGGGGCAGGAATGGGGAAGGGGGATGGTTTGCTTTTTATGTGTTTATTCAGAAACTTACATCTGAACTCTAACCTAACCCACATGTAAGACACTTCATTTCAACTCTAGCAGGAGCAAGTGATGATTCATAACGTATTCTTTGTGTCTGAGTCCCATGATTTTTCCTGGGTCTTAAGCAATAGGATTGTCTAGATGTTAATAGAGAGGACTCAGAACAGAGAAGAGAATGCGGCTGAAAAGGCTAAACCCTAATCCTAATTATGTTAAAAGTCAAGTTAACCAGTGATCCTTTAACAACCTAGTCTCTACCCATAATGTTTCAAAATAAATTCTCAGTTTTTAAACTTGGTATCAGAAGCTCATGTAACTTCACCTGTTAGAGACATTAATAAGCGTAGCTTTTAAAACAGGTTTACTTTTTTTTTTTTTTTTTTTGCGGTACGCAGGCCTCTCACTGTTGTGGCCTCTCCCGTTGCGGAGCACAGGCTCCGGACGCACAGGCTCAGCGGCCATGGCTCACGGGCCCAGCCGCTCTGCGGCATGTGGGATCTTCCAGGACCGGGGCACGAACCCGTGTCCCCTGCATCGGCAGGCGGACTCTCAACCACTGCGCCACCAGGGAAACCCTAGGCTTACATTTTTGTATCAGATTATGAGGTCTGCCTTGTGCAATGATGGCCATGCTCTCATGGTTTTGTTTGTTTGGTTTTTTACTTCAGTTATCTTCCAAAAGATATACAGTATTTTTTTTTTTAAAGATGTTGGGGACAGGAGTTTATTAATTTATTTATTTTTACTGTGTTGCGTCTTCGTTTCTGTGCGACGGCTTTCTCTCGTTGTGGCAAGCGGGAGCCACTCTTCATCGCGGTGCGCGGGCCTCTCACTATGGCGGCCTCTCTTGTTGCGGAGCACAGGCTCCAGACGCGCAGGCTCAGTAGTTGTGGCTCACGGGCCTAGTTGCTCCGCGGCATGTGTGATCCTCCCAGACCAGGGCTCGAACCCGTGTCCCCTGCATCGGCAGGCAGATTCTCAACCACTGCGCCACCAGGGAAGCCCCTACAGTGAGTTTTTTTAAGTCTAGGAATAAACTAAACACAATGCATGCGTTGTATTATAGATTCAAAAACATGTCAAAACAAGCTTATTCATCTAGCCTTGAAAAAGATAACCTTTAGGAAAACTTCCAGGCCAGTCATGATTGCTGGAGAGAAAATAACCAAATGCTTATTACTCAAAAGGCTTCTTCAAGTGACCATAAAGTCTAGTCTTTCAATGCTAACATCTTCACTTGTGGAAATTCATCTCAGAATCAGGAATTGGTAGCTTCCAGTTCCTCTGAGAATATTCCTCAATCAAGAAGTTGTCCATCTAGCTAAGGGACAGCTTCCTGGAATTAAGACTGAAGAACCTAGGTTATAATTAACTCAGACTTCCTCCTCCTCCTGTACCTTGGCCATGACCTTAATCCTCACCTAGAGTTTCCACCCCATCTATGGATAAAAATTTGTTCTAATTTAGACCAACTGAACTCTAGTCTTGTTAGCCTAAGGTGAGTTAGCATTGGTGGCTGAAAGGAATCCTAAACCAATTTCAGACCATTTAGTTAGACTTTAAGCATGACTCAAAAAAATCTAGACATATCGGTGGGAGGATAACATTGCTCAGTATTACCCTTTTTCTGTCTGTAGTTAAAAAAATTATTTTTATTTGGTAATGTTAGGTCTAGTGAATTTTTTCAAAGTAATTTGGAGGCAAACAAAATGTTTCCAGTTCTAGGAACTGCAGCATTGACAATACACAGAAGTAATTAAAAGGAGTGTTAAAATGGGAAGGGCTTTGGAATTTAGCAGCTTTCAGCGACATGGATTTAAAGTCATATTTAAGTGAGAATCAGTAGGTCCATTGACTTATCTAAAGATCCCAAAGCCTTATATTATATGATCTCCTTGGCTCTTAAAGTTTCACAAGAGATAAGGTTTATGGGATAAAGAATATAGAATCAAGTGTTTGGCAGGCATGGAATTTGAGATTCAAATAAGCCATTATACACCTTCGTTCACATGACAGTCTTTGAGAAAAGAGGAGTGCCTTACCTATTACATTAAGGAAAAATAGAAACTATCTAGCAAGGACTCCTTCAATTTCCTCCCCGACCTCAAACTGATCTATTTCTTCCCTCCTTTCTCCTGTCCTAGAGGAAAACATTTAGAACACTCTTTCCGAAATTATCCTTCTACATTTGCTCTTGCTTCTCTGCCTTTCCACTCTTCAGTGATCTGAAGACACCTACCCATTCCCCATTTTCCTTTGTTCATTTATTTATTTGTTCAACAAACATGTATTACACTCTTGTTATAGGGCATATTAAGTGCTTGGGATACTGAAAATAAAAGACACATATCCTACCTTCAAAGGGCTCAAAGGGAAGGGGTAGCAAAATAAACAATTACAAATGACACAATTATGATACATCATGTAAAGATCAACAAGAGAAGTCTGCATATTATGCTATGGCTGTATACACAGGAGAGGTTGAAGAATGCTGGGGTAGAGGGGCTGGCGCCTGAGATGGGTCTAGAAGTTAGCCAAGAGAACAAAAGGGGAAAGAAGGACTTTTTAGACAGAGGGAATAGCATATGCACCAAAGCAGGACTGTAGGAGAGAATTCAAATTTAATAAGGCAGGAACACAAGGAATAGATGTGTGTTGGAGGAAGGGGTGAGGGAGAGTTAGACCAAATAACACAGGATCTTCAAGATGATAAGGAATTATTAAAATATTTTAAGGATGGAAGTAATATGGTCAGATTTGCATTTTAGGAAGATCAGTCTTCTATCAGAGGATGATTAGACTGGGAACTATAGCAGTTATCCTGAAAAGAAATGAGCAATTGGAAGTGCACAGTGGTGTAATTAGAGGAGGCTGTACAGAAAGAGGCAAACTTTGGTGTAAACAGGAATTTAGTTTAAGGACATACAAGTGAAGATGCCCAACAAAGTGTTGGTTCTGTGTGTCTGAAATTGGAAAGAGCGGTTAGTGCTGAAGATGTAAATTTGGAAGTAACAAGCACACTGCATGGACTGGGGCCTGGCTTCTGAGATGAGATTGCTTAGGAAGAATGGGAAAGCTCCAGGAGGAGACAGTAGGTGTTTCTGTAGGTTTTGTTTATTGCTGTATCCCCAGCACCTACAGCTGTGCCTGGTATATAGTCAGCACTCAGTAATTATTTGAATACATGAATGAAATAATGAAAAGAAAAGAGGATTAAGAACATAACTCTGAGAAACATCAACATTTAGGGATGGACACAGAAAAGAAGCCACTGAAGGGATCTGAGAAAGATTAGAGAGGTGGGTAGAAAAGCAAGAAGGAGAGAGTGGGGTCATGGAAACCAAGGGAAGAGAGCTTCCAGAAGTTCAACCATGCTGCAAAAAGACTAGGTATAACAAGAACTAAAAAGTCTCCATTAGTTTTAGCAACTAGAAAGTCATGGGAGTTTTTTAGTGGAAGCAGTTTCAGTCGGGGTAGTGGGTGGCCGGATGATAGTGTTTGAAGAGTATGTGGAAAATGGGAAGGAAGTGGAGGCTCTGAAGGTAGATGATTCTTTTCAGAAACTTGGCTGCATCTTCATTAAGCAATTTTTTCTTTCCTTTTTCATTGATACTTTCCCTGAAGCTATAGATAGGCTCAAGTCTCCCTCTCTTAAAAACAAACAAAAACACCACCTTCCCTTTAATTCATTCTCAAGCTATTGACCTATCTTTCATTACCCTTCTTCTCAAGCGAATGGAAGTATGTGAGTGTATCTTGAATCCTCTTTCTTCTGTTAACTTTCCCTTTCATTTATTTTCTGACCTAGGCAGCCCTTGTAATGTATCACTCTGTAATGACTATATATATACCATTAACTTGTTCATTTACTTATCCATTCATCCTTGCCTCTTTTCTTTCTCTCCCTACATTTAGTACATCAACAAATCCTTACTCTATCTTCAAAATATATCCTGAATCTGTCCATTTCTCATCACCTCCGCATTACCACCCAAGGCCAGGACATCCTCATCTCTCACCTGGACCACAGCAGTCACCTGCCAACAGATCTCCCCACCTTCACCCTTGCCTCTCTATTATCTATTCTTATACTAGCAGCCAAAGTTATCCTTTCAAGTATTAAGTATTTTGTCAGTCTTCTATTCAGAACCCTCCAGTGGCTCTTCATCTCATTTTAAGTCTCTGTATGAGCTGAAGCACCCCCTCCCCCATTGCTTGGCTCAACACATTTCTACCACTGTTCCCGCCATTGACCTGACTGCAGCCACACTGGCCTCTTTGTTGTCCCCTAAACACACTCTGTCTCAGCCCATCTGCATTTGGTTTACTCTCTCACTTCCTCAGCACTCTGTTCAAATAGCCCCTTAACCCAAAGGTCTCCCCTGGCCAGCCTTCAAAAACAATTGCACCTTAGCCTCTCCCAGCTCTCTACCCTCTTCATCATACCTACATAGCACTTGTCACCAGCTGACTTATAATAGTAACTTATTTGCTGTCTGTTTCCCTTCACTAGACTCTGAGCACCTACAAAGTGTCCCTACCAAGAGCACCTCCCTTGGAGAAGCAGAGACAAAGATAACTGAGGAACTATTCCTGCCCTTGAGGAACCCACACTTCAGTGAGTCATACAACCTAACAAGTAATTAGAATGGAAATGCTCAAAGCTGTCTGAATGCAAGAGTCAGGCCCCGGGGAACAGTGTGGTTTGGGGCAGCAGTTCAGGCACTCTTCCGCCTGGGTAGTAGTTACAACCATGGGTTCACTCTAAGAGAATGTGAGAAACGAAAAGCACTCGGGAGGCATCAGTGTCTAAGGGGTGAAGGACAGAGAAAGCAGCCAAGAAGAATCAAAGAGGTGAAGAAGGGCTGGAAGAATGGAAGAAAGACAAGACAGAAGCTCACTGAGGTTGAAGCTACTATATTGTCTTTCTAGAATATTACTACTAATCATTGCAATGAAAACATTTATTAACAGTTGGCTACGTGCTGTTACTGTTCTAAGCATGTTCCATATGTTCACACATTAAACCTCACAATGACACAGGAAGTTAGGCACTAGTATGGCCCCATTTTACAGAGAGGAAATGGATTCACTTACCCCAAGTGCACCCACCTACTGAGAAATAAAGATTAGAACCCAAACAGTTTGAGCTTGCACTCTTAAACACTATGTTGTTATCCTTAATACAATACTATGCCAGCTCTATATGCATTTTCCTATTTTATTGAGGAGCTATTAAGGTCAGGTACTGTTCTAGCCTCTGGATACAGCACACTGCAGGGACTGGGGCCTGGCTTCAGTGGCCAAGTGGACCAAGTACCTCCCTTCATGGAGTGCATATCCTTGTGGGGGTGATTGACATGAAACAAGTCCGTAGATGCAGATACAAGTGCTATGAAGGAAAACGGAAGCAGGGTAAGGTATCACAAATGACAGTGGTGGCCTCTCTGAGGAGGTGACGTTGAAGTAGAGATCTGGAGGAAGTGAGAGAGTGAGCCAAGAGGATATCTGGGGGAAGAACATTCCAGGCAGAGGGAACAGTGAGTGCAGAAGCCTTAAAGTGTGAGTGTGCAGGTGTGTTCCAGGAACTGCAAGGAGGTCAAAGAGGTAGGAGCACAATGAACTAGGGAGAGAGAGGCGGGAGATAAGGTCAGAAAGGTACAGAAAGGCTTCCAGGACATATTGTTAAGTGAAAAAGATTAAGGGATAAGGCATAGTAGTTTGTATGGTATAATCACATTGAGTAAAGAAGTATGTGTGTGTCTGTGTGTACATCCATATAGATAGATGATAGATAGATAAATATAAATGTGTTTATATTCTGAAATAATAGACAACAAACTTACTAGTGATTATCTTTTGAGGGAAGGAAGGGATATTTAGACTTTTTATTTTATATTCTTCCCTACTATTTGGAAAATTTTACCTCGCATATGTGACTTGTATAATAACCAAAAAATAGCTAAAACTCTTAACCACATGTTAAGGGGCCCAAGCTAAAGTCCTCTTTCCCTTTATGGCTGAGCCTCTCCAAAGTTGCCTCCACTGGCTTCTTGCTCTCTCCCTGTCCTCCTCAACCAAATACAGTCCGACTCCAGACTTCATGTCTCCCCGGCCACCGCACTTACAGGGCTCACCTGCGACTTCCCTGGGACTACGAGGAACACTCCTCAGTCCTTTTTGCTTTTGGAACTCTCTGTTACATTTGACATTGTTTACAGCTCCTCTGGTTGAAACTCTTTTTCCTTTGGCTTCCCTCTTGCCCCCTTTTATCTCACTGAGCATTTTTTAAAAATAATTCATTAAAAAAATTTGGGGGGGGGCCATGCCATGTGGCACGCGGGATCTTAGTTCCCCGTCCAGGGATCCCGTGCCTCCTGCAGTGGAAGCTCGGAGTCTTAACCACTGGACCGCCAGGGAAGTCCCACACTGAGCGTTCTTTCTCAGTCTCCTTCCACTGGCTACTTTTTGTTAGCCTACTAGATAGAAAGATAAGTTTCTTCTGGTTCTATGCTTGACGCATTTGCTTCTGTGTGCCACACACAGTCTTTCTGTGTGGTCTCATCCCTGCCCATGGTTTCAGTGACCATCTTCATGCTTCAAGTCCCAGATCTGTATTTTTAGCCTTTTCTCCTGAGCTCTAGTCCAGGACATCCAACTGCCTGTTAGACAGCTCCACCTGCAGATCTCACAGGATCTTAAACTCCAGTGTTCTAAAACCAAGCTCATCATCTCCAAGCAAAAACACCTTCCTTCTCCTGTTGTCCTTATCTTAGTTGGTGGTATTGCCATCTGCTTGATCGACTGCAGCTGGCAACCTGAGACAAGCCCCTCTTTTTCATCCCCCAGATCTAAATGGACACCAAAAGTCATTCTATCTGCTAAATACCTCTGGAATCTGTCCTCATTCCTACATCTTCACTGCCACTGCTCCCATCATCTGGACTACTGCATGTAGTAGTATTTCAGTGTACTTCAGACATGTGAGTCTGAAGGCGTGGGAAGAGGTCAGAAATATCCTCACTGCATTTTCTGCTTCTAGGCTCACCATCAGCCTGTTTCTTTACACCAGTTGCTACAGTAGTGTGGCACAAATTCCCTCATGTCAGTCTCTGTTTGGAATCTGTCCTTTCCCCCAACCTTCCAGAATAAATCCCAAACTCCTTAATATGATCTGGCCAGTCTTTTTTTTTTTTTTTTTTGCCCTGCTACGCAGCTTGTGGGATCTTAGTTCCCTGACTAAGGATTGAACCCTGGCCCTCAGCAGTGAAAGCATGGAGTCCTAACCACTGGACCACCAGGGAATACCCTGGCCAGTCATTTTTTGACACTTTCCCTCGTGTACCTAGTGTTCGAGCAATACTGAAGTACTCTTTGTTTTTCAAAGACCTCTTTCCTTTTCATGTTTCTATGGAAGTTTTGTGACATAACATCTTTGTATCTCCAGATCTAACATAATATCTGGTACAAAGTAGATGTTCAATAAATGCTAGTTGAATAAATGAAAGAACAGAAAATCAGAAAGCACAGAGGTTGAAGGTAAGAACACCAATCAGAAGACTTACTATAAGAGTACAATTTAGGGACTTCCCTGGTGGTGCAGTGGATAAGACTCCACACTCCCAATGCAGGGGGCCCAGGTTCAATCCCTGGTCAGGGAACTAGATCCCACATGCATGCCACAACTAAGAGTTTGCATGCCACCACAACTAAGGAGCCCTGGAGCCACAACTAAGGAGCCTGCCTGCCGCAATGAAGAGCCGGTGCAACCAAATAAATATTTGTTTTTAAAATTTTTTTAAATTTTATTTATTTTTTGGCTGTGCTGCGTCTTCGTTGCTGCGCGTGGGCTTTCTCTAGTTGCGGCGAGCGGGGGCTACTCTTCGCTGCGGTGCATGAGCTTCTCATTGCGGTGGCTTCTCTTGTTGCAGAGCACAGGCTCCAGGTGCACGGGCTTCAGTAGTTGCGGCTCGCAGGGCCTAGAGTGCGCGGGCTCAGTAGTTATGGCACACGGGCTTAGTTGCTCCGGGGCATGTGGGATCTTCCTGGACCAGGGATCGAACCTATGTCCCCTGCATTGGCAGGCGGATTCTTAACCACTGTGCCACCAGGGAAGTCCCATAACTATTTAAAAAAACAAAAATGAGTACAATTTACAGGTAACCAGGAAGAGAGGGAAAGGAAATGCTTTCGTTCAACATTTCCTTCAAGCTTCTACAAGGTGAAGCAGTAATAATCAAATAATAATTATTCCTATTATTTTTTCTCTTTGAGAGATATAAACTTTGATCATCGGTACAGTTTCAAATGGAGACAACTTAACTGATTTTAAATAAAATGTATTTTTTTAAACCCAGCACATGCGACTGCCTCTGACAAAATAAGACCCCTTGGGTATAAATCCCAAGGTCCAACAGTGCAGCTGGGAAGGGTCATTTATTCCACAAATATTAATTTAGCTGATACAGACACTGCTTGGCACAGGGGATACAAAGAAAAGCAATATACAGCTCCTGTTCTCAAGGAGCTCACGGCCCCCAAATTATCTAGTCTTTGCCTTTGGCCAGGACTACACCTAATCCTTTACAGAAAGCCAGCTGTTCATGCTGGGGTGATTATTTAAAGTCCTTTTAGTCACAGATATAGCTATACCTAATTCTTTTGGAATGGAAACTCATGGAAGGGGCAGTAGCAAAATGCAACCATTGCTTCCCTAATGGAAGGGTGCCTTCGTAGAAGAGTAATGGACTTGGCTCTTCCTTCTCCAGAAGAAAGCAGGATCTAAGGATTCTGAACAGTCCTCTCTGTTCAGTGATGATCAAGCCTTCCTATGGGCAAGCTTAAATGACTCAGCCACCATTCTTTTCTTAGTTCCAGGACTTTGGGGACTACTAATGCAACGTTTTCCACTGGGGGCCTGTTTGGAAAAAGGAAATTGCTTATTTGAGAGGGGGTATCTTCACCAATGACTAAGGAAGTGTTTCTATCTGAATACGAGAGAATGCACTTTACTTGGATTAGGTCATTGAGTCTTCATAATAATCCTGTGAAGTTGCTATTAATATCCTTATTTTTGCAGATTAGGAAACTGAGGCATCATGAGCCTAGGTGCCTGGTTCAAGATCACATAGTTACAATGACTGTATCTGAGTCCATGTTAGTTTCACCACAATACTGGTTTGCAACTAGAAATCTTTCCAGACAGGAGAAAAGGGAATGAACATCTAGAGGTCCCTTTAAACCAGAAGCAATTCATGAGTTTGCAGGAAGGGGCAAAATTTGGGGTGCCCTTCTTAAAATTTTCCTTATATCATTTGGAAAAAAATTTTAAATATGTGCGTGTCTATTAAGTTGGCAAAAATCAAGAAGTTAAAAAATCCTTTTCGGAAGGGTGTGGAGAAAGCACTCAGACATTGCTGGTGGAAGTATGATTAGTACAATCTTTACCGGGCGGCCACTCAATCTTTACAGCGGACAACGTGGCATACATTTATCAAAATTATAGGTGCACATACCTTTTGACTTAGCAAATTCCACTTCTAGAAATGTATACAACAGATATATTTGCATGCTTGCAAAGTAACATATGTTCAAGGTTGTGCACTGCAGCCTTGTTTGAAATAGCAAAAATTTGGAAATAAATGCCCACTAACAGAGAACTGGTTAAATAAAGTATGCTACATCTATTGCATGCAGCCCCAAGAATGAGGAAATGCTGTCTACTGACCAGAATGATTTCCAAGATACAGATTTCTAAGCAAGATACAGGAAATGGGTTTGATATTTTTTCATTTGAGGAAAAACTTCTATACGTATTTGCTTGTAAAGGTACAGACTACCTCTGGAAGAATATACAAGAGACTGATAATCTTAGTTGCCCCTAAGAAAGGATAAGGTATGACTGCGGGGGGAGAGGGTAGTTAAAGTAAGAGTGGAGTGAAAACTTTATTTCTTTAAATTTTTAACCATATTAATATGTAGTCAGGAAAAATAAGCTGAATTAAAATTTAAAATAAAAGATTAAATAAAGCACATGCAGTTTAAGGTAACTTATGAATAAGGCATAGAATGCCTTTTTTCAAAAATACATTCACATTGCTGTGAAGTTATTTCTACATCCATCCCCATAACTCTTTTCATCTTATAAATCTGAAACTCTATACCTATTAAACAATAACGCCCCATTCTCCCCTCACTCTGTCCGCTGGCAACCACCATTACTTTCTGTCTTTACAATTTTGACTACTCTGAGGACCTCAGATAAGTGGAATCATACAGTATTTGTCTTTTTGTGTCTGGCTTATTTCACTTAGCATAATTTCCTCAAGATTCATCCATGTTGTAACATATTACAGAATTTCGTTCCTTTTTTTAAGGCTGAATAATATTCTATTGTATGAGTATGCCACATTTTGGTAATCTGTTCACTGGTTGATGGACACTTGGTTTGCTTCCATGTTTTGGCCATTGTGAATAATGCTGCCATGAACATGGGTATACAAATATCTCCTCAAGATCCTGCTTTCAGTTCTTTTGGGTATATACCCAGAAGCGGAACTGCTGGATCATATAGTAATTTTTTTTTTCCCTCAAGGAACCACCATACTGTTTTCCACAATGGCTGCACCATTTTATATTCCTGCCAACTGTGCACAAAGGGTCCAATTTCTCCACATCTTCACCAACACTTGTTGTTTTCCTAATGGGAGTGAGGTGGCATAGTATATCTTTTGGGGAATCAGCAGTATGGTTAGTTGATAGTGGTGTCAGACCCCAATGAGATTTGGTCTTGCCACTTACTAGCTGTGTGACTTTGGACATTACGCCAGTTTCCCCACTGGTAAAATCAGAATTATCTCGGAGGGTTGGTGAGAATTGAATGTGCATAAAGCACTCAGGCTCACAGAAAGCACTCAAGAAATATCAGTTATTATTCTTTCCACCTTAAAAGTTCCAATAATAAACCAAATTCCGACTCGCTCTGGCTCCTTCTGGACGAGTCAGGAGGCAAAGAGACAAACTAGATGATTTTATCAAGGAGTTTTCTACTTAGAGGCTTGAGTCTGAGGACTTCACACAATCTTCACAGACATTCTTCCTTCCTGCTGTCCCCACTCAGCCTGCAGACCTCCCACCTGTGCCCAAAGAAGAGTGCTTGAAAGGAAGAGGTTACTCAGAACCCAGCCGGTTTATGTTTTCTCAGGGGCGGAGGTCGGGAAGAAATCCTGTTGACACAGTTTTGTAAAGCCTGTCACTCAGTCCCCTGCCTATTACCTCTGCAGACCGTTATGCATATTTAAGAAGGGGGGGGGGCGGCAAATACAAAAGAAAAATAAGCGAGAGTGAGTGAGAGAGGGAACAAATCAGGATGCTTGAGGGAATCCACGTGGTCGCCAATCTGTAACTGATCAGAGCAGCGACACTGAAGCAAAACCCCCAACGCCTAACGCTAAATATATTGCAATGGAGAAACCGTCCACAATGGGGTGTCTATGTCCTTAGCAGAGTCCTGGGGCTGCCGTTTAAGAGACTCTCCCCGTACTCCCACCCTTTTTGCACCTAGTAAACCACGCGATGTAACAACGGAATCTGGTTCTGTGTGTGCGCTGTGGGAGTGTGAGCTTTGCAAACCATCTGGGCTCCATCCTGCGCGGTTGGAACCACGATCGATCCAGGACGAGTTGGGGGAGTTGGAGCTTGCCTGTGTCTCCTTCCTCTCCCTGCTCCTCTCTAGCCCCCACCCCATCGTTCGCTCTGCACAAACGTTCGCGGGTGGAGGGACGTAGGTTTTCAGCACCAGGAGGCCGTGGACCTTCTCTGGAGGCTGCAGTGCACCCTCCAGAGGGCCAGAGCTGATTGCAACCTGCTCACCACGACCCTCCCCCTCCTCCCCAAATTCGCTGCCCCAGGCTGTTATATTACAGGCGGGGCGCTGTACCGGTGCGGGAGTCCAGGAAGGCTGCGTGACCTTCCAGCGAACTCCACCTCGGCCAGGGGTGGGAGGGATGGAGGCTGCCCCGGGGCCTGCTGGCTGTGTATCGATCCCCCAGCCTCAGCCAACACAAGTTCTCCCGGTACAAACCCCTCCCTCCCTTCTGTGCTTTCCCAGCCTTGCAGGCTTCTAACGCCTAGCTTGTGGCGCCCTCCTCTCTTTCCCGCAATAAAGTGAACCGGGTGGGTATGCATCCCCCGCCCTAACCCTCCCCTTCCCCCTCCCCCCTCTGCCTACTAACCCCGCGCACAGAGCTCGCCGCCGGCGGGCCCCTTCCACCCAGTGTATCATAATGCCCAACGCTCTTCTCCTCCCCCTCTCTTAATCAGAAACGTGGTCGCGAGCCCCCCCGCTCTGCGTGCATACATTAGGGTCTGCTTTGCATGCAGCGGCAGGCAGAGAACTGAGGAAGAAGGGGCGGGGGCGCTTTTGCCCGCCTCTTCCCTCCAGGCCCCGTTAGCCACCCAGTTTCAGCTTCGTTGTAACGCCGCCTCGTTAGCGGAGCACGCCGCGGCCCCAGTGCCCGGGCTGGAGAAACACAACCCAACTCTGCAGAAGGGCACCAAAGCCAGAGGTTTCTCAGCCCCGAGCGCACAGTAGGGCGAGGAGGTGGCGAGAGGCCGACCACTCGGTGTGTGCATTTTGGAGAGAGCTCCAGCCTGAAAATGGGAGGGGCTCTTTTCTTATTTTTTAAAGCGCATTCATTGAGGCCCTTTCTATTTTGCATATAGTAAACTGGGCAACAATTCCGTCTTGCCTGTAGCACAATAAGGGCTCTTTTATTCTAGAAGCGTTAAATCCGGGCTAACCCCTCTCGTATCCGTGCCTCGAGGCGGAGAAGGCGCACTCGTCCCCGGCCCGGCAGCCGCGTTAGACTGGAAGCTGCTCTCCCGGGCGGTTCGATTCCCAGCGCATCCCGGGAACGTGTGTAATCGGCCTCTCGGCTCTAGAGGCTGCAGGCGGCCGGCCTCCCTCCGCCTCCATCCTTTCCGTAGTCCTCGCCCCTCCCCCTCTCCCCGGAACCCGCGCTCCGCGTCGGGCTCCTGGGCTTCCTTCCCCCCTCCTTTTCCCGAGTAATGCCGCTCCCGGAGGGCGGGGCACGCAGTTATCCAGGTTGCGGGGCGGGCGGGCGGGCGGCAGGCTGCGGCCCGGGCCTCGGGATGGCGTAGCAGCGGCTTGGCGTCGGCAGCGCGGGCCCGAGCCCGCTATACAGCTTGCTGGGCCGGCTGGCGCGGCCCGGCCCTCGGCATAGCGGCCACGGGGTGCAGGCGGCCGGGCGGCGCCGAGCGGGCCAGGCAGGTTCCGGGGCCCGCGGCCCCCCCCTCCGCCTCCCCGCCCCCCTGTGTTGTCGCCTCTCCCTCTCGCTGCTTCACTTCACGGGGCGAACATGGCGCACAGCTGTCGGTGGCGCTTCCCCGCCCGACCCGGGACCACCGGGGGCGGCGGCGGCGGGGGGCGCCGGGGCCTAGGGGGCGCCCCGCGGCAACGCGTCCCGGCCCTGCTGCTTCCCCCCGGGCCCCTGGTCGGCGGCGGCGGCCCCGGGGCGCCCCCCTCCCCCCCGGCTGTGGCGGCCGCGGCGGCGGCGGCGGCGGCGGCGGCGGCGGCGGGAAGCGGCGGGGTTGGTGTTCCAGGGGGAGCGGCCGCCGCCTCAGCAGCCTCCTCGTCGTCCGCCTCGTCTTCGTCTTCGTCATCGTCCTCAGCCTCCTCTGGGCCGGCCCTGCTCCGGGTGGGCCCGGGCTTCGACGCGGCGCTGCAGGTCTCGGCCGCCATCGGCACCAACCTGCGCCGGTTCCGGGCCGTGTTTGGGGAGAGCGGCGGGGGAGGCGGCAGCGGAGAGGTAAGGGGGCGAGGAACCCCCAGGTCCGGGGTCTCGACCCTCTGCGGGTCCCCCTCCCCTCCCCCATCCGGGATTGTGGAGCATCCCAATTCGGGGACCATCCTGGGGTCCCTGACCCGGGGCAGATGGCCCTCCCATCTCGGGACCCCCATCCAGGGGTGCAGGCCCCCAGGCGTCCCCACCCCGGGGTTCGGACCCATCTGGCCGAGGGCGTTTGACCCCCCACCCTCCTTCCCCTGACCCTTCCCCACATCCTCTGGCACAGACCCCTCGCCCGGGTTTCCCATCCCGGGACTGAACCCCTCCTCCCTTTCACAGATTACCTCATCCGAGCGAGATTCCTCCCTCCCTCCCTCCTAGAGACTTGATCCCGCCACATCCCCGCCTCCCTCTCTGGGCAGATGTTTTACTCCTGGGGCAGTTTTCCTCTTGGGCATCTCTCGGGGGATGGCCTCATCCAAAGCCACGTTCTTCTCCCACCCTTGGGGACCGATGTCCCTTCTAGCACCTTGCTTTCGAAAACCTGATGAACCCTCGCTCCGTCCCCGGGCCAGGTCCCTACACTACCAGCCACTCCCCCTTCCTTCACCTCCACCCGCACCCCCCCTACCCCCAGCGGAGAGGTTCTCCCCTCATCCCGCCCTTCCCCACCAGGAAAAAGCTACTTTCCTCTCCACCTTGCCTCCCTTCGCCTTCTTTCCCTCTGAAGATAACGGCGATCTCCTCCTACAGCAGTCTGTTTCCCCCATTTTACAGAGCTGCAGTTTCTAGCCTATTGGTAGCAGGGGATTACTCTACCTTCACTCCACCCTTTCCCTCCTTTAGAATGAAGGATTAGTGGCATCTTCGAGGGGAAAATTGTCCACTGTTCCCTAGGCTCAGAGAAGAGCAGCTTTCCACCATTCCCCCTGGAGAGGAGGCAGGTTTTCCCTCCAGCTCTGGGGAAGGGGGCCCCCGTGAGGGGCGGTGTTTGTGGGGTACTTGGGCAGCATCCTCCCAGGGGAAGCAGCTGCTCTCCTACCCCACCCACTGCGCCTGAGAGCACGCAGTCTTCAAACCTAGCTCCCTCCCGCCCTTCTCCTTTTCTCCGTCATTTCATTATTGATCCACCTTTTCCTAGGCCAATCCTGGGGCTTGGAAGGGGTGGGGGAAGCAGGGTTGGGGTGAGGAGAGTAGATAAGGGACAGTTTTACTGTAGTGCGGTGGTGGTGGCTGCTTCTGGTTGAGAGAAAGAGGGTTATGAAGCGGTTATGAAGCAAAGTTATTCCTTAGAAGGAGTTAGCATTCTCTCTCTGATTTGTTTGAGGGGGACCCAAGGTGGATGAAGGATCTCCAGCTTTGCCCCTTCCCCATTTAGTACTGGGGCGAGAATGGGGATGCTTTGATAGGCATTATTCAGCTCCCTTCAGCCAAAAGGAAAGTTGCCCTGGGAAGGGAAGTTGAGTTCAGGTTCAGCCAGTGGCGTTGCGCATTTGTTTTACATTGGATGCAGAAGGGGGAGTTTGAATCGTAGGGGAAGGGGGAGAATGGGATGGGGGATGCTAGGAGGAAGAGCAGCTGCTAGGGGCTGAAGCGGAGGGGGGTAGGGGGTTGCTGCTTTGGAGTGCTCTTGATTGAAACAGAAAGGGAAAGATAACAACCAGCCGTTTCCTGCGTGCTCTGCCGTTGGTGCACACAAAATATCCTGGGCAAACCCCTCGTCCCCTATTGTGCCCCGCACCCCTTTAGATCTACAGAAAGATCCTGGGCAGAAGGGGAGGGAGGAGATCCCAGGGACCCTGGCCCCTCCTTTCAAGGAGCTGGCATTTTTTAGTTGTTAGTCTTCCTGCCTCCTTTTTTAAATCGTTTCTAAGGCATCCTGATCAGGAGACTGACAACAACCCGCCTTCTGACAGAGCAAGGAGGACATGATGGGGGCGTGTTCCTTGCGATGTAGCTAGCTGCAGCGTCCCTTTTCCCTGCCTCTCTCTGCTCTCTCTCCACCTCCTTTTCCCAGCCTTCAGAAGGCAGCTGCAGTCAGCAGGGTTGTTTGAGACTATTTATTGGTTGCTGTAGATTATTATTTTTTTTTTGAAAGGCCAATTCTGTATTTTTTAAGCTAACAACACAGATCCCATGTAGTTGGAGAACCAAAGGCCTCATACATGACAAAAAGACTGAACCGTTCAGGTTACTTGCATGGAGTTGGTGCTTAAATGTGAGTTGATTTTGCTTTTTTAAAAGATACAGCAGCAAAAAAAAAAAAAAATAGACTTACTGACATTTCATTTACCTGCTTGTTTTCAAAATTGAGACTTGCCTGGTTATATGTAGAATATTAGCCCCATGTATATTTGAGTATAATAAGAAAGTCTCTATTAGGAGAAGTTAGTCTATTTTTAAGGGGATCCTGAGAAGCATTTTCTTCTTGTTTAGCATGCTTATTTATTTTATACTGAAGGACCAAGTGTTCACATTCCAAATGTTGTTATCACATATTCAAAAGCAAAGTTTTATGCTGACAGCTTCCAATCATAGCTTTTCAAGAGACTGGTTAGAAAGAGAGCCACCTGGATTCAGGGACCTAATGTCTGGGCACCAGAATATTTTATCTGTTGGTCTTTGACAAATCACCTTTAAAGTTTTAATCAGGTGCTAACATTTTCTTATCCACTGGCATTATTTTGCTTAGCAGTAGTATGTAGTGTAAAGCCTGTCAAGGAAATGCAGTAATTTCAAATAAGATCATATTAATACCTTTTTTCTTTAAAACTTTTGCCTGAACAGTAGTTGCTACTTCATCATGAGGAAAGTGGTTGACTCCTTACATTAAACTTCAGTATTTTTTCTGAATTAGGCTTGAATGAGCTGTTGTTCCATTGGTAAGCCTTTTATGTGGTAGTTTGAGTTAATCTAGGATGGGTTAATGGTATGCATTCATGAGTGCTAACCCATGGTATGGCTTAGTACTAAACCATGTGATTATCTCCTTTGACCTGGTTGTTTTCAAGGTGGAAACCAAGCATTTTGTTACAGAGTCTTACAAATCAATGATAAAGTTCCAACAAGGAGGTTTAGGGTTCCCACGGGCTGACATAGAGTTCTAAAGATTGTTTCTCAGAAGTTGCTCACAGATCTGTATCAAGGCTTGTGTGGATTCATGAAGACATGGTTTGTGATCCAAAAGGATTCTAGCCTCTTTAAATTCTGGTTCGCTTTCAGTGAATAATGACTGTAACTTCATAACAAAACGTAAGTTAATACTTATTGAATACTAAGCTAAGGTGGTTGAAAGGTGACAGAACTTCCATATCAGTTCCCTGTTTAAACTCCTTTAGCTGTAGAAGATTTGTCCTTTACTGCCATAGGTTCTGAACTTCCCTCGGGATTGATATCTCTCTGAGTAATAACTACATGTAAGAGTTCTTCATGACCAAGGTCTGTCAGAATGGGATTATTTTAAAAAATATATAGATGTTGCTGAACTCCTATTTGGGCTTTCTGTGTGACAATTATGAAGTAGAATTAGAGTTTTATTTGATTGAGCACTGTGAGAAATCACGGAGGTCTGCTTTTCCGCCTTCCCTTTCCCCTGCATGGTGCCAGGGTCCCACTTTTCTGAGGATTGTTTCAGGTGGTATATATGTGACTCTACTTTGCCATCTAATTAAACACAGTACAGCATCCTCTCTGTTGACTAGAATTTGGGCTGTTTTAATGTGAACCCCAGAAGTGGTCTATTTATCAGCAAGTAATCTTTATTACTTTCATAATCCAGTTACCATTCCTACCACCTCACAAAATGTTAAAAGCAGAATTTCCACCCTGATCATAACATGGCGAACTTTGATTAGATATAAATGGAAACCGAATCACAACATTGGTATGTATTTGTCTGTATTTGAAATGGCAGTTTAGTTCGGGTGGACTAAGGTGGGCTCTTGGGTTGGGCTTAGAAAAGATGGTGGTCCTGGAGTGGGAGAGTGTCTGTGATTTTTTTTATTTTTGGATGTTCGTTGGTCATATGTGCCAAGAGTGGGAGTTGCTCCTTCATTACCTTCACAGCTAATCCTGAGCTGGGCAGAAGGAAAGTGAAGCAGAGAACACAAGTAGACTAGAAGAAGCCCCTCCGCGTGAAAGTCGATGGACATGGGCTCTCCTCGCACTCGTCTCTGTCACTCACCAGTCTGGACAGTTTCACTTTTAACTTGAAATTTCCGATCAGTAAAATGAAAAGGTTGGGCTAAATGTCAGCGCAGGAATCTTTTCTGCTCCAGTATTCTGATTCCTCTCTGTTATATTAATTATTTGCTCAGGTCAGAACTTCTTATTCTGAATTTATTTAAAAAGTCAGAGTCAGTGAGCTTGTTTGGTAATTTTTTTTTTTTCTTTTTTGGCTGCATTGGGTCTTTGTTGCTGTGCGTGGGCTTTCTCTAGTTGTGGCGAACGGGGGCTACTCTTCGTTGCGGTGCGCAGTCTTCTCATTGTGGTGGCTTCCTTCTCTTCTCGCGGAGCACGGGCTTTAGGTGCGCGGGCTTCAGTAGTTGTAGCACGCGAGCTCAGTAGTTGTGGCTTGTGGGCTCTAGAGCGCAGGCTCGGTCGTTGTGGCGCACAGGCTTAGTTGCTCCACGGCATGTGGGATCTTCCCGGACCAGGGATGGAACCCGCGTCTCCTGCATTGGCAGGCGGATTCTCAACCACTGTGCCACCAGGGAAGCCCTGTTTGGTAATTTTTAATGTCAGAGTGTACATTTGCCATTAAACTGCCATTATTATTGGGAAGAGAAATTTGAACTTGGTGGGATAGTTTTCATTGTATGGAAAAAAATGTAAGGATTTTATGGAAAAAGTTCTTTGCTGAAGTTGACCAATTTCATTTATAAGAAAAGTGAAGATAAAATTTTAAGTATAACTCATTATCTGGTGTTGAGAGGCCCTCTTGTTTGGCTAAATTTGTTTTCATGTTTTCAATATTGTAGATTCCTGACTCTCCAAAAGGGAAGTTATTTTCAGTCTAGGTGGTATATTCCTTTAGATGTGTGAGCTTTTAAATGAAAAAAATCCAATACACTAATGTATTTACAAATCCAAAGTGATGGTACCTACATTGCAGGGAGTAGTTGTTAATACGCTCTAAAAGGTAGTTTAGTTTGTACTGATCATCACAAGTGCAGTCTTTAGAACTTTTCTTCATCTTTCGCTGAAAGGCATATCACTTGTCCCCATCTTTACCTTCCATCTAATTATCTTAAGGCACATGCTCTTGTAGGAAATCATCGTTCACAAAATAGTGATTGATCTTTTGATTGGAAGTTGAGAAGAGAAAATACTCCCATCTTGACTCCCCTCCCATCTCTGCTCACCTGGGAGCTGGCCTTCCATAGAGCAGCTGTGCAGGCTTAATACCCGTTGCCTTCCTTGCCCTGTGGCTAGGGGGGGTGGCCAACACTTGTTTCGCTTGCTCTGAGGCATAACAGACTGCAGTGCCTCTCTCTCCTTTGGAGACTCACTGTTTTAATTGTAGGTCTCCTAATTAAGATCTCTTTGTGCCTGCCCACATTCCACTAGTGTTGGCACAGAACTTCAGCTTCCTTCTAGCACTTAACTGAAGGCCTTCAATCCGGCCTTTTGTGAATATCTTGTCTCTTTCCATTCTTCCTCTGCCAAGGTGGAGAGCCCAGTGGCATAGACCTATGAGAAAGGGGGAAGCTTTGTGACTATCACTACTTTGGGAGGAATTTATTCTAGGATTGCTGGGATGGGACCTTCTTTTGTTTGCATACGTTATTTTCAGGAATTAAGAAAAGTTAAATTACTAATGAGTCTGACATGAGGTACCTACATTTTAGTCAGATTCTTAACCCTATAGGCACTAGTAGGAAGAAGGAAGCTAAAGAGTTTACTATTAAAAAGTGTTTGTTTGGGTCTTATCTAGATTGATTTAAAGCTTGATAAATAAAAGCTTATGGAGTAAATCACAGACTTCGGGGTTTTGTGGTTGCGAAGACAATCAATCAAATGAAATTACTGATTGTTCCTAAATTGTATCAGATTTTAAAGCATAGAGTTAACTTTGATATTTGAATTAACTTTTTTGATTAGAAAAGACTGCAGGAGGATCTAGAAATTATTGAGTTAATTAAGAAAACGCTTGTAGCCTCCAGTATTTCCTGAGAAGATCAAGAATTGGCTAGGTTTCTAGAGCAGTTTCAGAAGCAGGGAAAGTAATTTTTCTGGAAAATGTAGCTTCACTTTAGTTCGCGTTATGTTAGTGCTCAAAATACAGCATGTCCTTTAACGGATCTATATGTGCCATGCTAGAGGAAATGCAGTCTTTATTAAGAAGAAGGAATCTTGAGTCCTTCACCTGGACCCAGATGGTTTCATTGATCACATCAGTATGAGGCGGACAAAGGGCTACTTTTTTGTTGTTGTTATTGTCATTTCCTTGGTTGTGAAGAAGGCCTGAAAGAAGGAAGTTTATGGCATGCATGAAATAAAGCTGGAGGCCTGCGCTCTTACACCTGAGTGGGTGGTTTTATGGCCTAATTCTCTAATTGCTGGCATTTATGACAGTGCGGATGCAACTGGCCCTGTGGCTGAGGTGGATTATGTTGGGAATAGGGAGAGAAAAGGGGTCCTTTTGTTAGCCTTTTCATTTTCCCCCTCAATAACTTCTCTGAGAAAGCCCTGAGGAAATACAGAGACACTTGGACTGAGGGAATGGCATCCCATAAAATGGTTCTTTATGTTTTTAAAAAGGATGAGCTGCTTTTCTTGATCTATCCAAAGAAATCCATACCACCACTGTTAAATATTTCAATGAGCTTTGTACCTTGTCAGGTTACACACCAGGGGAAGCCAACCAGGAGGCTGGAGGTGCTGCTAGGCGTTTGCGTTTAAAGACTAAGACATTTGAAAGAAGAATGCTGCTGTGTGACTTGCAGTTGTTTTGGATGATATAAATCCCCTTGTAGGATTCGTATGAAACTTCTTAGAGTTCAAACTTGGTTTAACTTTTTAGATTTTGAATGCAACTATTCTAATGAGTTTTAGTTTTAAGGAAACAAAGATATAAATGTAAGAGTTAGTTGGCAGTTTTCTGTGCAGTGTATGAAAATTCCCCTTTCTTTGAAATGAGTAGTTGTTTTTCTGTTGGACAAATAGACTAAAGGGATTTCCCCAGCTGTTTTACCTTTAATTATCGCTTCAGCAGTGCCTTGTGGGGCACCAGTGGGTAGGAGCTATTCAACTGCCATTTATTTCTGGAGTTGGAGTTTTTTCCATATATTTTATCTGTTTTCTTGCATTTCTGTGTTTTGGGTTTGGTTGGAATGTTTGGGTGTAGATGTTTTGATGTCTCTCATCATTGAGAGCTATGAAGCTTTCTAACATTTGAATTGTTTTCGAGAGATCCAACCCTTATGGTCCACGCTTTGCTGAAGCATCATTGTTTCATTCTCATTTTACAGCATCAAAGTAATTGTGGCTTTCTGTCTTGAATTAGGGGAGTAACATTACTTGTGAGGAGTGTTTTTGGAGAAATTTTTTTTCACTAAGCTCTCCTTTGTACTATCTCAGTTCTAAAAACTGGGGAGTAGTTAATCACACGTATCTGTAATAAATATCTACGCCTAAAGGAATAAATATTTACACGTGCTTGTATTCAACTTCTGTCCATCCATGAGTATTGACTGATTTTTAGATCAAACACAAGCATACAACATTGTCCCTAGATTATTATTGCCTTTAATTATAAGCAGTAAAACCATGTGGATAACATCTCTTTAAGCTTAGTTAATGAGGAAATCCTTTTGTAATCTCTCCAGCAAGGATTTTTTATTTGTGCATATGTAAATACCTTTACAAAGGAAGGACAGAATCTCATTATGTAATCTGTAATAGTGTGAGATAGTACAGCACAGTAATTAAGAGTTTATTAAGACCATGGGCTCTGGGTTCAGACTGCCTGGGTTCAAATCTTGGCTCCACTATTTATTAGCTGAATGACCTTGAAAAACTTTCTTAACCTCTCTGTGCTTCAGTTTCTTCATTTGTAAATCAGTGGTAATTGTGCTTCATAAGATTATTGTGAGGCTTAATTGAAATTATGCATGCAAAGTACTTAGCACTTTGCCTGGTACAGAGGGATCCCTAATTATTATTAGGACTCAGTAGGACTCAGATTGTAAGGACAGGAGTGCTTAATCTTTTTTTTTTTTCCCCCACCGAGGTAACAGGTTTTTTTTACTTGGAGGTGTACATATATATGTGTACACATATATACCTATTCGAGTGCTATAATCTTGACTTTAGAATGTTCTTGATTTTGGTATGGGTGTCAAGTTCATCAGTAAGCTAGGTGGAACCAAACTGAAGCCAGTCACACATCTTGGTAACAGTGGGTACCGTTGGTATCCAACTAGAATGTTATTAGCGATAAGGCATAAAAGGGAATAAAAAGAACAGGACAGTAAATAGGCAGGTAGGTAACCAAGGAAGGCAGTGCCTTCATGAGTTGCATAACTGTCAAGCCAAGACAGCTATATTGGGGTTGCTACCCTTGGTCCCTGTAACTAGTGTTCCTTATCTTTTTGAGTATGAGTACTTGGTGATTTCCTAAAACAACTCCGAGGTTCTTCAGGCTTCTTGGCCCCCAAGTTCAGATTCATTAGTCTATACTTGGTAGCTATTTGACATTTGTTCTCAAGTTTTAGCTTAGGGAGAGTGGAGAGTAAGTGTTGGTCTGTGGAGATCAATGCAGCTAACAATTTAATTACAGAAGAAATGCTAAGTTGTAGGTTGGAACTTAACTTGAGAAATAAAAATAACCACGAGCAGAATAGTCAAAAACAAGTTAAACTTCACCTAGTAGAGGATAATATGCTTAAGGAGGAAAAATATAGTTCTCTTTTATCTCACTTAAAAAAAAAAAGGGTTTGGGCTTCCCTGGTGGCGCAGTGGTTGGGAGTCCGCCTGCCGATGCAGGGGACGCGGGTTCGGGCCCCGGTCCGGAAGGATCCCGCATGCCGCGGAGCGGCTGGGCCCGTGAGCCATGGCCGCTGAGCCTGCGCGTCCGGGGCCTGTGCTCCGCGGCGGGAGAGGCCGCGGCAGTGAGAGGCCCGCGTACTGCAAAAAAAAAAAAAAAAAAGGTTTGCTGAAATACTTAATACACTGCCTTTTACAGATGAAGAAACCGAGGTACAGACACGTTAAATAGGTTTCCTTAAGTCGTATGGCTAGTAAGTGGCAGAGCTAGAATTCAAATCCAAATCTGTAACTATTCGAAGGCTTGTTCACGCTCTCTGCACTGTGGTACCTTCAGTCCCTTTCTCTTCTCAGCCCATCCAATAAATTTCTGAGGCTTGTCTGTGATACTATTGTATTGTTTCTTTAATGTGTCCCTGTTTTTCTGTTTTTACCATCCTACTTTAAATTTCCATTACCTTTGCATGGATTAAAACCATAAGCTCCTAACCGGTCTCACTGCCTTCCTTTTCACTGTATAGTGGTGCCAGTGGTTTTCTTAAATACAGATCTGATTCTGTCACTTTATTCCTAAAACCCTTTGACTACTCACTGAATGTAAAATAAGATTTAGAATTCCCAGCCCTTTATAATCTAGCTGGCCTACATTTCTACATTTTGAACATTATCTCCTGAACACACATTTTCACTTAAAGTGCTTCAACCATATTGAACTACCAGTCTATTAGATGTTCTCCACAGTCTGTGTGTACCTGCCTTTACACCTTTGCTAATGCCTTTCCTTTGCCTTAAAATGTTTCCCATCTTGACCTGCCTCTGACTTATTCATCTTTCATGGCTCAGTTCAGATCCCCAGATCCCAACTCTTCTGTGAAGCTTTCAAGATACCACTACTAGCTGAAATTCAACTTCTTTCCTGTTTTCTTACTGTACTTTACCTACCCTTAAAGAATTTACTCCAGAATACTTTGTGTTGTAAATACTTTTGATTGTGTCTGTCTTTCCCCCAATAGATTATGATTTCCTTAAGACACAGACCATTTCTGAGTCATCATTTGTGTTTTATATTGTTTACAGTGGTGACTTTTCATATAGAAGGTGATCAGTGAATGTTTGTTGAACTGAAAATTTGGTATACATATAACTTCTAGGAACACTTTGCAAGGACATATCGCATAAGCTATTATGTTGTTGAAGACTATTAGCAGGATAATTTTGAGTAATTTTGAAAAATAGTAAGCTAACTTAAGTACCGCAGAGGAAAGTCTTAAGAGCCATCAAAGGACATTTTTGTAAAAGTACCGATTAGGGCTTTAAAAGTGATGTTGAGTGTTATAAAGCAGAAACTAACACACCATTGTAAAGCAATTATACTCTAATAAAGATGTTAAAAAAAAAAAAGTGTTGAGGAATCCTGATGGGATGGCATCATCTTTTTTTTTTGCGGTACGCGGGCCTCTCACTGTTGTGGCCTCTCCCGTTGCAGAGCACAGGCTCCGGACGCACAGGCAGCAGCCATGGCTCATGGGCCCAGCCGCTCCGCGGCATGTGGGATCTTCCCGGACCGGGGCACGAACCCGTGTCCCCTGCATCAGCAGGCAGACTCTCAACCACCGCGCCACCAGGGAAGCCCGGCATCATCTTTTATATAGATAATGCTGGCACTGATCACCCACTTACTTGAGTGTTGTTTCCACTTCTAGGTTCCTCAACTTAGAGGGGATGAGGGTACCTTGGAGAGGTTTCTGAGGAGACTCAAAAGATCATTATATGATTGGAAGTCAGACCTATGAGGAAAGGTTGGGAGAATGAAAAGTTAAGAGGCAACTTAATAACTCTTCAAAAAACATGAATGGATCCATTATTAGGAATGGTAACCAGCTGTTTTCCAGCTCTACTGATGCTAAAATAAGAGAAAAATAGGTTTAAATTGAAGCAAAGGGTAGTTGTGTAAGGAACTTGTTGCTAATGATGGTTTTCATTATAGTGATGGCGAAAAGATTACCGAAATAATTTTATGATCTTCTCTGGAGGTGAATTTTAAAGGACAGGAGTCCTGCCTATGTATGTGTAAAATGACTTCTCAAGCTACCTTCTCATTCTCTGAATCAATAAGTATATTTCTATTTAGATCCTAGAGGGCATGGATCATGTTTTATACTTTTTAATATTCCCCAAGGGGTCCTAGGGTCTCACTGGCTCCCTAAGAAGTATTTGAATTGTCAGTTTATGGCAATAATTAACTTTCAGTAGTAAGCTCCAAAGAAATGTCTTTATGAAATGATTTTTTTGTGTGTGAAATGATTTTATAGTGGTTTTATAGGAGAATAAAAACTTAGAAAATGAGCTAAGAGGGAGCTAAGAGGGAAACCTTAAACATCAAGAGAAACCAGGGAAAGTAGTAGATGTGGTCTCAATATAGGAAACAAATAAATATTTGTAGCTTTTATGTCCATTTTCAGTTGTAGTCTAAAGAGCTGTGCTTCAGAATATCCCTTGTTAAGGGTATCACTGCTTGTGGATGCATTATAACAAGTGCTTTGTAAATCCTTTCCAGTCTAATAAGTTGGCTTCATGTGAATGAGGATTATAAAGGCCTCTGACCCTTGGCTTTTGAGGCCATGAGGAGGGCTTACATTACTTAGAATGAAACCTTTTTAGATATGTTGGGTTGCGAAAAGCATTTCCGGTACAGTCAGAATGAAAACTGTGAATTGGGATTATTCATATAGATTACCAAAAGTCTGGGCAGAGCTGATATTAACACCAGCTCATTTTCCTACTAGCTCTTAGTCGCAAAACCTTGAGTGGGTTATTGAAGCTTTAGGACTTTGGAATTTAGTACTGGAATTGTGTATAATTTCCTTCTTGTAGATAAATGGATACTAGGCTTATTTAAGGTTATTTGGCTTTAAATATTAAAAATATAATGAATATTTTCTAAGTTTCGTATAGTAAATGCTGTCTACTGTTAACCAGATCATCTCATAAAATGACTGGAGTTCAAAGGTGAAGCTGAATTGTTGCAGGGATTCTGCAAGTGGTGGCAAAGTGAAGGGCAGCTTGATTCCCTAATTGTAAAATTGGTGTCATTTGAGAAACTGGGAATTGGAAATATAAGGGAGGCATACTTTTCCCGTAACTTTTTTTTTTTAATTTTTATTTATTTTCTTTATTTATTTTTGGCTGCATTGGGTCTTTGTTGCTGTGCGCGGGCTTTCTCTACTTGCAGTGAGCCGGGCTACTCTTCATTGCGGTGCAGCGGGCTTCTCCTTGCAGTGGCTTCTCTTGTTGCAGAGCACAGGCTCTAGGCGCCTGGGCTTCAGTAGTTGTGGCTCGCAGGCTCAGTAGTTGTGGTGCACAGGCTTAGTTGCTCCGCGGCATGTGGGATCTTCCTGGGCCAGGGCTCGAACCCGTGTCCCCTGCATTGGCAGTTGGATTCTTTTTTTAAAAAAAAATAATAATAAATTTATTTATTTATTTATTTATTTATTGGCTGAGTAGGGTCTTTATTGCTGCGCGCAGGCTTTCTCTAGTTGTGGCGAGCAGGGGCTGAGTGGGGGCTACTGTTCATTGCAGTGCGCGGGCTTCTCATTGCGTTGGCTTCTCTTGTTGTGGAGTACGGGCTCTAGGAGCGCGGGTTTCAGTAGTTGCAGCATGCAGGCTCAGTAGTTGTGGCTCACGGGCTCTAGAGCACAGGCTCAGTAGTTGTGGCACATGGGCTTAGTTGCTCCGCGGCATGTGGGATCTTCCTGGACCAGGGATCGAACCCGTGTCCGCTGCTTTGGCAGGCGGATTCTTAACCACTGCGCCACCAGGGAAGCCCTGGCAGGTGGATTCTTAACCACTGCGCCACCAGGGAAGCCCCTTTTCCCGTAACTTTCAATTGCTCCTCATACAAGTAGAAATTCAGAAAACAAAAGATTATAAAACGGCAAAGAATAATTCTCATGATTCTTTTTTTTTTTTTTTTTTTCGGTACGCGGGCCTCCCACCGCCGCGGCCTCCCCCGTTGTGGGGCGCAGGCTCCGGACACGCAGGCCCAGCGGCCACGGTCCACGGGCCCAGCCGCTCCGCGGCACGCGGCATCCCCCCGGACTGGGGCACGAACCCACGTCCCCCGCATCGGCAGGCAGACTCCCAACCACCGCGCCACCAGAGAAGCCCTCTCCTGATTCTTTATTCTACTTGAGAGATTCCAGTGTTGACTAATAAAATACCAGGGACTTTTTTTTTTAAGTAAGTTAATGCCACCTAATGTGTGCTTCTCAGAATGTGGTGATGAAACTTCCAAATATGATGTAGTAGTCAGAAGAGTCAGTTGGTTTTTTAAGTTAGTAAGAACACAACTTCCCAACTCATATATTGTACATTAATTCCTCAAAAATGTTAGGTCAAAATTGTGTTGGCTGACTTAGTAGCTTTGTTGTTTTGCCAAAGGGATTATTTACTTTTGTCATGTAACTTCACTTTGCTCCTTCAGAAAACTGGCTTTTTGGAGAGATAACTCTTTTTACCTTTAGAGAAAAGAAAGTTGTGAATTTCTCAATGTTAACTTTAGTTGCTGTTGATCATTCGACAGCCCAGAAGGAAAGATGCAACCTGACTTTTGCAGCAAGATCAGAACAAGCTGGAAGAAAGAACTACAAATTTTATAATAGAAACTTGTAGTTGAATGAACATATAGCTCAAAATGAAGTTAACTGCTGAAAGTTGGCATATGGAGGACCAAAACCTCTTGTAATAAAAAGAACCATCTCTGAAAACAGTGTTGGTGTTTGTTTAATTTTTCCAGCCTATTCAAGTGGATCTAGTCATTTTGTGGTACTTTCCTGTTAAACAGAGACGAATAAACCCTGTCATTGTGCTGATTAATTTAATTTCTACGGTATATAAGTGGGCTTATTTCTTTTGCTTCAGCAAGTAGGTAAACCAGTTCAGACTTGGAACCTAGGAGTTTGGAAGTCCTGATTTTTGTTTGTTTGTTTGTTTTTTAAGGTCGTGTGAAGTGATTTGGGGCATTGCCAAGAATCTGTATAGC
Organism: Lagenorhynchus albirostris; assembly: GCF_949774975.1. Taxonomy (NCBI): domain Eukaryota; kingdom Metazoa; phylum Chordata; class Mammalia; order Artiodactyla; family Delphinidae; genus Lagenorhynchus; species Lagenorhynchus albirostris. The sequence goes on from NC_083103.1 coordinate 94,543,678, forward strand.
TTACTATCTGATGTAGTGCATTCATTTTGCCTTTTTTTTTTTTTTTTTTTTTTTAAGACAATGAGCTTCTTTTTGTCGACCTCTTTTTCCGGAGCAGGATGGGTGGAGTTCACCTGTCTCATTTGTTTAGCTGTTTTGAGCATCTTTGCTTCTTGCTCTTGTTGATAATGGAGTGAGGATGAGGAACTACTTCTTTCTTTAATTACAAAGTGGGTATCATTTGTATTTCTTAGGTGAGAGTTGCTAGGTAGAATTGAATTAAATATTTGAAAACAATTTCATTCTTGTGTGGGTGAAAATTTTACCAACTATTGTTATTGAAGAACATTGTGTTACTGTCTTTGCACTCTTTAATCCTAGGTGGCTTTGGGGGTTAACATTTCTCAGTATCAGGCAGAGATCATATTTAAAACAGTGTAAATCTCTTCCTATCTGTTTTGCATTCAAACAGCCACAGTTCTCTTTGAGGCACCAGTAGCCAGAGAGAATCTGGCCTTGGCCCTGTCCCTGCCATTCTGTTGACAAGAGACTATGATGTCAGTTCAGTAACTGTGTACATTTCTAGACTGCTTGGATTTCAGAAACCATCTTGGCTTAAGAAGTTTGTCTCCTGATATCTGTGTAATTGACTATGCTTGAGTATTTTATTCTTTTCCCTTCTTATAAATTCAAAAACACCATTGTTAAATTCACTTTTTGGAAATGATTTACAGGTGTCACTATCTTTTTTTCTTTTACAAATGGTGAAAAACTGCTTGCAAAGAGGCTCATCTTCCTCCTAAATGGCATTCATAAACATAGCACTCTACAGAGTAAGAAACGGTGACTGGAAATCTAATCTGTTTTTCAAAGAACATCTTTTATGTACCAGGCAGATGACCAAGTATTGGGGCATTAGCATTGAACAGGTCCCTTCCCCCCTTCCCTCATGGAACTTACTGTCTGATTTCTCTTTACTGAGCTCGGCTTAAAATATAGCATGAAGTAAAAAAAAATATATATATATAGCATGAATATAAATACTAAAATTATAATACCTTGCAAGATACTTTGGAAGTTGGTAATTTGAAGGCCAAAGAAAGCTCTCAAAACTAATATTAACAGAACTGTTCTTGGGAGCAATTCAAATAGTAGTCTTCATTTACTGATTTACTGATTCTTGAGAGTCAGTTATACCAGGTGTAATATGTGAATCAAGATATGAATCAAGATATTTAAAGTACGCCCAGGGTATTTTTTTTCTTTTTTTTGCGGTACGCGGGCCTCTCACGGTTGTGGCCTCTCCCGTTGCGGAGCACAGGCTCTGGATGCGCAGGCTCAGCGGCCATGGCTCACGGGCCCAGCCGCTCCGCGGCATGTGGGATCTTCCCGGACCGGGGCACGAACCCGCGTCCCCTGCATTGGCAGGTGGACTCTCAAGCACTGCGCCACCAGGGAAGCCCACTCCCAGGGTATTTAATAGCTTTCCCCTTCCTGTTAAAAGGGAACTTAAGCACTAGCACATCCTTTACTGCCTTCTACAACTGAAGAAGTGCCACTCTCCACTTGTACTCTGGATTCCATCCTCTCTCATCTACTCAGGGTCATTCCTGCAGTTATTCCCCCTCTCTCCTGCATCACCAGTTTCTCTCTCATCAACATATAAAACTGTCTTAATATAATCCTTGTTTTAAAAAACCCTTGACCCCAGGTCCTCCCCCAGCTACTACCCAATTTTCTTCTCCCTTTCACAACAGAACTCCTTGAAAGTGCAGTACGTAATTGCAGGTGCCACTTTCTCACCTCTCAGCCACTCCTCAACCCCTGCAATTGGGCTTTTATCCCCATGACTCTAGGAAATTGCTCTTATCAAAATCCTCAAGGGCCTCTCTCTTGCCAGATTGAATAGATAATTCTCAGTCCTCCTCCTGTTCAACCTTTGGGCAGCATTTGAACCAGGTGACCACTCCCTTCTTGAAACACTCTTTTCTTGGATTCTGTAACACTACACTCATCTGCTTTTTTCTTAACTCATTGGTTATTAATTTTCAGTATTCTGTATGGCTTCCTTCCTCTGCTTAACTCCCCTGAATGCTGGCGTCACCTAAGAGTCTGCCTTTGGCCACCTTCTCTATCTGTGCACTTGTCCTCAGTGACCCCATCCAGGCCTCATCTGTATGCTGAGGACTCCTAAATCTTTGTCTCTAAACCTTGACTACTTCTTTGAGTCCCAGGCTTGTATTTCCAGCTGCCTATTTGACGTTCCATTTGCGTAATAATAATAAGCATGTTGAGTGTTTATCGAGTGTTGTGGGTCAGGCAGTATTCTCAGTGCTTCTCATGTATCATCTCACCTAATCTTGCCCACCTGCTGAGGTAGCCACTGCTATTCCCAGACAAGGAAACAGATATGCATTGAAGCACTTGGATATTTAGTAGGTATCTTACACTTCCCATGTCCAGAAAGTCTTGATTTTCTCCTTTCTCCTTGTTTCAGAATGACTCTGCCCTTTACCCAATAGCTCAGGCCTAAAATTTGAGAGTTATCCTTGATTTCTCTCTATATTCACATTCCAAATAACCCATCAGCAAATTCTGTCTGTACTACCTCCAGAATACCTTAAATCCAACTTCCTCTTATTAATTCTCCTACCAAAACCCCACACTTGCCCATTATAATCTTTTGGTTGGACTATTCCCTTATCTCCCTGCTTGTGTTCTTACCTCAGTGAAGTTTGTTCTTCACAGAGCAACTGTAGATTCCATGTGTAAATCAGTCAGATCTTACCATTCCCTCACTTTAAACATGTTGGTATCTCTCCCGCATCTCCCTTCTCCCCACTGCTTGGATAAATCCAGATTTCTTACCCTGTCTGGCAAAGCCGTACATGATCTGGCCTCTGGTCAGGTCTGCTTCTTCCAGCACCACCTCTTCTCATCTCACTCATTCTGCTGCACGGCCACACTGGCCTTTTGGTCTGTCATACATGCCATGCTCGTTGCTGTCTCTGGGCCTTTGCACTTACTATCTAGCTAGAATACTATGCCACCTAGATCTTTATATGTCTGTCTTTTTCTCATCATTTAGGTCTAAATCTGGGTTCAGCCACTTTTTTCTGCAAAGGGCCAGATGGTCTCTGTCGCAATGACTCCCCCCTGCTGTTGTGGTCCAGGAGCAGCCATAGACAATACAGAAATGATGACACATGGGGCTGTGTGCCAATAAAACTTTATTTATGCACACTGAAATTTGAATTTCTTATAACTTTCATGTGCATAAAGTATTCTTCTTTGGATTTTTTTAACCATTTAAAAATGTTAAAAACCATTCTTAGTTCATGGACTGAACAAACCAGGTGGCAGTCCAGATTTGGCCTGTGGCCCACAGTTTGCCAAGGTCAGAAGCCTTTTCTGACCACCCTAGTGAAAACAGCCCTCACAGGTAACCCCCATCAATCCTTCACGCCCTCATTGCGTTCTTTATTTGTTACATCGTTATTTTCTCATGGGGCAGGAATTCTGTCAGTTCTTCACCTGTGTAGTCTAAAACAGTGCCTGGCAACACTCAGTAAATACTTGCTGGAGTGATTGAATGCCAGTCCCATTTGAATTTTGGCTGTAGGCTGCTATCTGCTCTCCAGTTATTCAGTCTCTTTCCTACTCTAATTTCATATGTATGTATCTAGAATAAACTTCAGAGTTATGCCTTGTCTACATTCGAGACCCAAAGGTAGCTCCTGCTGTGTATTGGATGAGCTTTGACCATACCATCCTAGAATTAACAAGGTGCTGATACTTTATTTGTCTTCGATCTTGGCCCTGCTGTGGCTACCCCTTTCCAACCAAATCAATTTTTATCAATTTTTGCATCTGATTTCCCACTTCTCCCCATTACCCCCTCCCATTTATTCTTTTTTTTTAAAAATATTGATCGATTGATTGATTGATTGATTGATTTGGCTGCACCGGGTCTTAGTTGTGGCACTGGGGATCTTTGTTGCAGCATGCGGGATCTCTGTGGGGATCTTTAGTTGTGGCATGCGGGATCTAATTCCCTGACCAGGGATCAAACCTGGGCCCCCTACACTGGGAGCGTGGAGTCTTAACCGCTGGACCACCAGGGAAGTTCCCCCCCCATTTATTCTTTTTTTTTTTAATTCTTTTTTTTTTAAAATAAATAAATTATTTATTTATTTTGGCTGCGTTGGGTCTTCGTTGCTGCACGCGGGTTTTCTCTAGTTGCGGTGAGCGGGGCTACTCTTTGTTGCAGTGTGGTGGCTTCTCTAGTTGCGGAGCATGGGCTCTAGGCACGCGGGCTTCAGTAGTTGTGGCGTGTGGGCTCAGTAGTTTTGGCTCGCGGGCTCTAGAGCACAGGCTCAGTAGTTGTGGCGCATGGGCTTAGTTGCTCCGCGGCATGTGGGATCTTCCCAGACCAGGGCTCGAACCTGTGTCCCCTGCAGTGGCAGGCGGATTCTTAACCACCGCGCCACCAGGGAAGCCCTCCCATTTATTCTTAATCAGCCATTGTCCATGATTTATTTCCTTTAGAGCTACGGTCTAAAAAACTTTTGTAGGTTGTGAGCTGCTTTTTTTCTTTGAGAATCTGAAGAAATCTGTGTCTCTCGTCTGGCAGATGCCCATATAAACAGAGTTTTGCCTGTGATTTCAGCAAACTCTCTAAGCTTAACTCCTGCCTATCAACTTGTCTGCAACTAAATGCACGCTTAGCCCCTTTTCTGATAGAGAGCTCCCTTCCGTTGCACTTTGTCTTCATTCTCTTTCAGTGCCAACCCCTCCTCCCCATCCCTTTCCCATTTATTAGCGATTTGCTGTTGAGAATTTTCAGTCTCTTCCTGGCTGCTGTGTTCTCTTTCAGCATGTAAACACATTCAACTCAAAAAGTAGTCCTGGGGCTTCCCTGGTGGCGCAGTGGTTGAGAGTCCGCCTGCCGATGCAGGGTACACGGGTTCGTGCCCCGGTCCGGGAGGATCCCACATGCCGCGGAGCGGCTGGGCCTGTGAGCCACGGCCGCTGAGCCTGCGCGTCCGGGGCCTGTGCTCCGCAATGGGAGAAGCCACAACAGTGAGAGGCCCGCGTACCGCAAAAAAAAAAAAAAAAAAAAAGTCCTGGACTTCCCTGGCTGTCCAGTGGTTAAGACTCCACACTGTGGGGAAACTAAGATCCCACATGCTGTGCGGTGCGGCCAATAAACAAACAAACAAACAAATAAGTAATCCCCCCAGGCAAATCTTTTCTTACATTGTGCCCATTGTGTCCTTTCCCATGTAATTGAGTTTTTCCAAAAAAGTGGTCAATACTGACTTCCATTTTTGTCACTTTTTAATCACACCTTGACCCACTGCGCTTTGGTTCCTCCTGCCTCTAACACTGCCTTGAAGTTGCCCTTGGTAAGGTCATAGGTGACCTCCCAATTTTGATATCCTCTGTACAAAATCCTTTTGTATCCCTCCCCAACTTGGCCATCTCTTGATGCGTATTCTTCCCTTGACTGTTCTGTACTTAGATACATGATCTGTCTCCTTGGCCATTCCATCTCTATCTCCCCCCTTAGCGTCTCTTTCCCCTGTACGTGAAGTGTGGGTATTCCCTGGGGATCTGCCGTGTATCCTCTTTTTCTCTGTATTCTCTCCCTGGGTGACTGTTTATATACACAGTTTCAGCATTCATAAATTCATTGAATCAGATGCGTTTTCTCCAGATCATTGTATCTTACAACTTGGACAGACATTTCAAATTCATGCGTCTAAACTGATTTCCCTCCTGCTCCTAGAAACCTCTCTTCTTTCTTTTTTCCCAGTCTTATAAATATATCACCATAAACCTAATCAACCTAAGCCCAACACCTGCAAGTCTTTACTGATTCTTTCCATCCCCTGAACCCTTTATATTGAAACCTTGTTCATTTTGCCTCCTAACTGTCTATGGAATCTGCCCTTTTCCTTAATCCCCATTGCCACTGCAGTCATTTTATAGCTGTTCTTACTGCCTCTGGTTTTAAAGGCAGTCTCTACTTCCCCACTGCTGTCATAGTGATCTTTTGAAAATATAAATCTAATCATGCTTCTCTCCTGCCCGAAAGTGTTACTGATGAGCTGTAGCCCTCAGGATGAGGCCCATACTTCCTTGAAGATAAACTTCAAACTCAGAAAGGCATTTAAGGCCTTTCATGATCTGCCTCTGCCTTTTTTCCTCCTCAATATCTTATGCTCCTTTCCCACATCAGCTAGGGCCTCAGCCCTACTGAACTGTCTGTAATTTCACTCCATGCCATGCTCTTTTGTATCTCTGTGCCTTTGTATGTGTTATTCTCTCTGCCTGAAATATCTCCCTTCAACCCTAATTTACCATCCTTTAGAAGTTTGAGTAAGCTTTCACCCTTTCTGCAGTGGCTTTCCTGACTCTTTCTCCTTGACTGGGTTAGTCACCTTTCTGCTGTGCTTCCATATTCATTTCTCTGGCATGTGTATTCCTCTGGCATAGCAGGAAACACACTGCATTCCATTAGTTTTTGTGTTTTTTTAAAATTAATTAATTTATTTATTTTTGGCTGTGTTGGGTCTTCGTTGCTGTGCCAGGGCTTTCTCTAGTTGCTGCGAGCAGAGGCTACTCTTGGTTGCAGTGTGTGGGCTTCTCATTGCCAGGCTTCTCTTGTTGCGGAGCACGGGTTCTAGGCGTGCTGGCTTCAGTAGTTGTGGCACGTGGGCTCAGTAGTTGTGGTGCACAGGCTTAGTTGCTCCGTAGCACATGGGATCTTCCTGGACCAGGGCTCAAATCCATGTCCCCTGCACTGGCAGGCGGATTCTTAACCACTGCCACCAGGGAAGACCCCCTCCCTATGAATTCTTAAAAGAAGAATCTTATTGTCTAATTCTTTTGAGTGCACCAGTATTTTATGCTACTGTGCTATTACCACGTAATGTTTTTTAAACAGTGTACTGCATTTCCTTTATTTTCATTTTACAAACATTTATTACTCTAAATTTGTGCCAGATACTAAAATACAACAATGAATAAGTAAACTTTCCCTGTCTTTAAAGAGTGAGTGCTCTAGAGAAGGAGACAAACTTGTAAACACATTCTTTATCCATTGTGCTAATTAAGTACTGGTGATTATGTATGTCTTTAAAGTGCAGCGCTAAGACCTTGGTATTTTATTTTTTAAATTTATTTATCTTTTTGGCCACACTGCCCAGCTTGTGGGATCTTAGTTCCCCAACCAGAGATCGAATGCAGGCCCTTAGCAGTGAAAGCACAGAGTCCTAACCACTGAACCACCAGGGAATTCCCAAGCCCTTGTTATTTTAGAGCTTGTAGCGATAGACACTCAGAGAAATGTGCCAGCAGCAGTGTAGCTAACTGGAATAAATTCCCAAAGGAGAAGTGTTACTCTTCTTTAACTAGAGCTACTGAGATGCACAATATGCCTCCTTGACGTTGCTTCGTCTTCTTTAGTTGTTCGTAGTAATTTTCTTAGTTCTGTGGCCTCCTCATATGATGGAACCATGTATGATGATACCAAAAATTATAAGCCTTCAAAACAAAGAATTTCAAACAATTACGTATCGGGTGCTTTTGATACTGTCTATGGTTTTTGATGTTATTTTCAGTTGATTCATCAATAAACCTCTGTAGGTGAAGAAATTTGATTTTTTTTTTTTAACTCTAAAGACTAACCATTTTGGAGACAGAAGAATGCTAAGGTACTTACCATCTAATTCAGTGCTCTGAAATGCTGAGTCTCTTGCTAGAAAAGAAAGAAGGTTATGAGAGGTTATCCTAGGCCTTATTCATCAAAGGCCAGGTGTGGCCAAGCTTGTTTAATAGAAGAGTTTTCAAAATAGCTTTGGAACCTCCACATTAGATTGGGAGGTGAAGAACTCCAGGTGAATGGTTTCTGCTCTGACTAAATTGGGAAGAACTTACGGGAGGAGCTAAAATCTATTTTAGTTGGGGGTAGGAAGGAAAAGGCATTGACTTTCTCAGTTGCAAGTTTATCAGATCACTGGTATTACTAGGAACTGTGTCGCATCTAATCACTGCAGATGATTTAGGTCTCGATTACTTAAACTCTCTCAGATTTCTAATGCTGGAGTGGTGCCTAGTACAATACTGAGGCATGGAGATAGACATTGCCATCCTTTGGAAGAATTTTGAGATTTGTTGACTATTTCTCCATGAACCTAATACAAATACAAGTGGAAGAATGAACTATTCCAAGATTTAAGCCAGTTTTTTATTCCAGAATATGAATTACGTAGTAATTTATCCTTCACCGACTTTTTAAGGGATTTTGGCTTTCTGAAGGAAGGCTGAGATTGTGCACCTGCCTGTCTGCTTTAGCTACTTCTTGGGAGCAGGATCATGTCTTACTACTTACCTTTGCATTGGGAACAGATAGCATATAAATGGTTTTTGAATGAATGGACAAGTAAAAGAAATAGTGTTTTGTTTGCAGAGTTGTCCTAGCAGTACATAATTCCTTGAAATACAGAACTTCATGTATTTTTCTAAAATACCTTCGTCATTACATTTTATCTGTAAACATCATTGTCTGTAATACTTTGGGTTCACTTAGATTCACTTGTGGAAAACATATTCCTGTTGCTTCATCACAAATATAATAGCCACTAAAGGATTAAAATTCTGCCATTAAAATAAAAATCAAATGTTAAGATATTTATGGGTAACGTAGAATTTGCTAGTAAACGTATGTTTGGAAGTTCTCAAATAACCCCTAGAGGTAGGGGTAGGGATAATAAAGAAATTCCACACATGTATTATTTTAGAATTAGCTTTCACTTGGGAAACAACATTAGCTTCATTGCATTCCTAATCTCCGGAAGCTAAATGTGGTCCAACAGTATTTTATGGTGCTCAACTCGGCAAGGATATTTTTCTATCTTTGGAGGTAAGAAAAGGGTAAAATCTTGACGATCTAGTGACATCATTATCCAGAAGGAATAGGTTTGTTGCCTCTTGCCTATAGTTTGTCTTGGAGTGCTGTGCTCATCAGAGGAAGCCAGAGTGAAAGGAAAAGTATGGATGGCTGTTTGGGCCCAGTTTCCAGGAATACTTCATCCTGTGTAGCGTGGAGTCTTCTGTTTCCTCTCTTCACGAGTGTCCAGGCTTATGATGCCATAGTGCCAAACATGGATTTAATTGCAGCTTCTCTTGTTACCTTTTTTTGTAGACATTTTGACTTAGTCTTTTGATTTCTAGGCAAGCCTAAATCCCTTGGGAAGCTGAGCACTGTTACCTTGTTTACTGCATCTTCCAGGAACCCCGTGTGTTTAAAGGGGGTGATGAGAGCGACAGGAGAGGCAAAAAGGACTTCATTTGTAGCGCCTTCTTGCAGCATTTTTTCCCCCAGTGCTTTCTCAGCTTGGTTTTCCTTAGATTTTGGGGGACTTTTACGTGGAATTGGAAGTTCAGAGTTAGCTGACCAGAACTCTTTAACATAACAATGATGGCTTTTGTTTTTGGCTAAACTGTCTGGATTGTTTAAACAATGGGTGCTTATTTTTTTAAGCATGCTTCAAGAAGTCAGTCTATATTTGAAGTGAAAAGAAAGCTCTTGGGTGGAAGTCAAGTCATTCTTTTCTTATTCCAACTACAAGACCACGAAGAAAGAGTTAATGCCTTCTGTCATTTTGGAAAGTACTTGGAAACTTTAAACATTGGCAGAGTTAGTTAAATTACTGCTTGACAGCTCAGTAGTACTCTTTTGGAGCACACTGAATTAGGGTTGTACAGCTACATATTGTGAAAGTTAGAAATATAGAAAAGTGACTCACTAAGGTTGCTGATAATAAACATAGCAATGTGGATCTCTTATGTTTCTTTTAAAGATTAAACATTTTTCATTACTTCAGCTGTTGGTTACTTTACCTGTTGGCTATTGTATGTATAGTTGCTAGAACTCTCTCATTGCAACACTTGGAGCATAGAACTTATGCATTTAGCAATGTAGTCCCCTGGCAAGCGTTAGGAAATCCTCAGATGTCTTTGTGAAATGCATAGATTAGCAGTTGTTCCATAAGGATAATGCAGGGAAAGAATGAATTAAATCAGAAACTTTAAGGATTTGAAAATGGGTGTCATGTTACTTTAATAGTAGCTGAAAGAATAGGGTATTTTGTACTGTAGGTGACTTATTGGATTCCTTTACATATTTATTTATAGTTTTAGATTGTAGCCATTATGGTAGGAAGTTATTTGCAAATAACTGTATGATCTTGGGCAAGTCATTTGGCCCTTCAGAACTTCAGCTTCTAAAACCACATCAATAATAAGAACTACAATATGGATACCACATTATAGTTTTATGAATGATTTTACATAAATTACATAACTTACATAAATTATTTCATTTATTCCTTAAAACGCTCCAATAAATAAAAGAATTGAGACCTCAGACAAGCCCTTCCCTCTCTTCAGTGGTGGCACGTGCCGACAAACGAGAGGATGAAGTGGCCCCCTCTACAATTGGGGGGCTTTAACTGTTGGAACTTAGTTTGGGGATTATCAGTATAAATTGGAGGTACAAGAAAATCTGTCTATAATTCCTTATTTTGTTCTTATTTTATGTGGATTTTGTTTCTGGCATCTGAAATTCTTATCTCTTTGTAGAAAACTCTTAGCTTCTGAATCGGTGAATTTCTATTAATCAGGTTGTTTAAATAGACCATATTTCTTGACAATTTGTTCAAAATCGTTTAAATCCTTAGTATTTTCTCAAAAGGCAGGTTAAAAGTTAGAGGTAAAGAGAAGTTTTTGCCTTTTCTCAGTATGACTGAAAATAAGATGGTTCCTTCAGTTATTCTTGGATGCATTCTTGAATTGGTGTAGTCAATTCATCATCCCTTTCACAAATGCTGCTGCCCACCATTAAGTCTCTTATCACAGGGCATTTAAAAATGATGCCATAAAATGCATGTTGAGAATCTCTGGATCTCAAATGTATAGAAATCACATCTAAATGTCAATTCCTGAGTTAAGGAACTGACGATAATGGCAATTTCAGTCTCTATTAATATTTAGTAGACAAGAGATTATGATATTGTAGATTATTCCTTATGTGTCTGTAGACTTAACTACCTGTTGAAAAGGTATTTGTTTTATTGGGGCTGTATATTTCTGCCATTGTACTGATTTGCTTACTTGAATTAAAGTCATTCTTTAATTGTTTTGGGCTGTATCTATAGTTTGAAATTTAGGACTGTCCCCTATGTACTGTGCACCAAAGGTGACTTATCAATGCATTGTTCAATTACTACACAGCTCCTATTGTCTGTAATGAAGCCATATGGCTGGGTCCATTTATTTCAGTATTAAGTTATTTTATAATAATATCCATATGAATGATGATGAGTAATACATAGAGGCTAAATTTTCCAAAGTCATTTGTGTCTCCTCTGGGCATTTCTCTGGGATATGTTCAGATTCATGTTTTTTTTGTTGTTTTTTTCCTGATTTTAAAATAATTTTCCTTTGTTATAGGATGAGCAGTTCTTAGGTTTTGGCTCAGATGAAGAAGTCAGAGTACGAAGTCCCACAAGGTCTCCTTCAGGTATGGCCAGTTAAATGCATGGCATCTTTACGTTTTCTTTGTTAAGAGACTGGTGACTTCCCCTTGCCTTCTTTGCATGTAAAGGGTGGTCTTAAATACTGGGGTTTTTTGGGTGCCTCCTTCCCTTTCCCTCACACTAAGTCTGAAATGGCTTATGAGCTAGACCTCTTTAAGGGACCTCTCTCTGTCAGGCCGCTTTTGGTTTATCCTTGATAATGCTTCTCTATGGGAACCACCAGAGGCATGGGGGCTGGATTTCCATGGAATGCTTGCAAAACCTGGTAGGCAAATTGAAGGTTACCTACTGAGAGCAGCATCCTCACATTTACACATTTTGAACTGTGTGGCAGTAAATATGACTTTGGAAATAATTTGGCCATTGTTTTTTACAGATGAAATTTGGTCTACTATTGTCAAAGAACTAAAAACAAAATGTTGGCACTGTATGAAACTATTTTATCTGATCCTTGAAAAACTGTTAAAATAAAGAAAATAAAAACGACATGGGTATTTCTATTTATTAGCAATATTTGTCATTGTTCTCAATAAGAATATATCTAGAATGTCTTGAAATTCTAGACTTAACAGCAGTTTCCTGCAAGATGATCCTCAGTGGAAATAACATTTAATGGCTTGCAGAATTGTTCTGTATAGGAGAGGGCTATAGATCTTTTGATGAAAAAAACATTCCCCATCTGCGCTGCCATTCTGACTTCTTGTATGGTTGTCTTTGATTTTATGTGCATAGACAGTCTAGTTAAATATGATGTTGTTAGCTGTGCTTTTGGTCCTTGACATAGTTTGTGATGTTTGTTAGCATTTGCATTTCATTTGAGTCATCATATATTATATAGTAATCTAACTCAAACACATAAGTTGACAATTTTTCCTTTCCCAAGTGGTGGTGGTATTGCCATTCTAGTTGAGAGGACTTAGCCAGTAGTATTCCAGTATCTGTGCCATTTAGACAGTAGCAATATTCTCTTTAAGATGTGATGAAGTCTTAAAACTTCGTATCAGGTGATGTTAGAGATTGTCTGGTCTAACCCTTCATTTATAGATAATAAAATGAGGCCCAGAAAAGACATGATGAGCAGTTTACTTCTGACTGATTTGTGAGTTCTTTGAATGTGTTGTGGATTATGGAAGTTAGCAGAGCAGGACTCTTCTCTATTCTGCTTTTTCTCCCTGTCTACCAAGAGCTTTTTTTAAAAGATGGATAGAAGAGGTTTTCAGAATTAATAAAGACCTATGAGTAGCCAGCTTCAAGTCTACCAAGATTGTAAGGAATCTTGTGATGTACTTCTGGGTAGGAGTTTATTTTGTTAATTCACAACCCTTTCTTGATGGTTTCCTCAAGTTTGTTTCTTGGCTGTCAGTGTACCTTAAATGTTGTTTTTTGTTTGTTTTTTTAAACCATCTGTGTATACTTTATTAAGAAATGAAACTGTTTCTCTGCTGTCTTCTAGTCCATTACTTTCGTTGTAATTAGTATATATTGAGAACAGATTTGTGAATCTTAATCTATTAAGAGAGGTTTCAAGTTAATTGGTGAGGAAAGCATTTATATTTAGAAAGCTCAACAATAAGACCTTTGTTGATTTCTGTTCTGTTAGAAAGCTGGTTCCATAGTCTAAAATGTTCATCATAATGGCATAAATCTCTTCTGGTGCCTCTTAGGGGAGGTTTTAATCTCAGAAGAATGTTGAGTCATATAAAGCACTGAAAAGTCACGAGAGAAGAGATGATATGATAGAGGAGGCAACTCATAATACATTTAGAAAGTACAGACTATATGTGGTGATCAAGCTGTGGTGTATATAAATCAAATCACTATGTTGTACACCTGGAACTAATATGTATTGTATGTCAATTATACTTCAATAACAAAGAATACATCTTTAAAAAGAAAAGAAAGTACAGACTATACAAAGAATTTTAGGGAGTTCCCAGGTGGTCTAGTGGTTAGGATTCCAGGCTTTCACTGCTTTCAGTGCTGGGGCCTGGGTTCAATCCCCGGTCAGGGAACTGAGATCCCACAAGCTGTGCAGCATGGCCAAAAAAGAAAAACAAAAACAAAAAAAGAGAATTTTAGAAAACAGTGGTTTTTCTGAAGTCTCTTGATAAGCAGCAAATTGAGCTGATTTATAAGTTGGCAAATTCCTTTTATTTAGAATAGAAGAAATCTGATTTAAATTGTCAGTTTGCTCTTGACATCAATTATGGTTAAATCTTTTTTGTAATTTGAGACTAACTAGTTCAAGAACCTGTAGGTAGGGGAATAGATTAATGGACATCTCATGTCATTTCACTGATTAGTTCACCTACCACTGAGTTCAGTGATCTTATTCTGATGTCTCATGAATGAATGTTTTTCTTTTCAGTGAAACTTTTTTTTTTTTTTTTCGGTACGTGGGCCTCTCACTGTTGTGGCCTCTCCCGTTGCGGAGCACAGGCTCCGGACGCGCAGGCTCAGCGGCCATGGCTCACGGGCCCAGCCGCTCCACGGCATGTGGGATCTTCCCGGACCGGGGCACGAACCCGCGTCCCCTGCATCGGCAGGCGGACTCTCAACCACTGCGCCACCAGGGAAGCCCCAGTGAAACTTTTTAAACTTACTTTGGCAAAGCAGATTGAAAATATAGGGAGCTGAGCTGCCTATAGGAGTTGGTATATTATTGTAGCCTATAGGAGTTGGTATGTTGTTGACTGAAGAGCACCTTGTTCAGATTTATTAAAGCCAAAATTCTGAGTTTAAAAAATGGGATGACTTACTATAAATGTGTTCTCAGATATTAACTCTTGGTGGCTACGATATGGAAAAGCTCATACAGATTTTTTTAAAACACACCTTTTTTTAATTCAGAAAAAACCTTCTTGTTCACCCAAAGTTGTAGGAAAATTAGTTTTATATATTAATTGCTCAGTTGAAAACCTCTTATTATCTTAGTTTTTCTATCAAAAAGGTAGTTAAGTGTTCTTTTAGGTAGAATGTTATTTACTTGATTTCTTTGAGGCAGGTTTTTGGTGAAAAGAAACTAAGCACAATTAAGATGTTTTATTGACTGATTAGACCCAGGTAGAGTTCAGTACAGAATGGCTTGTGCTAAATTATATTCAGCTTAGTTAAGACCTAAACTACAAAGCTAAATATATGCTCTTCATTGTTTAATTTCTATACACAGTTAAAACTAGTCCTCGAAAACCTCGCGGGAGACCTAGAAGTGGCTCTGACCGAAATTCAGCTCTCCTCTCAGACCCATCTGTGTTCTCCCCTCTAAATAAATCAGAGACCAAATCTGGAGATAAGATCAAGAAGAAAGATTCTAAAAGTATAGAAAAGAAGAGAGGAAGACCTCCCACCTTCCCTGGAGTAAAACTCAAAATAACGCATGGAAAGGACATTTCAGAGTTACCAAAGGGAAACAAAGAAGATAGCCTGAAGAAAATGAAACGAACACCTTCTGCTACATTTCAGCAAGCCACAAAGATTAAAAAATTAAGAGCAGGTAAACTCTCTCCTCTCAAGTCAAAGTTTAAGACAGGGAAGCTTCAAATAGGAAGGAAGGGGGTACAGATTGTACGCCGGCGAGGAAGGCCTCCATCAACAGAAAGGATAAAGACCCCTTCAGGTCTCCTCATTAACTCTGAACTGGAAAAGCCCCAGAAGGTCCGGAAAGACAAGGAAGGAACACCTCCACTCACAAAAGAAGATAAGACAGTAGTCAGACAAAGCCCTCGAAGGATTAAGCCGGTTAGGATTATTCCTTCTTCTAAAAGGACAGATGCAACAATTGCTAAGCAGCTCTTGCAGAGGGCAAAAAAGGGGGCTCAAAAGAAAATTGAGAAAGAAGCAGCTCAGCTGCAAGGAAGAAAGGTGAAGACACAGGTCAAAAACATCCGACAGTTCATTATGCCTGTTGTCAGTGCCATCTCCTCGAGGATCATTAAAACTCCTCGGCGGTTCATAGAGGATGAGGATTATGACCCTCCAATTAAAATTGCCCGACTAGAGTCTACACCGAATAGTAGATTCAGTGCCACGTCCTGTGGATCTTCCGAAAAATCAAGTGCAGCTTCTCAGCACTCCTCTCAGATGTCTTCAGACTCCTCCCGGTCCAGTAGCCCCAGTGTTGATACCTCCACAGATTCTCAGGCCTCTGAGGAGATTCAGGTACTTCCTGAAGAGCGGAGCGATACCCCCGAAGTTCACACTCCACTGCCTATTTCCCAGTCCCCAGAAAACGATAGTAATGACAGGAGAAGCAGAAGGTATTCAGTGTCAGAGAGAAGTTTTGGATCTAGAACGACGAAAAAGTTGTCCACCCTACAAAGTGCCCCCCAGCAGCAGACCTCTTCCTCGCCACCTCCACCCCTGCTTACTCCACCGCCCCCGCTGCAGCCAGCCTCCAGTATCTCTGACCACACACCTTGGCTCATGCCTCCAACCATCCCTTTAGCATCACCATTTTTGCCTACTTCTGCCGCTCCCATGCAAGGGAAGCGAAAATCTATTTTGCGAGAACCGACATTTAGGTGGACTTCTTTAAAGCACTCTAGGTCAGAGCCACAGTACTTTTCCTCAGCAAAGTATGCCAAAGAAGGTCTTATTCGCAAACCAATATTTGATAATTTCCGCCCCCCTCCACTGACTCCTGAGGATGTCGGCTTCGCGTCCGGGTTTTCTACATCTGGTACTGCTGCTTCAGCCCGATTGTTTTCGCCACTCCATTCTGGAACAAGGTTTGATATGCACAAAAGGAGCCCTCTTCTGAGAGCTCCACGATTTACTCCAAGTGAGGCTCACTCTAGGATATTTGAGTCTGTAACCTTGCCTAGTAATCGAACTTCTGCTGGAACATCTTCTTCAGGAGTATCTAACAGGAAAAGGAAAAGAAAAGTGTTTAGCCCTATTCGATCGGAACCAAGATCTCCTTCTCACTCCATGAGGACAAGAAGTGGAAGGCTTAGCACTTCTGAGCTGTCACCTCTCACCCCACCGTCTTCTGTCTCTTCCTCGTTAAGCATTTCTGTTAGTCCTCTTGCCACTAGTGCCTTAAACCCAACTTTTACTTTTCCTTCTCACTCCCTGACTCAGTCTGGGGAATCTGCAGAGAAAAACCAGAGACCAAGGAAGCAGACTAGTGCTCCGGCAGAGCCATTTTCGTCCAGTAGTCCCACTCCTCTCTTCCCTTGGTTTACCCCAGGCTCTCAGACTGAGAGAGGGAGAAATAAAGACAAAGCCCCTGAGGAGCTGTCCAAAGAGCGAGATGCTGACAAGAGCGTGGAGAAGGACAAGAGTAGAGAGAGAGACCGGGAGAGAGAGAAAGAGAATAAGCGGGAGTCCAGGAAAGAGAAAAGGAAAAAGGGATCAGAAATTCAGAGTAGCTCTGCTTTGTATCCTGTGGGTAGGGTTTCCAAAGAGAAGGTTGTTGGTGAAGATGTGGCCACTTCATCTTCTGCCAAAAAAGCAACCGGGCGGAAGAAGTCTTCATCACTTGATTCTGGGACTGATATTGCTTCTGTGACTCTTGGGGATACAACAGCTGTCAAAACCAAAATACTTATAAAGAAAGGGAGAGGAAATCTGGAAAAAACCAACTTGGACCTCGGCCCAACTGCCCCATCCCTGGAGAAGGAGAAAACCCTCTGCCTTTCCACTCCTTCATCTAGCACTGTTAAACATTCCACTTCCTCCATAGGCTCCATGTTGGCTCAGGCAGACAAGCTTCCAATGACTGACAAGAGGGTTGCCAGCCTCCTAAAAAAGGCCAAAGCCCAGCTCTGCAAGATTGAGAAGAGTAAGAGTCTTAAACAAACTGACCAGCCCAAAGCACAGGTACTCTTTTCCATCTTGCCCATTAAAATCAACAGTTTCTCGAGCCCCGTCTAGGAGCAAGTTTTAGGCTGAGTGTTTCAGTTAGATCCAGGTATGGGAATCAGGAAAAGATGGTGGCATTCGCAGTGGTCCTTTACGGACGGGTAGGATTTTGATAGGTAGAAAATGATAGGGGAGAAATTTTTAAGGAGAGGAAACAGTGTAGGGTAGAGATAGAAAAGTATAAAGCATACTTGAGGAACGGGGATAGCTGGACTGGTACGTGTAGGAAAGCGGTGAACCAAGACTGAAAGGTACGTGGGGCCACATTACCCTGAACGCTGAGTTGTTTTGTACTTAATGGGTTTGGTGTAATGGAATCTGTGACTTAATTTTGAAGATGCATTTTTGCAGTCAGATTGTTTTACTGTTGTTTCCTATAGGAAACAGGGACGGGGGGAATCTCTTCCTCTGAGCTGTGAGTGATCAGACCAATAGAAAATAGGTATCTGCAGAATACATATGAGAAGCACTTAGCCTCAAGTTGTGATACAGAAAAGCTGTACAATTCAGTTAGTTAAGATGATGACAAACAGATTTTTGTAAAGAAGAGCTTTTTTTTTTTCTTTTTTTTAATTAACAAAGCGAGCTAGGCACTGGTCTTTTCTGAGAAAACCTGCCAATCTTTAGATTGTTTTTAAACATCGTCATGTAGTAGATGCGTGTTTATACCAACATGTCAAGTTAGGTTAAGATGACCACAAACTTAGGTTTTAATGTTATTCAGCGTAGGGCCACATTTACATTTAGTAATTCTGCCAGTTGAGAGGTCTAGCAGGAATATGATGAGACTTATTTCCGACACCATTTTGGATGTTTTTGGTTAACCTCCTAGTGGTAGGAGCCGTGGCTCTTCAAAGTGTGAGACATTTCTGTTTGGAGCCGTGGCCTTTTATACTTCCATGTATAGGTTATTTCCCCCTACTTCTCTGTTGATCAGGGAAATACAAGAAATAGTCTGTGGCTCGATAAGCCCAGTTTACACGAGAATGAGCTTCTTGATAATGCAGACTGGCAGCTTGATTTTTTTTTTGAGGAAAATTTTAAAGAAGTAGTATAATTGGGAATAGAAGCTTAGCTGATTTCTGTTTTTTGATTAGAATCCTTTTCTGCCAATTTTAGAAGTAGGTGATTTCTATATATTGATATGGCCTATCAGCTGGGAATAACTAGAGTTGTATGTGTTGAATCTATAAGTTAATCAACTATACCTTGGCTTCATTCAATTATATTTTCAACGCATATGGTTGTTATTGTTTGTTTTTGGCTTGCCTCCTTCTCAGGGTCAAGAAAGTGACTCATCGGAGACCTCTGTGCGAGGACCCCGGATTAAACACGTCTGCAGAAGAGCTGCTGTTGCCCTTGGCCGAAAACGAGCTGTGTTTCCTGATGACATGCCCACCCTGAGTGCCTTACCTTGGGAAGAACGAGAAAAGATTTTGTCTTCCATGGGAAATGATGGTAGGTCGGGGATGTCAACCTTGAGGTCTGAGCAGACACTGGGTTTGTTTGCTGATCATCCTGGGAGTGCCCAGTAGGCTCTTCATAGCATTATATGTTAGGCTGGGTCCTCCAAAAACCAGATGGCGGAGGGCGGGGGGATTAAATGTGTAAGGGTGTTATTAGAGGAAATGCCTGAGAGAGAAAATGGGGAGGGAGTCAGGAAGGGCTGGGAGAGCTGTCAGACTGCTCTGTAAGTCTGACCCTAGTGAAGGAGAGTGGGAAGGAAGGCTGGGCAGAATCTTCCTGGATGCCGTGCAGTGTGAGAAAGCTCGGCAAGGCTGTCAGGGAGCCCTTGAGCAAACATTGACTGTCAGAGGAGTCTCGTGTCTCCCTGGAACAGGCCTACCCTAGTATCCCTGCCATGCTTGTCACTGCCTGAGAGCAACCTCTGTGGTAATTGTGGCCTCTGTACCCCTGGATTTCAGAGCACAGCAGCTGGGGGCCCTGTGGTTTCAGGTCTGTGAGGCACGTTCTCATGGGTGACTGCTCAGATGAAATTTAGAGGTTTAGAGAGTCTTCAGAAGCATTCAATTCATATTCTTTTTTTTTTTAATGCTTTCTTTACTTTCTTTTTTGTAATCATATTTTCTTTTTTTAAAAACATTAATTAATTATTTTTTGTATTTTGGCCACGCTGCGTGGCTTTCAGGATGTTCCCCAACCAGGGATCGAACCCGGGCCCCTGCAGTGAAAGTGCCAAATCCTAACAACTAGGTCACCAGGGAACTCCCTCAATTCATGTTCTTGACTTTCGGTTACACTGTATTTTGTTTTCATTGTTTGGATTTCTGCTTTCATCAAACTGCAAGTTATAGGCATTTTTAAACATTTAATTATTTAAAACAGGCTCTCTGTTCTGCATATGAATATTTTTATTGTAATGAGTTTGATTTTTGGAGTTTCAATTAAAACAACGTTTGAATGTATATACTAACATCAGTAGATTTTGAGAATCTCCCCTCTGCTCCCAGGAAGGAGCCAGATACTCTGTCAGAGCTAATGCCACATTTCTTTAACAGACAAGTCATCGATTGCTGGCTCAGAAGACGCCGAACCTCTTGCTCCGCCCATCAAACCAATTAAACCCGTCACCAGAAACAAGGCGCCGCAGGAACCTCCAGTAAAGAAGGGACGGCGGTCAAGGCGGTGTGGACAGTGTCCCGGCTGCCAGGTGCCTGAGGACTGTGGTGTGTGCACTAACTGCTTGGACAAGCCCAAGTTTGGTGGCCGCAACATAAAGAAGCAGTGCTGCAAGTGAGTGCGCGTCTCTCTGGGGGGCTGGTCTCAGCCACTGTCCCGCTTGTCACAGAGAAAATGCGCCCGAATGCCCAGTGTGGTTGTACCAAGTCACCTCAAGTTGCAAGATGAGTTGTACGCTTGGATTTTGGGCTGTGCTGGGTTTGGGCTGTGCTTAAATCAGAAATCCTCAGGTGCAGCGCTGTGAATGTTCTGTATCTGCTCAGGTCGGTGTGGTAGCCGTTAGCCGTATGGCTGTTTAGCACCTGAAACATGGTTGGTGTGACTGAGGAACTCCCTGTAATTTTGAATTCACATAGCCACGTGTGTCTAGAGCTGCCATATCAGTGCAACTCTGGAGGGTTTCTACTTAATCACCAATGAGTTTAGGCCTGCTATTTATGAGGTCAACTGAAATTACCTTTATCTTTATGGCATTCAGGAAATATTGGTGATATAAGTCTCTCCACTCGCTAACTCTCAGCATATTTTCATGCCTATGAAAGTCTTCCCCCACCCCGCACGCTACTTGCGGAATCTTAGTTCCCCAACCAGGAATCGAACCCGGGCCACGGCAGTGAAAGCGCCGAGTCCTAACCACTGGACCGCCAGGGAATTCCCTGGAAGTTTTGCTTACTCTACCTTTTTTCCCTTTTTCTAGTCAGTTTGTGGATGCACTTTCTACTCTCTGGGATAATTTGTTTAAAGTGGATCAAGAGAATTGCATAAATAAATTTTGGTGGTTGAGTATCTCATCAAGTGCCTGGCACCAGGAATGGATATTATCCGTAGATGTTTGCTGAATGAACGAATAACATGAAAGTGATTTATATAAAACATAATTGGGAGAAATGCTGCATTACTTACTTAAGGGGAGACAGTTTCTAGGAGACAGAGAAGTTCTGTGCTTTGGTTTAGTCTGGCCTTAAGCAAGAATCTTGTCTCAGTCCCATTAGTGGAAAGAAGTGAGACAATTCACAGAACAGCAAAAAAATGTACATGATAGCAAGATAAAATGGCACTAAATTTAGGGGTTGCAGTGGATTCAGTTCAATATTAAACTTCAAATTAAGTTTTGAGTTTCAATAAACTGAGGATAGAAATATCTCTCAAAGCCCTGAGATAGACCTGTAGCATTGTAGTGGCAGACAAAGGACTCGGGTAATTTTAGTCCATTTTGTATTCAGATTACTATATGAATAATAATCTCATAAGGGAGCAGAACTGATTTGACTGCGAGAAATAACGACTGATCGTTTTGTGTGTGGCACTAGTCAGTACTGGGTTGCAAGACATTTGAGTCCCATTTCAAAAATAATTTGATATTTGCTCCTTTTAGATCCTCAAGGTAGGTGAAATTGCTGATCAAAGGATTTAAAGGCTTGAATTTAAATAATGAGCAGTCCTTTTTTCAACTCTCAAAATGAACCTGAGTAAAGGTTCATGGATTCTTTTTTTATTTTTTTAAATTAATTAATTTATTTATTTTTGGCTGCGTTGGGTCTTTGTTGCTGCGCGCAGGCATTCTCTAGTTGTGGTGAGTGGGGGCTACTCTGTCACGGTGCAGGGGCTTCTCATTGCAGTGGCTTCTCTTGTTGAGGAGCACAGGCTCTAGGCGCGCGGGCTTCAGTAGTTGTGGCTTGTGGGCTCTAGAGCACGGGCTCAGTAGTTGTGGTGCTCGGGCTTAGTTGCTCCGCGGCATGTGGGATATTCCCGGACCAGGGCTCTAACGTGTGTCCGCTGCATTGGCAGGTGGGTTCTTAACCACTGCGCCACCAGGGAAGCCCAAGGTTTCACGGATTCTTGCAGACGAATTAATACGTGCTTCAATTGCTTCTCTCCTAAATGAAGTTTACTTTATGGTATCCCTTATTATTCTAGGATGAGAAAATGTCAGAATCTACAGTGGATGCCTTCCAAAGCCTACCTTCAGAAGCAAGCAAAAGGTAGTGTTGTCAAAAGATCTTCCCCCAAATGCTTCCTGCTTTAATGTCATATAGTTGTGTACATCTAGTGTAAAGAGAATACTAGCCTTTTTTCAAGTACTGCTGTTTCCCAGGGAGCTGTTGGTTGTTGAAGCTGGGTGATAGGTACATGAGTGTTCATTTTACTCTTCCCTTCACCTTGGAGTATGTTTGAATATTTCCATAAGAAAAATTTCTTTTAATTCATACAAAAAATTACATTATATTTCATTTCCTAGAGTAATAAGAGTATACCTGTTTCACTTGCCAACTTGGCATTAACTTTCTTGAGTCTTCCAGTGTCAACTTTAGCTGTAGGAAACTGAGACTAAGATTGTTACATTCCTATACTTATATTTTAAATAAAATTTTCTCACAGAAAAATAATCTTGCATTTCCCCCCCACCCCCAGCTGTGAAGAAGAAAGAGAAAAAGTCTAAGACCAGTGAAAAGAAAGAGAGCAAAGAGAGCAGTGTTGTGAAGAGCTTGGCGGACTCTAGTCAGAAGTCTACCCCGTCAGCAAGAGAGGATCCCGCCCCCAAGAAAAGCAGCAGTGAGCCACCTCCGCGGAAGCCTCCGGAGGACAAGAGTGAGGAAGGGAATGCCTCCACCCCAGGAGCTGAGGCCAAACAAGTGGCCACGCCCTCTTCCAGGAAGTCCAGCAAGCAGGTCTCCCAGCCGGCACCAGCCATCCCCCTACAGCCCCCCAGCACAGCACCACCGAGAAAAGAAGTCCCCAAGACCACTCCTAGTGAGCCCAAGAAAAAGCAACCTCCACCTCCAGAGTCAGGTGAGTGAGGACAGCAGGAAGAGCTGCCGAACCGGAAGTACCAGCACAGGACACTGACATCTTAAACAGCATTTGGAAACCTGAAATGTATATTGTTAAGTCTTTGATACAAGAAAACTAGCTCTCTTTTAAATATTTATTTAATTTTTTTTTTGGCTGCGCCGGGTCTTAGTTGTGGCCCAAGGGATCTTTTAGTTGCGGCATGCATGCGGGATCTAGTTCCCTGACTACGGATCAAACCCGGGCCCTCTGCATTGGGAGCGTGGAGTATTAACCACTGGACCACCAGGGAAGTTCCAATTAGCTCTCTTTTAACTGTTATATAATAATAAAGAAATAGAAGCAAAAACCAGTTAAGTTGGAGATACTGTCTTAATTTCCTATTCAAAGCCTAGAGTTTAAATGGTTTTTTGTTTTTTCTAATGCCCCTTTCTTTGCAGGCCAATCAGTGCTAGAGTCATCATTGCTATTTAGCATTAACTGTCAATTTAGTGGCATCTGACGGCAGTTTATTTTGAATTCTTTAGGTCCAGAGCAAAGCAAGCAGAAAAAAGTGGCTCCTCGCCCCAGTATTCCTGTAAAACAAAAGCCTAAAGAAAAGGTGAGGAAAGATTTGTTTCCCTGCCATTTGTCAAAGATGTGTTCTATTCTGTAGGGAAATAGCCTTATCCTTGACATTTACGTGATTGAGTGAAACTGCATTTCTGCTTCTGTGTAGATGGCAGTGGAATTTCTTAAAATTAGCAAACTTCAGGTTTAGGCTTTAGCTCACTTCCCTTTTTTTCTTTTTTTTCCCGTTGTTGTTTTCCCCTTCTTTGTAGCCCCACATGCTTATGCTTATGCTGCAGGCTGATGAGTATAATTTTTTTCCCCCTCAACGTCCGTTAGCAGTATTTGTCTATAACAATCGCTCACTATTTTTATTATGTGGAGAGAGAGGTCTTAAAGACTTTTCCAGTTCTTTCTGTGCCCCCATAGTGGTGTGCATGCACGTCCAGGCTGATGCTCTCGAGAGCATCAGCAATGCTGAAAAGAGAGACAAATGCCAGGTTCTTATTAAGTCGTGTTCCAGAGTTACTATCCAGTTTCAAACTGTGATGATGAAGCATGGTTACATTGGCAAATCTGAAATCATTGACGATCACAGAGCTGGGAAAATTGTTTTGAATCTCATAGGCAGGTTACACAAGTGTGGAGTGATCAGCCCCAGATTTGATGTGTGCAACTCCAAGATCTAG
The DNA here is from genome assembly GCF_949774975.1 of Lagenorhynchus albirostris. NCBI lineage: Eukaryota > Metazoa > Chordata > Mammalia > Artiodactyla > Delphinidae > Lagenorhynchus > Lagenorhynchus albirostris. The sequence goes on from NC_083103.1 coordinate 94,567,856, forward strand.
AAAAAAGGCAGAATAACCTGCTCCCATCTGGTCAGTGTGGTTTGATTGTACTGACAACCTCAGCTGGCATCGTGGACCACGAGGAAGCAAGATGAAGACACGCAGGAGGGAAAAGCCTGGGATGTGTTTTCTAGGGGTATAAATACATACGTGCCAATAAAATGCTTCAATGGAAAAAAAAAATTCTCCTGAAGATTACTTGTCTGTTTCTCTAGGATACTTATATTGGAAACATGTTTTCCAGATCTATTAAGATTTGTCATTTGCATTATTATCTGTTGCAAGAGTGAAGGCAGGCAGGGTGTGGATTTGTTCTTTATCCATCTTCTATCCCCATAGGAAAAACCACCTCCAGTCAATAAGCAGGAGAATGCAGGCACTTTGAACATCCTCAGCACTCTTTCCAATGGCAATAGTTCAAAGCAAAAAGTCCCAGCAGATGGAGTCCACAGGATCAGAGTGGACTTTAAGGTAAAAGTGTTCAGTGACCACGGAGTATATTGAGTGTTGTGGACTTTAAATCGAGAAAATGATGTTACCAAAGGTGTTGAAAGAGAGGAAATTCATTCGGGGGGCGGGACGGACAAATGAAGAGCTGCCATTAATAGATGGGTTCAGGTGTGTGAGAACTCCGGTCGGTGTTACCAGGTCAGTCTGTGAACTGACTGAAGTACAGAGGCACGGAGCCAGTCCTGCCCATCCTGAGCTGTAAAGTGCTTTTAGATGAGAACAGTATCTGAGGAAGTGCTTCTTTCACATAGGTATTATCAAACCATGATGATCGCTTGAATCAGCAAAACTCTAAGGGAAATTCAATCCCAGTAAATCTTTGCATTGTAGTTAACAGGTGAGCCTTTTAAGAGTTTGTGTCTGAGATTTAAAATTTTTAAAGCGGCAGTTATTTTGAACTCATTGAGATGAAATATTGTCGACATTCTGGTGTCACTCTAATTTTATGCTTTTCGTCCTTATTTTCAATGCAGCGTTTTTTCAGTGCAGCGTTGTGTCGTAAAACTGTCAAAATTATCTTTTCCTCTCTCTCCGCAGGAGGATTGTGAAGCAGAAAATGTGTGGGAGATGGGGGGCTTAGGAATCTTGACCTCTGTTCCTATAACACCCAGGGTGGTTTGCTTTCTCTGTGCCAGTAGTGGGCATGTAGAGGTAAGATATCCTGCTTCTTGGTACCCCAGACAGCATACTGATAGATTATTTTGCTGTGATGAAAGAAATCATTCTATTCTGTTTTGTTGGTATATAGCAGGCACTATATCCTGTTGAAACCTGCAAATGCAATGCTTTGAAGTTTTTTAGAAATTTCAGGAAGGAGTCTGCTTTTTATTAGAGTAGCAGGTTTTTTTTTTCAGAGTAGCAGTTATTGAGTGTGAAAAGTTTAATAGTTTCATCTCTTAAATTCACTCATTAGTAGAGTTCTGATTTTTTGCTAGATGTCCAAACATGGAAGAAATAATGTTTTTCTAGAAAAAGAGATATGCTGTTGATAGTTGTTTTATGTTGAATAGCAAAACTTCCTTGTATATAAAGAGCTCTTAGCAATTAATAAGAAAAAGGAAAACACTCAGTAAAAAAAATAGTCTAAGGGCAGGAGTATATAATTCACAAAACGAGAAGTAAATACATGGTGGGAGGGGAGCGTGAAGCCTTCCGATTACCAAACACTGTAAATTAAAGCATGATAAAAAGGATCAAGTGGAAATGGAGACTTTCTGTTTCTGGAAGTCTAAATTAGTTACAGTCTTTCTGAGAAGATTGTTTGGAAGTATGTATTTATCTTTAAAATGGGTATACCCTCTAACCCAGCAATTGCACTCCAGGCATTTATCTTGAGGATATAATTAGATAAATTATATGTGTATGTATGTTTGTATACATGTATGTATATAATAAACCCTTCTATATGTATAAATATTTGTATATATATAATAAACAGAAGGGTTTATTTCAGTATTTATGATAATAAAAAATTGGAGACAACCCGAAAAGTCATCAATAAGGGGCTGGTACTTCGGTTAAAGTAATTATAGGACATGTGTATAATGGCACATATGAAGTCCTAAAGATGATAATATAGATTCATATTGACATGGAAAGATGTCCATGACACATCACTGAGTTAAAAGAGCAGGTCACAAAATAGTATGTAAAAAGCATGATCCCATTTTGGTTTGGAAAAATGTTTTTGAAATATATATGTAGAAAGAATTCTGAAGGATTTACACCAAAATCTTAAGAGTGTAGTTGGATTGTGGTTGACTTTTGTTTTTTCTTTATCTTTTTGAGTTTTCCTGCAGTGAGTATGTGCCATCTTTACCATAAGGGGAAAAAAAGGTAGCACAATTTTAACTAGGAAGCAGTAATTTGTCATTCGTACAGTTCTCAATTCCTGAATACCTCCTTAGGTTATTATTTGTCACATATGTATTCTAAGGTCATAAAGAAAACCCAAAGCCAAGTTGTAATCCAGATGTTGAGCAATCATTGAGACTCACTAACTAAGACATTCAGTCCTGCCCACTTGCTATTTTAAATTACGCATTAGCAAGTGCAGACAATATTGAATAAGAGTTCACCAAAACTGCCTCTGTGATTTAGTTCAATGCAAATCCTTTATGTATGCAGATTATATAATCCGATACGCTATTTTTCTTCTACATCTTTAAGCTTTCTAAATAATTTCAAAAGTAAACTATCAGACATAAAGTAATTTTTCTGCAAAATTATATTCACAAATAACCGTATGCTGAAAGTTATATATTAAAGAGTGACTTTTTAAATGAAAATGATACCAGTATATGGATTTTTAAATATGTGAAGAAAAAAGGAGTTTTAATGGGCAAAAATTAGCAGCTTAAATAGTAATGGGATAAACAATAATTTGGAGGTGTAAGTTTTGTTTTCCTTGGGTTTTTTATTATATGGTTGTATCTTAAATATAGATTTAAGAAATTTAGAAAATATATGACATCATTATATGATAAAGTATACAGAGAAATGCAAAATTGTCATTGTAAACGTTCAGTATTTTTTAAAAAAATTTAGTGATTCAGACATTTAATAAAATAAAATAAAGGCATTAAAAAATAAATTACATTACATTACATTAGCAAAATTTTTGCCTGGTATTCGTTAAGGAAATATTTTCTTAGTTCCTGTTACGAACAATATATTGTTCTAAGTGCTGGAGTTGCTTTAGATAGCATTGAAACTGAGACTGTTCAGTCTATATAAGTGCTAGGGGTCTACTGTACCTCTTTTCCTACATAATCTTAACTTTCGTTACATCCATATACATGTTACCCACAGGAATAACTTATTTTCGTAACACCAGTACTTCAACTTCTGTGTTAAAACAGGTTTTTTTTTTTTTTCCCAGAGTATAATTGCTCTAATTTAAATTGTGTAGCTGTGACAGCAATCCCACAGGATTCCTAAAAACTGAAATTAGAAAATGAATAGCCCACTGCCTACATTGCACTCCTAAAGCATAACCAGTGCTTGATGAATTTTCCCTCCATTCAAATTTTTTAAAACTTTTTATGTTGACATGATTTCAGATTTACAGAAAAGCTACAAGAGTGGTACAAAGAATTCCCATACACCATTTACCTGGATTCCCCAAGCATTAATTTTTTTTTTTTTGGCGGTACGCGGGCCTCTCACTGTTGTGGCCTCTCCTGTTGTGGAGCACAGGCTCCGGACGCACAGGCTCAGCGGCCGTGGCTCACGGGCCTAGCCGCTCCGCGGCATGTAGGATCTTCCCAGACCGGGACATGAACCCGTGTCCCCTGCATCGGCAGGCGGACTCTCAACCACTGCGCCACTAGGGAAGCCCAATATTTTCTTTTATTGGAGTAAAATTGCTTTAGCGTTAATATTTTTAATTTGCTTTATCCTTTTCTCTTTGTATATGTATCGTACAAAATAAGAAATAAAATATGTACACACATTTTATATGTAGACTTTTTTTTCTTAAAATTTGAGAGCAAGTTGCAGACATATGCCTTTTTATCTCTAAATTTTATACTGTGTATTTCCTAAAACCAAGGACATCCTCTTATATAACCACAATATAATTAACAAAATCAGGAAATTAACGTTGATATATTACAATTATTTAAGTAGACTTTAGTTTTGACCAGTTGTCCCACTGATTTTTTTATGGCAGAAGAAAATTATGAGTCACACTCATTTGAATTTCTGAAAATCTCTTTATCAGTATGAAAATAACTTATTTCTAAAATTAGAGATGGGAAGGACAAACCAGAGCTTACAGTCATTTAGTAGATTATAGAGAGCCTTTAAAACCATCCCTATTTCCCCTTACCCCACTCTTTTACATTGCCTTAGCTCTTTGTTGATACCTCTTTTATGGCACTTAAGCACATTCTATGAAATCTTAGATTGTATCTATTTAGTTATTTTATAATTCTACTATTATTACTACTTTAGTCCCCTGAAACTCCCCAGTATTCTCCTTTTTTAACATAGTCATTGCTTAGTGAACATGTTGAATACAGTATGTACACCACTACTCCTAAAGCTCAAAGTAAGCAGGTAGGATTTGGTTGATATTTCTACGTGCTATCTGACCGCCTCTGTGTTCCCTTCTTACCCTAGTTTGTGTATTGCCAAGTCTGTTGTGAGCCCTTCCACAAGTTTTGTTTGGAGGAGCACGAGCGCCCTCTGGAGGACCAGCTGGAAAACTGGTGTTGTCGGCGCTGCAAGTTCTGTCATGTTTGTGGAAGGCAGCACCAGGCCACCAAGGTACGACGCTGAGTAATGGGGCCACTTACAGTATTACTCTGTATCTCCATTTCTGCCTTTTAATCTAGGATTTCGTACGCACGTATTTCCTCTGTTGGCTTAGCCTGTTTTTACTGTTTAACTGGGTGTAATCGATTGCCTATTGTTGTGTTTTAATTTAATTTTGGGAGTATAGCAGAAAACGTGGCATTGGATAAGATCCTCAAAATAAATCAAATCTCCTTTATCAGAATGTTCACCACTGAGTGCCTTTGGCAGGACATAAATCCCTATGCCTTGAGAGTAAATAATTTATGAGGAAATTTAAGCCGTCACAGTGATGTGCTGTATTTACTTGAAGATAAGTATGAAATGGGGTACTAAGTGACAGGTGTCCAGTGAAGGTGAGGTGATGCCCACCTTTTTGCCTTCTTATTTTCTTACAGCAGCTGCTGGAGTGTAATAAGTGCCGAAACAGCTATCACCCTGAGTGCCTGGGACCAAATTACCCCACCAAACCCACAAAGAAAAAGAAAGTTTGGGTGAGTTTCTCACACAATGGGCAGTTTCAGAGAGAATTGTCATGGGACTGTCAGGCGTGCACAAACTGTAAGAGGGCTATCCTGCTTGAGGAAGAAAAGCCGTCCCAGTAGAGAAGTCAACTCTAGAAATGGATTGCATTTGAGACCTTCTTAAATAAGAAGAGATATTAAAAATAAGAAGTTCCTATTGAATTTCTTTCATGTCTTCCAGATCTGTACCAAGTGTGTTCGCTGCAAGAGCTGTGGATCCACGACTCCCGGCAAAGGGTGGGATGCACAGTGGTCTCACGATTTCTCACTCTGCCATGATTGTGCCAAACTCTTTGCTAAAGGTACCTCAGAAAAGCCAGTTTTGTCAACTTTTAGAGGTTGTACTTAGTGTTTGGGAGGTGAACTGGACACTGCAGTGGAATGAAAAGGTCTTACCATTCTTGTCCAGGATGCCATTTAGACAAATTTCCTAAGTTTCTGGTCTTGCTCTTTTCCTTACACAGAGGCTTAGAGCAACTAGGAAGGTTTTGTTATCTCTGGGGGGATGAATCAAGGAGACTTTTTATAGTAACTCACCACAAAGAAATGCTCTAAACCAGTATTTCCCAAAGTGAGGTATATATCCATTTGATTGTTTCAGAAATGACTTTAGGTGGTACTGAGTCAAAGATTTGATCTTAATAGTTGTGCTAGAAAAAAATTATAGCCAATACATTAAACTGACTTAGGATGATAACGATATAAAGTTCACTATTGAAGTTATTTAAAATAAGCAAATCAATGTTAAGTCTATTAAGTAAAAAAATAATAAGAGGTGATACGTGGATAAAACAAATTGATGAAGGGTGTCTATTTTTCCGAATTTTAGGAAGCACTGCTCTAAGCTCTAATGTAAAAGCACTAGGAATAAGGGAAAAGTGTAAATTAACTGTGTTTTTACTCCCATTACCCTCTCCTCTTTTTTAAAAATTTAAACATTTCTTTGGAATGTTTAAGAGAGAAAGTTCTCTCTTCCATTCTGTTACGTTATCTATAAAATCTACCTTATGACCTTTAAAAATGGGTCTAAAGAAGAGAACTAGTGGCATATCCTGAGAGCTCAGAATAATCTTAACACTTTACAGATATGTAAACATTCCATGGTAGGTGCATGCTGGCATTTGTAAGTAGTTTCAGAAGCAGAATATGGTGGCTGGCATTTTACATCACATTGGCATATGTGGGTCAAGGACTTTAGAGGCGTTGGTTATGTGAACCAAAGCTCTGCTGAAAACTTTGCTTTGCTTTCAGGAAACTTCTGCCCTCTCTGTGATAAGTGTTATGATGATGATGACTACGAGAGTAAGATGATGCAGTGTGGGAAATGTGATCGATGGGTCCATTCCAAATGTGAGAATCTTTCAGGTACAGAAGGTTGGAGTCTTTTTATTACAGTTTCCTTCTTTCTTGGTACAGCTGCATTTACAGCCCCCAAAGTACTATAAACATAAAATTATGGTAGTGTTGTTACTTGAAGTCTTTTTAAATTTATTTTTTAGTCTCTAAAATAAGAACATTGTGTTAAATTTGTGCTCATTTATCTTGAACACATTCTTTAAGATATTTATTCGCTGTCCTTTGTGGATACCATAACCTATTGATTCTCCAGTGACTAAATCCTGAGTTAGTGTTAATAACGTCCCTTCCGAGATCAATACATATGAGTTCTTCAGGGGTGTGAGAGTCTTAATACTGTTCTAACATGCAGCTTGATATTAAGTTCAGTGGAATAGCTTTCTCTTTTCCCTGTCTCCCACTCTTCAGAGCACTTCATCATTGTAGGTTTTTGTTTTCCCAGATGAGATGTATGAGATTCTGTCTAATCTTCCGGAAAGTGTGGCCTACACTTGTGTGAACTGTACTGAGCGGCACCCTGCGGAGTGGCGACTGGCCCTTGAAAAAGAGCTCCAGATCTCTCTGAAGCAAGTACTGACAGCCTTGTTGAACTCTCGGACCACCAGCCACTTGCTACGCTACCGACAGGTAGGCCCATGTCTCATTTTGTATTCCAAGTGGTGGTTTGTGCCTAATCATGGGATGTGTGCGTTTTTGTGTGTGTGTGCTTTTCAGTTTATTTTCTTTTGCCTCACTCTTTCTTTAGTTTTATAGAGTTCCTTGTTTTGGCCTTAGGCTATTAAGAAAATTTTTAGCACCAAGAGTAAAACCCTTCTCTGGGGTAAGAAGAAGGAAGGGGCCATATCTCTTTCAAAGGTCTTGCTGTTGTAATATGAAATTTGGACTTTGTATTCTGAAGGCCATGGGGAGCCCAATGAAGGACTTTACCCAAAAGAGTAACCTGATCAGAGTTGCTTCTTAGAAAAAAATAAAAGAACAAAAAAATGAGTCTGAGTGGAGTGAGAGGAAGGATTGGAGAGGACTGAGCCTACAGGCAGGAGCCGTGGTTAGGAGGCAGTGGTGGTGCTCGAGGCAAGAGGGAGCAGGATGGTGGCCTGATCTGCGAGGGTGGTAGTGGGGCCAGAGACCCTTCGGCTCCAGGAAAGTTCCAGGGCTCCTCAGGACACAAATTGAAAATCTCTGCTTCTTGTCCATTTAAGTCATGAACTATATACATAAAGTAGTCATTGGGAACACAGGTATAATGTTGGAAGAACCACATGGATAGCTTTAACTCAGAGCTAGGCTGCTGCTTTATCTTTTAACAGAGTCTGTTTTTTTGAATAGGAAAATTAGCTGTATCTGTGTCTTACTCAAAAGGAATTGGACAGTTTCTGTTTCTTCATACTAGGTTGGGAGTTATCAAGCAAAGCTCCTCAGTGATCCTAGCCAAGCTATTAGATAGCCAGCTCGTTTTAACTTTCCTTTTCTAGTATTTGAGAAATCTCTGATTATTTTCAAGTTCTTTAGGTTTTATAATACACATCATTCAGTACCATCTTTATTCATTTTAGTAGAATCTACATAGGTGCCTCATTTTCAGTGTTAGATAAAAGAAACATATCTTTCCTGACGACAGGCTGCCAAACCTCCGGACTTAAATCCTGAGACAGAGGAGAGTATACCTTCCCGCAGCTCCCCAGAAGGGCCTGATCCACCAGTGCTTACTGAGGTCAGCAAACAGGAAGATCAGCAGCCTTTAGATCTGGAAGGAGTCAAGAGGAAAATGGACCAAGGGAACTACACATCTGTGGTATGTCTATACAGCAAACTACCCAAATTTCCAGCTCCAGTTTAGCTTCCTTGGGTCTTTTGGGGGATGAGGCTGGGTGTTAGCATTAAAGGATGGTTGTATTGTATTTAGAAATGTCATGTGGTTTTAAATACCTAAAAATATGTGAGTCATTTTAGTTCTGTGTTTTGGAAGATGGGTTATGAAAGGGAAGGTAGTGTCTTTTTATTTGGCTTTCACCTGAGTTCTTCAAAAATTATCTTTATATTAAAATTATTTTTATATTAATACTGTTTATGGAAAATTACTAATGTGCAATTAATTGGTTTGCCCCTTTTGAGATCGCATCTGAATAGTATGTCTTTTTATAATGGATGTTCATTTCTAGATAGATGCCTTTTAATTTTATGATTTTAAGGAAGTGTAGGAAATGATCATCTGTTATCTCATGGTCCGTGTTTGCTATTCAGTTGTTTATTCATTTTAGTCTAAGTAAAAAATCGTGGCCCTGTTTGGTAACTTACCAGGGTACAGCTAATTTATCTGCATTCTTACCTTATTAGCCTGGCATGTCTTGACTGCCACAAGTTAATTATGAACTGAATCCCAAAGGCCTCCACTGAAGAGAAATTGCACTGTATTAAAATGGGGTGTCCGTTTTCTATTGGTTCTCTGTGCTGGATGATTTAGGAGGGAAGAGGAAGTGGTTTTGAGAGCACACTGTTCTATGAATAATTAATGCTTTGTTTTTGTATACAGTTGGAGTTCAGTGATGATATCGTGAAGATCATTCAAGCAGCCATTAACTCAGATGGAGGGCAGCCAGAGATTAAAAAAGCCAACAGCATGGTCAAGTCCTTCTTTATTCGGGTGAATGATATTAATACTTCATGTCTTTGATGCTTAATCCGTGGGTTGTTACCACATGAACAGAACAGACTTGTTCTCATCTGTGTTTTGCTTTGTCATGTGTATAAATCATTTTTCGTTTAATTCGTTCCTCTGATTCTTTGGGAGGAGATTAGTGAGGTTCCAGAGTGGATGGATCTTTCCTTTGGTGGCCTGAATCATCCTCATATTGACAGAGAAGCTGGTGTGAAGTTGTTGGTTTTTATGTGTTTTCCAAATGAATGGTCACATGCTTACATTTTGTTTGTTTGTTTTTCTGTTAGCAAATGGAACGTGTTTTTCCATGGTTCAGTGTCAAAAAGTCCAGGTTTTGGGAGCCAAATAAAGTATCAAGCAAGTGAGTAAATTCAGTATTACTTTTTTTCGCTTCATCAGCTAGAAATCTGAGCGTTCTTATATTTTTAGATCGAGGGGTTTTTTTAGACTAGGTTTTAATATTAAAGATTAATCATTTGAAATGCCTTTTTTAAAAAAATTAATTAATTTATTTATTTGTTTGTTTTTTGGCTGTGTTGGGTCTTCGTTGCTGTGTGTGGGCTTTCTCTAGTTGCATGAGCAACTAGTTGCACGAGCGGGGGCTACTCTTCATTGTGGTGCGCGGGCTTCTCATTGTCATGGCTTCTCTTGCTGCAGAGCGCGGGCTCTAGGCGCGCAGGCTTCAGTAGTTGTGGCACTTGGGCTCTAGAGCGCAGGCTCAGTAGTTGCGGTGCATGGGCTTAGTTGCTCTGCAGCATGTGGAATCTTCCTGGGCCAGGGATCGAACCCGTGTCCCCTGCATTGGCAGACGGATTCTAAACCACCGCGCCACCAGGGAAGCCCTGAAATGCCTTTTTATTGCTGGTTTAGAGACAACACTTAATGTTTATTGCAGTCTGCTGCCCTTTTTTTCTTTATTTATGTATTTGTTGTTTTAGGGAACTTGTGGCATATGTACAATACATGTACTATATATATAGCCCAGTTATAACTGGGTTCTATCTTATTTAGGAGTTTATTAATTAATTAATTTACTTTTGCTGTGTTGCGTCTTCGTTTCTGTGCGAGGGCTTTCTCTAGTTGCGGCAAGTGGGGGCCACTCTTAATCGAGGTGAGCGGGCCTCTCACTATGGCGGCCTCGTTGTGGAGCACAGGCTCCAGACGCACAGGCTCAGTAGTTCTCAACAGTTCTTGATTCTCCATGTTTAACCTTAAATTTTTATTCCAGTAAATCCTTTTGACACATTGATAAGGTTATCATTTGTTTCTAGATGTTTGACCAAGAGTCACAATATATCGGGATTATATTTTTAAAAATAATAAAGTCCTGTGTAGGCAGTTTTCGAATTCTGTGACTTGTTCTTACAGTCTGTGAAAGGCTTGTGCCCAGGCCTGAGACCTGATGATATCAAGAATTTGACTGTTTTGTACAGTTCTGGGTATCTTGTAGGAGTTCAATAAATACTTGTTGAATCAATTATTTCCAGCAGTGGGATGTTACCAAACGCAGTGCTTCCACCTTCACTTGACCATAATTATGCTCAGTGGCAGGAGCGAGAGGAAAACAGCCACACTGAGCAGCCTCCTTTAATGAAGAAAATCATTCCAGCTCCCAAACCTAAAGGGCCTGGAGAGCCAGACTCACCAACTCCTCTGCATCCTCCTACACCACCAATTTTGAGTAAGACACCAAATGAAGACTTGTTATCCATTTCTCTCTGGGTGCAAATGATTGACTTTGTGACTCTAAATTTAATGTACTTCCGTATTGGAAAAATTTCCTGGTGATCCTTAAATGTAATAAAATCATTATTTTTGCTTCACTTGGAATGTTAACAGAGAATTGATACAAGTAATGTAATGGATAGTAAGGTAGCATAACTTGGAACACTTTTTGAAAGTGTTGATTTCATAGGCTCTAGGCTATTTAAGCTGAATTGTTTTCTTTTTTCCTGGATGTCAGACATAGTATTGCCAATTTTAACTGTATGTCTTCTGGGTTCCAAGGTACTGATAGGAGTCGAGAAGACAGTCCAGAACTGAACCCACCCCCAGGCATAGAAGATAATAGACAGTGTGCATTGTGTTTGACGTACGGTGACGACAGTGCTAATGTAAGTACCTTGGTGCACTGGGTCCTGCTTAGTAGACTAGCCAATAATGACCTCTTTGTGTCTAAACTTGGTGACCAGTGCCGTTTATTCAGTGAATATTTGTCACTTAGTTTGTGGCATTTGGGGGTTATTTTTCTATAACTGATTTAATTGATTTAAAAGATGAGTTGCCTTAAATTAACGTGCTGATATCTTGTAATTTCTATTGGCAGTTCCTCAAAAAAAGATTCTATGAAAGTGAATAAAACAGAAGTTGCGCATTAAATAGCTTGTGTTTCATGTAGTCGGTAGCAGTGTGGTTAAGGTCCCCGGGTCTGGTGGTTTGCCTGGATTCATTGCTGTGCTTTGCCGCCTACTTGTTGACCTTGGCAGAGTTTAACCTCTCTGACCCTCAGTTTCATTTTTAAAGTGAGGATAATAATAATCTTACCTCAGAATGGTTATGAGGATTAAAGGAAATAATGTATGTAAAGCCTTATTTGGGTCCTGGCACATAGTAAGCATACAGTTTTTTTAAAAAAAGGTTTTTAAGGCAAGCTGAGAGAACTGGCTTTGAAATATGGTATTAAAGAAGTCAGTGGGCACTTCTGTAAACCTAACACATATTGCTTGTTCTTTAATCCTTTATGGTTATAAAATATTTCCAGCCTGTGGAAAAGGTAATGGAAAAAGGTGAGAAGTGAAAACAAAGAAACTTTGAATTGTGATTTTTGTGTGCACCCCTAAGTTAAAGAATTAGGCTTGATTTACTGAAGTTATCCTGAATGAGGTAAAGCTAATACCAAGGAAAACCCTATTTGACATTATATTCTTCAAAGAAAAAAGGAAATCTCTTGTTTCATAGGATGCTGGCCGTTTGCTGTACATTGGCCAAAACGAATGGACACATGTAAATTGCGCTTTGTGGTCAGCAGAAGTGTTTGAAGATGATGATGGATCACTGAAGAATGTGCATATGGCTGTGATCAGGGGCAAGCAGCTGGTAAGAACCTGTGGGTGAATGTTATGGAAGAGACTCCCTCTCAGTTTCCAGATGTTCTTTCTGGGGCTAAACGCTGCCTCGCTGGTGTTTCTCATAGCTCCTTCAGAATGGTTAGCCAGCGGCAAATATTGGTGTACCCTGTAGGCAGATTGCTAGTCTGACCCTTGGAGGATGGGTACAAAAGAAATAGAAAACAAAGTCTGACCCAGTTGGGGAGATAATTCAGATGCCCAAGAAAGGTATTAATTTATTAAGTGATTTAGACGAAATGACCTCAGAGGTTCCAGTTGAATCAGCGCTCTGAGGCTCCATAGGATGAACCCACAGAATACACACACGAAGATGTGGTAGGTGATTGGTAGCAGCTTAGAGTAATCAGAAAAGGCTATGGAGGAGTAAAATTTTTAAAGCTATATTTTGATGGGGGGAGAAAATGAAGGATTATCAGGAAGAAACAAAAAATAGCACATGCGTAAGAAACATAAGTAAAATGTGCGGAGAGCACAAATAAAAAGTCTTCCCTGGAGAGGAGCCCAGACTGTGACTGTGACAGAATGAGGTAGTAACATATAGCCTAGTTGAAGGAAATCTTTGAATCACATAAATTCATCAGTTAGGCCTAGTAATTAAGAACTGTTACGTCTCTGACTAGTATAATCTTACCAGAACTGAGTCCTTTCGGATATAACAGCTTTCTACCAAGATGATGTTTTTAACATCGATCTTAAAAGTTTCATCTTCTCTAAATCAATTGTGCATCCTAGAAAAAACTGTTTTGATTCAAGTTCTAAATCAAATTGTAATATTTAAATTTAATAATCATAGGCCGCATGGGCCATAGGAAAGAAAGGATTTGTAGAGGAGGTTTTATGGCTCATATCACTTCTCTGTAATTCAGCAGATTAGCAATAGCGAAATGAATTGTGGGAAAGCCGGAATGGGGTGACTCTCTAGGGGAGATGGAAAATGGCTAAAACTTCTGAAAGTCTGACTTGGACTCTGTTCTTTCTGGGTTGTTAGAGATGTGAATTCTGCCAAAAGCCAGGAGCCACTGTGGGTTGCTGCCTCACATCCTGCACCAGCAACTATCATTTCATGTGTTCCCGAGCCAAGAACTGTGTGTTTCTGGATGATAAAAAAGTATATTGCCAACGACATCGGGATTTGATCAAAGGCGAGGTGAGACAGCTTTAGCTGCTTCTTGAATTCTCTAGGAAAAGAGGCTGAAAATAGCAAGATGGTAAACTGTATTTCACCATCCTCCTAGGTGTTCCTAGTAGGTGATTCTAGGTATTCCTAGAATCACCTCCTCTTAGGAGCACTAACAGAGGCACTGCTAGTGAAACAGAAGGGTGATTTTGAGATACGCTCTGCACTTTCCCTCTGAGTCAGTATCATGAGTATGGTATGTAAAAGGGATAGCCTAATAGCTACCCTGGCTTTTCGTTTAAGGTGGTTCCTGAGAATGGATTTGAAGTTTTTAGAAGAGTGTTTGTGGACTTTGAAGGAATCAGCTTGAGAAGGAAGTTTCTCAATGGCTTAGAACCAGAAAATATCCACATGATGATTGGTATGACATGGGCCTTGGTTGTCGGGGAAGGCTGGCTGTGGCACTGGGGTACTTCCTAGTGTTCAGTTAGAAAGTGGGCCTTCTCATGATTGCCTCTGATCGGTTCTTCTTTTCTTACTCAGGCTCCATGACAATTGACTGCTTAGGGATTCTGAACGATCTCTCTGACTGTGAGGATAAGCTCTTTCCTATTGGATATCAGTAAGTAGCTCTGTAGAGAGAAGACAGCAGCCCCACCCCTTGAGCACCCTGAAGCAGTGAGTAGGTCATTAAATGTAGAGCCATACTTGTTAGCGACTTTTAACTAATTCCTTTTTTTTTTTTTTTTTTTTGCTACTTCTCGTAGATTGGGACTAAAGTATTTTATGTCAGCTAGATCCAGTTGTAGAAGGAAAGTATTGTTGACATAATTTCAGAATCATTTCCAAATAAAACCTAGGTAGAAAACACCAGGCCAGTCTCTGAAGGTTCCACTAAATTCTGTTCACTTCAGTTCAGAAGTCCAGTTTGTTGTCAGGGATCAAACACCTCATGCCTCTGTCCTCATTTTACATTTTACAGGTCTTTCTAAAAATAACCCCTACAATAACAATCAAATAGTCCAGTAAGAATTTGTAATCTTTCCCACATGAAGCAAATTGTTTAAACTTCTAGCAAACTGACGATATAAATTTAAAATTCGCTTCCTCTCTCTTCCCCTTTGGAGTCTCCCTTTTGTTCTATATACTCTCATTTATTCTGCATTTCAATTGTGAAAACACAGTCTCTACTCCACATTTAGCTGGCAGCTCTTAAAGAGCTAGGCTCCGTCAGCATCCAGCAGACTTGAAGCAGTTCCATTTCTCTTGTCTCGTGGGGCTTTTCTCCCAGAGGAAATATGCCAGGTTTGTTCTTTCCTCACTTTGTACACATGGTGGGGCAGTTATCCCTTCCTGAAGGCCAATAACTATTTCTTATAGTATCAATAGTTAGTTGGTTTTTTTTTCTTTGCATTTTAGGCTGTTTTACTAATTTTGTCCCCTGCTTACAACACAATAAAAAAGGATTTGATGCTGTTTTCTGAGAGGCCAGGAAAAACCAAGGACTTCAAAAAACTTGGAAGACCCTAACCAGGAGACCCTCTAATAAGAATCCATGAAATAAAGCTAAATTTTATAAATCAAGGAGGCCAGGGAACCTAGGCTGAGAAGAGGTTTTGACAAATGTCAGTCTCTGCTTCTGTCCTCGCACTCACGGTGATCGTTACCATCTGCGTGCAGGTGTTCTCGGGTGTACTGGAGCACCACGGATGCTCGCAAACGCTGCGTGTACACGTGCAAGATAGTGGAATGCCGTCCTCCGGTTGTAGAGCCAGATATCAACAGCACTGTTGAACATGATGAAAACAGGACCATTGCTCACAGTCCAACATCTTTTGCAGGTTAGTCTTTAATCAAGATGGGACTTGAATTCGATTTGGGGGAATATTGTGATTGACGGGTGGGAAAAAGGCATTGCTTTGGGAGGTCACATTTGCTTCTGTTTTGGTACTTACCTGACAGCTGGCTTTTTCTTGGTTCATTTGTTTGATATCTTAATTAAACTTTTTTAGTAAGAGTTTTTATTTCCTGCCACAGAAATTTCACCTAAAGAAAGTCAAAACACAGCTGAAATTGTAAGTCCTCCATCACCAGATCGACCTCCTCATTCACAAACCTCTGGTTCCTGTTTCTATCACGTCATCTCAAAGGTCCCTAGGATTCGAACACCCAGCTATTCTCCAACACAGAGATCCCCTGGCTGTCGGCCACTGCCTTCTGCAGGTAAAAGACTTCACTGACCTACCCGACCCAAGGAGGTCAGCTCAAAGATTAGTTTGTAATACTGTCAGGCACCTTTATCGTGGTGACTTCTGCCAATGGAAAACGTTGATTTTCCGTTAGCTGTAAACATATCTAGCCAAGTCATTGAAACCAGTGGTATAGCGCATGTGTCCGATCTGTAATGGACTTTATTACTTTCTCTCTCGTTTAGGAAGCCCTACCCCAACCACTCATGAGATAGTCACAGTGGGTGACCCTTTACTCTCCTCTGGACTTCGAAGCATTGGCTCCAGGCGTCACAGTACTTCTTCCCTGTCACCCCAGCGGTCTAAACTCCGGATAATGTCTCCAATGAGAACTGGGAGCG